>NC_060239.1:4543552-4858703 GCF_021155785.1 Neodiprion fabricii
ATGTAAGTTCACAATAGCAGCACTCAGCACCATTGTATATATTTCTAAATACACTGGGTAAATTCGGATGAAAATCCATCTGTATACATGATAGAACTAATTGTTCATTCATTACAGGAGAATCTAACGTTTACACACTGGGTAATATTGGTGCTCACAGAATTGTATGCACAAAGTTGCCTACTGTTGGCCATACCAGGGAAGCAATGACTGCAGCTGGAAATACAACTACTAGATTACTTGGTAGGTGTTTTCTATTTCTGCCTTCTGGTTGTACTTACTATATTAACTTTCTATACTGATTAATAATTGTTGTTATTGTCGTATAATACAATAGTTTTGACACGACTGTTCATGAAATTTTGTCAACTCATCTTTTCAGGAACATTCCAAAAAGTGGACTTTGTATTTCTCGTTGGGGTTGGTGGAGGTGTTCCTCATTATACCGATTACAACAAACATGTTAGATTGGGTGACGTGGTTGTCTCAGATTTAACTCCGTTCAACAAAAAATACGTTTACGTTTATTGCGAAAGTGCCAAGATGCATGAAAACGGAAGTTATTTGTTTGAAACCAAAGAATATTGCCCGCAAAATTTAGGACTACAGGAAATCGCCGCGAACCTGAAATCACAGGTGAGTTTAATCTGCTAGTCAAGATTTATTCAACCCGCATAGAAAACATTCAATCCTGAATTATTTCTGCTGTCGAAAAGTTTATATTGCAATTGTGGAATTAAATAGTTGGATACAAATTGTTATTTCACACCGCACACAGGCAGACAATGGGACAATACCACCTTGGCAAACTTATTTAAAAGAAGGTATAGATGCATTGAGCACACAGTCTGAACATGCCTTTCAACCACCCGCACCGGAATCAGATAAACTGTACATGGCTATTGGTGAAAGGGATGTTATTGAAGTAGCTCACCCTGTTGCTCCGCAGGGAGTAAAAAATAAAAGGTAATCCTGTAATAATGAATAATAAAACCATTTTAGTTCATACAGTTTAACATATTATAACCGTAATAATTATACAGACTGGATGGCTGCCCGCGAATACATCTTGCTCCAGTAGCCTCTGGACGTCAAATTGCCCGAGACGATCAACTCAGACAAAAGTTTGCTACCAAGTTTGGAGTGCTCGCATTTGATGCAGAAATGGATGCGGTGGTAGAGAGTGTTTTGGGTAACTGTCGCGAAAGCTTTGCGGTTGTAAGAGGTATTTCAGATTACAAAGATGGTTCTAGAGCCAAGGAATGGCAGCCATATGCATCACTGGCAGCAGCCAGCGTAGTTAAAGCTGTAATATGTGCAATGGATCCACCAACCAATGTTTAAAATGCTAAAAATAGTCGAAGTATCAGTACTTCGATATATGCTGAACTCAAGCTTACGATTTTAAAGCTCTAAAATTTTTTCCATTTGATAGCGTTTATTTTGTAGCAAGACTTTATAATTTGCTAACAATGCATAATACAAAAGTGAGAATAGTATTACAAAATATTACATGGATAAATGTTTGATTAACATTTTATAATATCTACATATTTTTGTATTATTTACGATTTGACGTTATAACAGAAAAATTATTGCGTAATAAGCTATCGATTCAAACGCACAAACCAATGTGCCACTTTTAAATATAGTATAAGTAAATTTAAATGCATTTAATAACTTCTAGTAATTCTTAGTCAGTATTGTGTAAAACACGATATTGTTATATCTGTTCAAATGTATGTCATTTCATTATTAGACATGAATAGTCTAAATAACTTTTTCCCAATTTAGAGTTGGTTTCAACAGTCTTCTAGTACCGTAGTCAACGATATTGATCTGTCCGAGCTATTTCAGTTATAAATGCAGTGAAATCAGTAATCAAGTTGCTTCAATTTAAAGCTGACGAAAATTTTATTTCCCTGGCCCATTTGGTTTTTCTACTTAGGGTGCATAGAGGTTTCCTTCGCATAAACTTTTACATAAGGATTTCACTATATGACCTTTAAATTCATAGTAGAGTATATATCTATATTGAAGGTTGAGGAATAGCAGAAAATACTTCATATTCATCAGCCTAGAGTCAAGTCGTTATTAAAGTAGTTATTACATAAATGTTTATTAGAATGTTTCAACTTATTGTATATTAAATTAACGGCACACCTCGCGTTCCAGTTGTCTCTCAATTATTGAGCACATAAGTGAATACTATAACACTAATATAGCGTTTAATGAAAGTTTAACCTTGAATGGTAGGCGTCAATGTGTTCATAATAAGTACATATACACGTACACTGACATATTCAATCAATATTTATATTGAAAAAATTTATCTAATTCCTAATTCAGGGGGTATTTCACTTAACAAAAATTCGTTTTTTGTCATAGTTCGTGTTTTTCATCCTTCGCAAGCCAATACGACATACCCCCTTGATTTCATTCCTAACAACCCAGAACCAATATGAATAAAGTTATAATTGTTGTAAATTAATATATAGTTAGATGAAAATCTCTATTGATGGGCATATATATAGAAAAAGTTTAATAGATACAAAGAATTTTATATATCGAAGTACTAACAGTGTAAACTTTTTGTTCAGATAAGTACTTCTTACACTGATTATAAGACCGAATGGCATCCTTTGCGTAAATATTTTTTAATCATGATACAAAGAGGAAATATTTGTAACAACTTCTTAATTATGGTATAGATTGGTGGATAGATACTTCTATTTATTTTTATATTTATTATGTCTGAAAGTTTTTATTGTTGTGTTATTATTTTATTTATAACTACCTACTTACCGTCTAAATTGTGACTAATATTGATAATATCTAATTATAAACTAAGATTTATGCAGATGAGCTTGTTGATCACTTGTTGACCTGGTGCACTGCTTTAAAATGATAGAAAATGGCATGGTAAATACGATTGGAATTACTCAATGAGATAAACAGAAAACTTGAATCTTGCGTTTCATTATGAAGTAATCAAACATCAGGTTCTTATTAAAGGTCTGATACCAATATCATCGAATTACCTAAATTTCATTTTTAAAAAAGTGAAAAAAAAAGCGGTTTGAGTGTAAATTCTATAAGTCGTGCTTATAACTGTGTTATTTTAAGCCAAATATTTTTTGTCATCAATGCTAGTCTTTTCTTCTACTATTGTCACATGGTCAATTAGTTTTTATAACACTAAGTATTATTCCTAGATTGGTATACAAAAAGGTTTCTGAAAACTAGTTTGTAGCCATGTAAGCAACACGTTAGGCACTAGCAAAGTCCTTTATTCATATACATTGCGCGGAACTGGTTCTACCACGATTAATCATTTTAATTGCTTCAAGATTAGCTATAATTAGTTATAGTTTCAGTCTATCTTGTAAGTATTGCTCGAGACAAAATTTGTTCCAAATTCAATAAAATTACTACAATTATAACGAAAAGTTGAACCGTGTGTGTTTTAGGAAGTGATGCTGCTCTCATTATTCTATTACTGGTTGTATTCGTATTCTTAGTATGACTATATGCAGGCATATGAATCATTGAGTCTGATTTATCGAAAAAACGACTTCTAAATAAAAATGTATGTATTTCTAGCATATACTTTAGTTTACTGATATCTATTGTACAACGATAAATTATTCTATATTAATTCTGATTCATTTACGTATCTGAATTTTATTTTATTATTCAGCGACCATCCATAATGTACGTTAATCCGTAATGTTAATTATGAGACATTGACGAATTTTGTTGAAATATATCTTATGGGTCATTTAAATACTATGCGTTCTTTAATTCTTAATGCTTGAAAAATAATAAAATTTGTAATCGTCATGTCGGATCACGCGTTCGAACAGAGCTTTTTCATTAAAATTTTGGTGTAGTCTAAGTACAAATTTGATGTTACATTAAAAGTAGTTAATATTGCAATGGAAAATAAGATTGTAAAAAACTTGACTAATACATACAAAAATTTCGGGACATCATTTTAGCTCTTTTATAGTTTTATTTTTTATATTTCTAAATTGGAAAAAGTTCTATACATGAGCAGTGCCGCGGATAGCATATATTGCGAATCATCGAATCATGACAACGAAGCCAAGAGAATTCCGTGACCAAATATGGACATCCAAAACCTGAGAACTCGTTCAATTAACGCAAAAAGAGAAAAAATACTGCTGATAGTGTTGTATTATTAAAACCTCCTAAGACAGCTGAAATGATGTACTTCAGTTATTTTTCGAAGTTATTAAGCTGAAAAATGTGCGTTTCCAATTTTATTCTAGAAAGTACGAAAGAACCTCAGTACCCACGCGGTTGAGGACCGCCATCAGAGATCGGGCGTCTTTAAAATCTCTGGACCAATGAGAAACTGGATTTTAATACCATCGACCAATCAAAAATAACGATGCGTTTGTCCACCAGCCAAGACAGACGAACGGCATGATTATTATCATTATTCCATGGAGTCACACACGCGATTTTGACCGACCTCACCCACGTTCGGCAGCTCTTTTTCTATCGAAGTAAAGCAACAACTCATTAGTCCGTGTGTTAAACCGTGAAAATGTCTACGTTAGCAAGTCCTCTTTCCGTTGGCGGCACAAGACAATCTGGTGCTCCAGTTCGCACGCAAAATGGTAATACGCTAACCTATTCTAAATCATTTACTAAAATTATTTTGTCACCATTTTAGCTTGTCTTTTTCCACTAATAATGATTAAAACTATTCTACGCGTATTCCGCACATCCTTAAATGCAGTTCAATTTTCACAGTTATGGCAGCATGTGCCATCGCTAACATCGTAAAGAGTTCCTTGGGACCTGTTGGCTTAGACAAAATGCTCGTCGATGATATCGGTGTAAGTTTTTCTTCACATACCTTCATCAATTTTCGACAATCTGATACTACTGAAATACCTCCAAAAATCCATCCTCATTTCACAGGATGTAACTGTTACCAACGATGGAGCTACTATATTGCGTCTCCTTGAAGTCGAACATCCAGCCGCTCGCGTATTGGTGGAACTGGCACAACTTCAAGATGACGAAGTTGGTGATGGAACAACATCTGTTGTAAGCATATGTACGGTTGATAGATGATGTAATTGATTCGTCAACAAATCTGTGTTAATTTACTGTACGTACTTTTGTCAGGTAATTATTGCTGCAGAACTATTGAAGAATGCCGATGAACTAGTTAAGCAAAAGATTCATCCGACTTCTGTGATTAGCGGATATCGTCTTGCATGCAAGTAAGTAATTTCATATTTTTATTTTGTTTCACTTAGGAACAACTTATAACATTTACTCACCTTCCTGGTGTCTGTCATCTTATTCTTTGCAGAGAAGCGTGTAAGTATATTCAAGAACACTTGACTATCGGAGTTGATGAGCTCGGCAGAGACTGTCTGGTCAATGTAGCCAAGACGTCAATGTCAAGTAAGATTATCGGGGCGTATCCTTTTTCTACCTATCACAAAAAAATGATTAATTTTTTTAATAAATATTACTACTACTGTTTGGTAAACTTTTAGCATGGCACCAGTTATAAATTTGAGTAAATTAGTTTTATATATTAAATGGTAAATCACTATTACTTAAATATATTTGGACATAAAACATCTTCAAATTCAAAGTTGGAGAGTTAAGTCATCTTGAGAAATCGAACAAAGTGAAAAAAAGAAAGAAATCTGGTATGTTTCTTAACAAATTATATAGTGATGCGGACTTTTTTGCTAATATGGTCGTGGATGCAGCGAATGCTGTGAAAATCCATGATAACAGAGGAGTAGCCTTGTATCCAGTGAAAGCTGTTAATGTGTTAAAAGCTCATGGAAAGAGTGCACGCGAGTCTATCCTTGTGCCCGGTTATGCTTTAAATTGTACAGTGGCATCACAAGCGATGCCCAAGAAGATAGTTAATGCAAAAATTGCATGCCTAGACTTTTCGCTTCAGAAAGCCAAAATGAAGTTGGGAGTTGAAGTACTGATCACTGATCCTGAAAAATTGGAGGGCGTTCGTCAACGTGAATCTGATATCACCAAGGAACGTATCCAAAAAATCCTTTCTGTTGGCACTAACGTTGTCCTCGTTAGTGGCGGCATCGACGACCTCTGTCTTAAGGTACTTCCAAATTTTCTATTGAAAGTATAGAATATTATTAATTCTGAAGTTTCATTATAATGGTGTTATTACCGATATTCCTGGCTTTGCTCACATGATTTATTTTTCTTGATTGTTTTAGTATTTTGTCGAAGCTGGTGCATTGGCAGTTCGTAGGTGTAAAAAAGCTGATTTGAAACGAATCGCCAAAGCAACTGGTGCTCACTTCCTTACGTCTTTGACGAATATGGAAGGAGAGGAAAGCTTTGATGCCAACTTCTTAGGCGAGGCTGCAGAAGTTGTTCAAGAAAATGTTTGTGACGATGAGCTGATCCTTATTAAAGGGTATAATATTTTATCCCCACGTACTTTTTCCTTTTTGCTCTGGACAAATCTCCATTTTTTTGTTGAAGCACAATTATATAAAAATATTTAACTTAAGTATCAATTCAAATTTAACATAAAAATTCAGACAACTAAATTATCTATCATAATATCTGAATATAAAATTAACTGTATTGTTCCAAATGTCAGTTACTCCTAAGTGTTAGTGGACATTGGAGTTTGAGACTTCATCACACGGATTACTTTCTAAACATAAAGACAATACATTGAGTATGATTTTTTGTGTCATGTTCAACTTCCAAAATCTCGAATTATATTTAAATCAATACAATTTTAAACAATTTGTTCAATAGCTATAAAGAATCAAGTAATTTACATTTTCTAATTAAATTCAACAGCCCAAAAGCCCGTACAGCAGCTTCCCTGATTTTGCGTGGTCCGAACGACTTCTATTGTGATGAAATGGAACGATCTGTGCATGATGCACTATGTGTCGTGAAGAGAGTACTCGAAAGCAAATCGGTAGTGGCTGGTGGTGGTTGCGTTGAAGCTGCCTTGTCAATCTATCTTGAAAACTTTGCAACATCTTTGGTTGGTCCCTAACATTATATATTACATCTCTATTAAGGCTATAGATAAAGTTGGATTATAAATTAATTAAATAAAACAATTATGTTATAGAGTTCCAGAGAACAGCTGGCCATTGCAGAATTTGCTCGATCTCTCCTGGTTATACCAAAAACATTAGCCGTCAATGCTGCACAAGATGCAACAGACCTTGTTGCTAAATTGAGAGCATATCATAATTCTAGCCAGACCAAGGCTGATAACGCCCATCTTAAATGGTAAGATTCTGTTCAAATTGAATCAATGATAATTCTCATTTCTTAACTTTTAGAGGGAAAATGATTTATAATTGATGAATAATTTTTTTCCAGGGTTGGCCTTGATCTGATTGAAGGTGTTGTCAAGGACAACAAAAAAGCAGGCGTACTGGAGCCAGCAGTATCTAAGATAAAATCTTTGAAGTTTGCGACTGAAGCAGCAATTACTATTCTGCGAATTGACGACATGATCAAATTAGACCCGGAGCGAAGCAATGATAGATCCTACCAGGACGCAATGGCTGCCGGTGATCTAGACGGATAAGAGTGAATGTTATTTAAGCTTTCTTGTTTTCATTTCAACTTCTCATTGAATTATTGAGCAGGACTTCTTAACGTCACATGGACACGCATAATTTAATTAACGTAACTATCACGTAATTAATTAGGGTAACGTTGTACCGGAGACGTACATTGTCACACATTCATTTTTTAAGTTAATAAAAAATAACCGATTTGCTAACAACAACGATAAAGTTGATAAATAAAGCTTTATAAAACAAATTTCAAGGAGTTTTGATATACCTAAAGACATACCTGTGTGATTTGAGTAAACATATTTTATTTAAGAAACTGTGGAAACTGTTGCAATACGGTTTTTTCCCTTAGATTCAACATATACTCTTTAATATAATTAATGATTCATAGAATATGCATGACTGCAGATAATAAACTACAATTTCCAGAATCCCTTTAATCAATACAATTTTTATATAATAATATATTACATTTAATGATCTCATATCTTAAATCTATATTAGATGAGTACATTACATTATTGAATTTAACAAAAATGAATCAAATATAACCAATGTTCACTTCACGAAGATCAAGTTGGGTATGATATAGAATGAGAAATGAAGTTTTACAATAGTGAAGCTTTGATTAAAATGTAAATCACCAAGCACTGAGGTACGGATCTGATCACTTCTATCAATTATGAAATTAAATTAATGACAGATTGTATAGTATATTTCACCATTTGGCTCACCACAGGTAAAGACATTTTTTCGCAAGCATCAGGTACAGGCTGGATTTACGTACCCCAGGTACACTGGAACCATGCTAGCCGCGTTCAAATTCGTTGCAGTGTGCACCCTTTTTGGACCCTTGTAAACTTACCTCTGGATCTGTCTAAATAACAGGGCGAGAGTAAGGATAAGTATACAAGGGTACATACCTTTGACAAATTCGAATTCGGCTAGTGCTTAACACTTAGAGAATATTTTTTAACGCTCGCTAAAAATTAGTCAAAAATGTGGTATAAAATTATGGCGGCAACGTGACAAGCTGATTGATACTGTAATATACTATAAATCGAAGACAGTAGACCCTAGTTCATTAGCTTTGGAAGTCAGTGCTTTCAGCAAAACTGTTTTCGTTAACACTTTTTGTATACCTTTTACATCAGCGCCAGTTTATTATGTACATTGCTTACTGTTATTCTTCGTATCTTCAATCGGATAAGTCAGGTTTATCGAAATTTCCCTACTGCTTGAAAATTAATAAAAATATATGAATTTGAAAATAACTTGATTAAAAAAAAATCAGTTTGTAAATGTGAAATGTTTCGTCATTTTACCAGAAATACCCAACCAGATCCAAAACCATAGACATTTTCCACTTTATAAGTTCATTCGACAAAGGTTGTCGATATGTTCAGGTTTGTGTTTTATGATACGTACAACTAAAACTCATGGTGAACATGAAAAGTACTCACTACATTTTTCATTTCCAGCAATGAAATATCCGCGAATAGCAAAAATTCATTCCTTTCCCAAGGAGTACGATTGCGAGAAAAACTTATGGTATTTACACTGAAGAGACGAACTATTTGATTAGAATTGCTACGTGTATTTAAAATCACCGTTTTTTCTTAGTTTCCGACATGCTGCCCGGTCGGCATAAAAATAAAGTTGAAGACCAATTTTTTTTTTTTGTTTTAAATAGAAATTAAAACTAATGAAGTGATATGCACTCGCAATTTTTATTTGGTTGAAAAAACAGTATTTTTCCAATTAAAAAAAAAAAAAAAAATCTAAATAATAACATGAAAACCGTAAAACATTAATGAAAATTATAATTGTACTACAATTTAAATGACTCAATAGTCATTCGACGTGATTTCAAAAGGAAAATGAAAGCAATGTAGAAACGTTACTTTAGCTAATCCTATCTATTGTCAAAAATAAAAGAATATTGTTAAATAAATATTCCAAGACCGACCATTTATACTGACAAGATTAACAGAAATTATGCGATTTATAAAATATATCTATAGTTTCCATTTTTAACTCGTCGAACTCTGCAAATAACAATTGTAACGTTCGTTACAGTCAAGTTGCGAAAAACAACTCAGGCGATACGTTTTCCTCATTTATGGTTGGATAACAGAAGGTACACTTATAGTGCAGGATTTTCAAATTTGGGCCCTTTGGTTACCAGAATATCAGCATACGATGATTCCTGGTTTAGTTCCAGCACTTGAAATTTTTTTAGAACTAGTAATGTGTAGAATTTCTGAGCAGCCTGTAAAGAAAAACAAAAATTTAAAGAAAGAGACAAATTAGCGACACAATTACAAAATTTGAGTAAAGCAAAGACACTAATGAATTTTTACCGTTTATACATACTATATATATACGTATGTATAAACAGTAAAGATTTATTATTATATATACACATGTATAATATATATATATTACACGACGCGACGAATTTCAAATATATATATATATATATATATATATATATATACACACATATATATTACAGTACTAGATCAGTGATCAATAGTCATAGAATAAGTGGAACCCAAGTTATTTGCAGACAATCAAGTAGTCATCTAAACCCGGTTACAATATTATATTCAAAAACAACGAGGCTTCAATTCCACGTTCTGAAATCATCAACATTGTGTGATGATTTATAAAATAAATAACAATTAATGTCTTAATCCATACCTGTTTACGATTGTTTCTATATGCCATCTCAGAAAGTGTCAGACTGTCTTTGGTCTCTAGTTTGCTCTTAATTACGTGGTACATGTGACCAGCTCTCTTGTTCAATACTCGTTCTTCGAACTGTTCATAAGTCTCATCAACTTGCTGCTCCTCTAGCTGTATTATAACAACAACATCAATTAACAACAAGGCAATCACAAGACAGTCATAAAAAGATGACGTCTTCAGTTGACATAAACTAAGGAATAAGAGAATGTCGAAGAATATGACTATTTCACATACTGGACCAACAGATGGGGGAAATTCATAATCTTCATGATTCCAAGGAGTAGCTGGACCTCTTTCTGATATCGCGCCAGGCGTGTGAGCCAGTGGTTGGTGGTCGTCATACCCCAAAAACGGTACTTGCGTCTGAGCCTGGAGGAAAGAAAACAACATTCGCGGATGACCAGAGAAAGAAAGAATTCATTAATGATGTAAGGAAAAAAAAATAGAAATGGAATTTGTTACACATTTGTAGCTGCCAGTTAACCATAACTTGACAATCTAATAACAATTCGACAATTAATTGTAAAATCAGCCATAACTCACCTGGTCATACCCCATATTCTCCATTTGAGGAAGCTCTGAAGGCTGTAGACTTACATCTTCAGGCTGAACTGGTAGCACTTGTGGTTGCTGCTGCTCATCTGTACCTAATAACGAGCTGACTTCGGCTGGAGGAATCTGAGGCATCTCGACATTATTGAGAGATGGGGTTTCAGGAGGTAGAGACATTGACTCAATAGATTCCACTGATGGAAGGATGGCACTAATGTCAGCAACTGATGTTTCAGGTGGTAAAGATACTTCTGGAGGTATCGGTGACCTTGGAGGAGGGAGAGGAGTCGGTGGTACTATGCTTGGGATTTCCATCATTTCGCTAGCAACAGACGTCTGGGAAACTTCTGACTCTGTTTGTTGCTGAGTGGAAGGCTGTTTGAGCTGTAAAAGCATTATTGTTAATGGCAAATCAAGAAAGTCAAATGCAAGTATCGATCACAATCACTTTTTTATACTGACCTCCTCATCCGATGGTGCCTTTCGCTTTCGACTCATACGTTTACCAAGCATACTCTGTTCGAAGTTTGTTACATCCATGTCTGCAGCATCTCTTACTTGTTCTAACTGCATACCATCTTCATCCACCCCGATTCTAGCAAAATCTTCATGGTCATATGATTTGCTGGTTAAATGCCGTTGGTAATTCTGTAGAATTTAAAATTATATCGCAACTATTATACATATCCAATTTTTCTGAAATAATAGGGTTGGGACTAATTTTTGCGTATCCAAATTTTTTGGAACATGTTACTTTTACCGGATAAAATTTAAACTGCCAAATTACAACAACTAAGAATAGATTTCAACTTATTGGAGAAATTTTCTCAGATAGTAGTAATACAATATTAACACATGGTATTCATGATATTTGCTGATAAATTTTAATGTTAAATGAAGTACCAAAAAAAGTTCTACCTTAAATAAGACACGTGCGGGTATAGGTCTGCCTGGTAGAGCGAATAGTTTTTCAACACCACCAGTTTCTTTCCAATGCATTAAGCGTTTTGTGGGAGGAGCCAAGTCCAAAGTTGTGATAATATCGCTAGTGTCTGATAATTGAGCTTTCATTTCTTCTCCTGAGATGTTTTTCACTTCATCGACAATTAATTTACGCTTACGTTTAGCCTTAGTGAATCCTGAAAGTCGAAAAAGTACCTTTCAACATATTTCGAAATTGGACATAAGGGTAGATTTATTAACCAATAATAGGAAAGCCGTGCCTTCTAATCTTTTAATTCGTAGTCTGTAGCCTTTCTTTTCTGTCTATTGATACTATCAACTCATCTAATATGTCGGCTCATTATATATATTTAGCTAACTTATACCACTCTTCAATTTGGCTGAATATTGTATACCTGGTGATGAATTAAAAAAAAACAAAATCTAATTCACCTTTCAGGGCAGATGCATCGACTGGCGCTAGAGCAAAACTTTCTTCCTCATCATGAAGGAGAGTAGTTTGTTCCTGCTGGGGTTGAGCCTCCTCAATGGCATCTACTGGATGTTCTTCAAGGACAGTTGGAGGTGCTGGAGTGAAGCGACGGCTAGCTACGCTCACTCTCCCGCCTGCATCATCACCAATTGCAACAGGTGTGGCTGGTCTAGAGCCATCTGTGCTGCTCATACCACCACCCATAGGAGATGGAGGCCCACCAAAGTGATCACCCATATCCTCATCCGAGTCCTCGTTAGTCGGTGGAGGTGGACCCACTGCTGCTGCTACATCTTGTTGATCGCCCATCGCACTAACCTCAGGTACTGCAACTTCTCCCATAGGTGCTTCGTCAAAGAGACCTCCTTCGAATAGGCCTCCAGCTATAAATCAGTGTTATTACTATAAACCTTGTAATTGATTGAGAAAAAAGATTGAGCTCTACGGAGACTCTTTTTGTGAAATAAAACTACACAGTAATTAACTTACAAATTATATCTTGACCGAGGTGACCACCAAACCCATCATCTCTAATTGGAGTATCGATATCCATAGCTTGTGCTGCAGCTGAAGTACCAGCGACAGGTTCTTTATCCTTCGGCTCTAGTGCAGTTTCCATCCCTGGTCCATCGCTGAAGAGCATGTGACTCTGAAAATCACATACTTTATTATTATCGGATCACTGACTACATGTTTGGGTAACAAGATAGGATTACAGATAAAGATAAAGACGATGAAGCAAAAAGATTCATCCTGTCTCAAAGTATCCAGTAAACCTTTCGATTAGCAACCTTAGCAACTCATACCTGATCGAGGGAAGGCTCCATTGTAGTAGCATGTCTCAATAACTCAGGTGGTTCTGCATCAAAACTCATATCTCCGAATCCCTGATCGTGTGTGACAAGAGATAAGCTGCCATAGTCTTCTCGCATAGTAATTTCTTCGGCGCGAGATTGGTTCAGACTGAATTGGGCCTCGATATCTACATCTCTAAAATATTGAAAAGTGCATCATTTCAATAAAAATAATATTGTTCTAGAATTTTAGCGATAGATACAGTTATTACATCATAAGTAGTTTAACCCATGTCCCATTTCATATCTTTGCTTAGGAAAATGCATTTTTATTTAGAGACAACATATGTGTGAAAAATTTGATTCAACTGAAAAACATTCTGACGTCAATATCTTAGCACTCACTTCAACTCAGGCATAGCTGTGTCAAAGTCATGAAACACTTCAGGCAGAGTGATTGCGTTGACTGCAGCCTCCCTATGCTCTTCCGGCAGATCAACCATTCCTGGTCGAAACGCCATTTTTATTTTGACGAAAGCCTCATTACAATCTGCCAGAAGATATTTGGCTTTCCTAGAATAAATACGCACCACTCCCAAGAGAAGATGTCCTGATGTTCTTAAGGCCATCTTTACCTATTAAGATACGAATATGAAATTATCAATGTAGTTGCAACCGCAACATGTGTATGATAAAAATGTAAGGAGTAACATGCAACGACACGTGATTATAAGCTACTAATATGGGTCCATAGATACAGATGCTTCGTATCAAAGATTCATTATTACCTTGGGTTGCAGAATGCCGTCTACAGATTTCTCTATATTTGTTTCAAAGACGTGTGCCTTGGTAAGTTTTTTGTCCCAATGAGCAGCCAGCCAGATACGGGCTAGCGGCCCCTTTTTGGCCAACACAAAATGTGCATAAAACATGATTGGCGCTCCTTGCTATGTGTTTCCTACAAAAAGTTTAGGTTAGTTTTTGGAACTTCGTTCAGACTTCTCTCAGTCCAACTTAGCACGCAGAGAGCGAATTCACTTTTTCAACGATGTAATACAACGCACCCAAAACTATCCACCAGGCATTATATTATCTTCATAAGAAGATTGTTTGCCAGCTTGTGTTATTCGTATTGCGGTTAACCCATCATTGGAAAACAAATCACATAATACTTCGGAACGAATGATACGTTTAAAGATAAAATAGTGTATATAGAAAAAAATATTCCGTAAAGTATTTACACAAAACTTTTGAATACAAATATTTCATTCATAGTTTGATAAACTGTCAACAAGAGTGCTCAAGATGGCGTCCCAATTTTGGCGGTCACCGTAAACAGTGTTGAAAGAATGTTTTCATTGCAATTATAAGGCGGTTTATCTTACACTAACGGTTCAGTTTAACCCCAGTGTACTCCCCAATATCATGATTTTCTTAATCCCACTTTTTACTTCGGTTTTGTTGACGCAAACTGTTGACACATGTAAACGTAACCCTCGACCGCGTCTTCACTATCCGGATGTTCTGTAATTCCGCTGCATTACCGGGCGTTCCGAAACACAACAAAACCTCAGCACTCGGTTGAGTTTCATCAGTTTCATCGTAGTGATATATCTATGTATATATGCTCTAAGACCTATGTAGGGTACTCTGAGGTCTATTGTTGGAACTAAAAAAAGTAGGTTGGTAAAAGAACACAGGTAAAAAATGCTATGGTAGTCAATCTAACGTCATACCGAAACATAGGTTATAACCGGCACTCGGCAGACGACGAATTACGACAAATCGAAACTGTGAGGTTATAATCAGTTTCGTACGGATAAAGTGAAAGATTCGTTCGCAAAACCGAAGTAATAAATCAGCTGATGAAATGTTAACGACTAGAATGTTGCTGAGGCGGCATACGTCGTACTTAAAGTATAGCTACGCTTCTGCCCGACGTTTCACCCAGGCTGCGGAAGAATCAGAGGACATAATAACGAGTCAAGAATATAAATTGGCGCCGTTGCCGCAGAAAAAACCGCAGAGAGAACCATTCGTCAAGAATTTATTTATCGGACGATTCGATAACGACCTGCTTGCCTACCCCGAAGTTCAACCAAACGAGAGGCAAAATCAGTTCAACGCATGGCTCGCGCCAATTGAAGACTGCATTAATCGCAACCTCGAAGTCAAGGAGTCAAATATAAATGTGATATCCAACGAACTGGTGGAGCAGCTCAAGGATTTTGGTGTTTTTCGCGCTACCATCACAGAGGAATATAAGGGCATTGGATTAAACAGTACAGAATATGCCAGATTAATTGAAGTAGTTGGTAAACACCCCTCTTTAGCTTCTTATGTGATTAGCCGCACCGAGCCAACGGAATTGATCCTAAAATACGGTACCGAACAACAGAAACAAAAATTTCTCCCAAGGATCGCAAGTGGCGAACTTATCCCAACTCTTGCATTGGCCGAAGACAATACAGACATTGATGCTATTCCGCTTAATGCTACAGCAGTTGGAACGGAGTGCAAACGATACTACAAGCTCAATGCTGAAAAGATTCATGTCTTGAATGGAAATCAAGCTAACTGTTTTATTGTTCTTGCTAATTGTACAGAAACTAACGACCCGCTACATAGGCCAGATATACCCACTATATTTATCATTGAACGCGAAAATAGCGGAATCGACAGTTCAAAGAAAGTTGAAAACATTGGCCAACGAGGATTAGAAGTGTACAAAGTTAACTTTACAGACACCCTTGTGCCAAGAGAAAATCTACTAGGCTTAATTGGAGGTGCTCCAAAAATTGCGTTAGACTTAATCACCTTAGGTAAAGAATGTATCGGATCGCAGGTGATAGCTATATTGAAAGATTTCATCAACATCTTAACAAAACACGCAATTGAAAGAAAACACTATGATAAACAAATAATGACCTATGATTTTGCAAAAGAAATTATTGCTAAAATGAGCACTGACTTATATGCAATTGAAAGTATGACCTATATGACGACTGGATTGATTGACGAATACAAAGACCAAAACTGCAGTGTCGAAAGTGCCATTGTTGCAGCTTACTCGATGAACAAATGTGTAGATCAAATTTTACAGGGACTGAAATTACTTGGTAGAAAAACTTACCTTAAGGATAGTCCGTATGAACGAATCTATCTGGATGCTTTAGGATTAGCGTTATACAATGAGTCGAGTATAGATTTGCATACGTATATAGCTGTAATGGGTCTTCATCACTCAGGGTCTATTAATTCTGAGACTATTCAAAAGTACAGGAACCCATTCATGTTTCCTTCATTCCTGTTGAAAGAAGTATTTCTCTCAAGCAATGGGCCAGACCTCGCTTTGGATGAATATCTGCACCCGTCTCTCCAAGTCTCTGCAAAATTGCTCCAGGCTGCTGTTCACTGGTTGCACGATGCGGCGGAACAAATGCTGATTACACATGGCACAAAAGTTACTGAAGCTCATATGGAATTACGAAGGCTAGCCGACATGGCAATTGACATTTACATGATGACTGCAGCTCTAGGCAGAGCATCTCGCTCCTATTGCATTGGCCTCAGACTCTCAGAAAAGGATATTGTTATGGCACATAGTATTTGCTGGAATGCTCACAGGAGAGTGAAGAAAAATCATGAGGAAATCAAATTAGGAGACGAAGGAAACTGCGATGATGTGTACAGAATAATTGCTAAAAAGATTTTTGAACAGCATGGATACTTCCCTGAACATCCTCTTAAAAAGAATTTCTGAAGACGGTTTAAAAGTTTGAAAATGAATCATTGTATGTATGATTTACGAACTTATATTAGAGGGACAGAATAAGTGCATAAGTGCTCAGCTAATCACCTTCTATCACTTACGGCAAGTAATGTGACTACTTGAAATGTTCTATATTGTACATTATCCATTTACATATTTATTTTATATTTACTTCACAAGCTTCATTTGATTTAATAAATATTAGTTCACATGAAACTTTTGCACATCTTTCGTATTAACTTTTATCAGAGTTGTCTCAAAGCGATCCATGTTAAATTACAAACAGTAAATTTGATATCAAAGGTGATTATTGTAGAATATTTATATTTTACCTAGAATGGTAGATGCGAAATAAAGAAGTAATTGTTTTATTAGAGGTATTTTTAATAATGAACACTTGGTACAGGTTATAGAATATCACGTTACCAAGATCATGTTGTACTTCAACAAATAAACAAATCAACAGATATATTCACTGTATGTCTATGTCCACACATTTGAACTCAACCTTATATACTGTGTATATTTCATATAGCTTTCGTCCTCTCAATTTAGAACTTTGAGAGATGGAAGATAAATTAGATTTGATTCTCATTAGACTGACTAGATCTTATCCTAAAGTTACTTGAGTAATTTAAAATATTTTTTTACTCTTCTCGTTGTGGACTCGTCTTGTATATTTTCTACGAAATATTCATCAGTTAGCAACACTGCAGAATTTACTAACTATTGCTTGTCAAAACCACGCTGGTGCATACCTACAAATGACTTTAACAGATCCGTCAATTACAAATAACTTTCATTGGCAAGTTTTAAAAAATCCATTGGTAACTTCATAGTCAATGAAAAGTCTCTTAGCTACTATTAGAATTAAACAAATTACATGTAACTGTTCTGATTTATATTTGCGTATATATGTCATCTGAATAGTACATAGTAGATCCTTGTTTGAAGAATAACATTCTAACAAGCAACAGATACTGAATTTTGTTTCAGGAACATTTATGGCTAGAGGTAGGGTATATAATCAGACCACAGATACCCCTTGACTTAAATTACCCTTGCTATTCGGTAGCAGTTCTATTAGGTATATACCGATTATTGGACGGTATCTCCTAGAAAGTTGACTGAATATTTTACTTAGTGTACGTTTCCAAAATATTGTTCTCAGTCAGACCTCTATCGAAAATTAGCATAATTTTTCTGGTAGCACAATAATTGTCTCATCTCTGTATGTATCTGTCGAGGACCAACAGCTACGCAAACAGGTGTATATTAAAACTGTCCCAAACTCAATCTGGAAATCTTGCTCCTGTTGAGTGGCCAATTTTAACTTTGGTATCACAGTTGATAATATTTGTAATTCAAATGTCATCTCTTCTCCACAATGCTTGCATCTACCAACACTTCCTGCCATCGGGTATGGTAGCAACACAGCATTATTATCTCGCGAGTACCTGAAGCAGTGATAAATACGTATATCTTTACGAATATGTTACATAATTTATCAGACTGAATTGTATTTAGTATAAAAAAAAGTTCGGCCATCATATAAAGAAAGTTTAATGAATCGATACCTTAAAAGGGGATACGATTTCTTACTAAGAAAAATTTGCAGATAAAAGTTTTTTTCTAAGGAAATTTGCTGAAATGTTGACGTACACGTACTAATTACCATTGTTTGCATAAACAATACCTGAGAATCTGTCCAGGATTCATCTGTAGTCTAGACATGAAATCATGGAACATCTCATCTCCATGAACTGGAATTCCTTTCTCATATTTTTCTAGAGCAGTATCAGTCGCCTTGCCAGCTCCAGATTCAACGGGAGAATTAGGAATGGAGTCAGGATTAGATTGTTGATATTCAAGAAGTAAATCACGAACATGCTGCGGCACGTGAGAGTTATAATCTTCTTCTTCAACAAAGACAAATATTTCCGAGAATGTTAGGCAAACCTCATCCTTTGATTCTACATGCTGCACGGGCAGAGGTGTAACTTCGTGCAGTAGACTGATCAGATCGTGTTGCGGCTTTGTCGGCGTATCAATGCAGATTACTTCATTTTCTTCACCTTCTATTTCAGCAGAAGCATGAGGTGAATCCAGTCTTCCTACTGCTCCTCCTCCACCGATTGTGGGACTTTCTATACCTGTAGGGCTACAATTAAAAGATTTTTACTTGAGATTATCGTACCGGTGAAATGAAATGAGCTACTCATATATACATCTAAATGTATTCCATTAATTTTGAGACAAACCTGTTGGCATTAGGGTCGTCGACATACAGTTTTGAAAAATTATTACTAAAATCTTGTTCCAAGCTCTTGTTCCATGAGGAAAGATTGAATTGCTTTTGATTAAATGCTACGTTATTTCCATTCTGCTCTGCCATATTATCATTGGAATCATTCCCCCAATCATCTGCATCAGACAACCAGTTTGTCGCTGAATCTGTTCGAACGCTACTACTGGCTGAAGCATTTGTGCTCGTCGTATCTTCGATTGATTGTACTCGAATACAAGTCCAGCTTTCATTTTGGTTCCAACAATTTGGATTAATGCACGTAAATATGTACAGCGTACGGTGGTACTTGGAGTTTTCTAAAGGTGCATAAACTTGCAAGGCTAATAATTGTTGCAGGCCACAGAGACTGCATCGAGGTGTTGAATCGGATGTTTTGCTGTAGTGCCAATCCTGCAGATTGTGATGAAAATTCGTTAGATTTACGTGAAAGACATTAAGCGTGGGAGTGGAAGTATATACTCTATTCATGCAGGCAAAAATAATCAGGCACTAAATTAATGTTCTCATTTGTTTATAAATGACTTTGGAAGAACATATATTGCCAGTGTGTATAATTGTTAATAATTTGGGAAATGCTCACCGGTTTACCGCCGATTTTATTTGTAGTAAAATTCACAAGACAGCGATACTTTTCTGTAACACATTCATCCTCATATCCCAGATAAACTTTCCCGTGTATATCGCGAGCCATTTTTAAGATATAAAATAATTCCTCTGGAAGACTATAAACTGAAGGTAAGTCAGTTTAACAATTAACAGGGATACTTTCTGTCAATAATTACAAAATACACTGACAATTCCATCGTTGTGTGTGACATGCGTTGCTCGCATTCAGCATCGCGCCTGCGCCTGCACAAGGTGTATTGATTTCTAGATACATTGTCCTGGAGATTCTGGAGAAAATGCCGCAGATGTACAAACGGTACAAACGTTGGCTGAAGGTATATAAAGACTGCTAGCTTTATGGGGCTTTTCGTAATCGAAAATGGCGGACATAAATTCATTGACAAGCAGCGCCCTCTGTGTCCTCCCCTACACGCGCAACTCAATCCGGTAAGCGGTCGGTAAGTAGAGGCAACACGAACTGATGTTACCTTCGCTCACCACCTATACCCAGATAATGCAGAGTCGAATATTATTATGCCTATAGAATGACGAACGGGAACAGACTAAACTTTTCATATAGCTCGGTATGGACACCGTATACTTTTCAACTACACAAATTCATTTGAACCAAGTTCGGTAATGTCAATCTAACTCTATCGGGTAGACAAAAATAATGTTATCTAAACAGATGCACAATAAACATGCACTTCGTTTACTGTTAACAGAGTTAGAAACCTTTTCTTGATGCGAAGGATGGGAGACATAGTCGAGGAAGTTAATCAAAGGATGGAAATATACAATTGTTCCTATATATATCTTATGTAATTTCTGTACATATGTTTATACTTAACTCGTACCGTTAACTAAAGATAATAATAGTTATCTTCAGTCAATGCTTATATCTTCATTCCGAATGAAGATGCAGCTGAGATATAAAAATAATTTCTTAACTGACGTTAGATTTCCGTGATTTTTTAAAAATGCAATTTATTTGCAGCAGAAAACTCAGACTTTCCTACACAAAAGTACTACTCGTAAATATTTTTCGGACATCAGGTAAGACTCGATTCTTACTAATGTTTGAGTCTATGCTGTAACAAACCCCGATGAACCTTAGACAATCATTATCACAAAAATAAAAAAAATTTAAAGATGGTCAAGGTTTTTTTTCAACTTCTATTCATATTATCTGGCTAAATTGCGACTGCCAAACTCTAAATTGCCAAAGGTATGTGCACCTTGTTGACTTTGATTAAGAAACGAAATCTATCAAAAGAAAAAAATATATTTATATGGAATTCACTCTGAATCAACTAGAGAAATCCAAGGGTATTATGATTCCACATGCGTTACACATCATCGAAGCGTGGGTTTTATTGAAATGAATTAAATTTACGTAAGAATAAAATTATCATTTGAAAAACTACAATATGTTAGTTTTTGACGCGTGAAAATAAGTTCACGTATGCTCGTTTCCACGCCACCGCAAGCGGTAGAGCACCCGGCGCGTTTTTTTTTACGTGGTATCCCCAGTAGGCCTACTCCACGGAGAATAGTAGCAAGATCGATCTTACGTTTCTCTAAAAATTGCAACTAATTTTTTTGCACATGTTAATTATGGTACATTCGTTTGCCCAATCAATTCTTGCTCGAGTATATTCGCAGTTTGTTCGAAATTTTTGAGTTCATATAACCCGCCGACTACTTATTATCGATGAGAGATGACCGTTTTGATTACAGATGAAAAATGGTTGTTTTAATTATGGATGAAGGGTGATTGTTTTTATCTTACAGGCCAATAAAATTCAGTTACCTGGAACAGATGAAAATATAGTTAGTGACATATGTCGATACAGACAGAAATATGCTTAGCTTAGATGAGTAAAAAATATTACTAACAAAAAAGAGACAAGAGACTTGATTATCTGAAACAGTCAAAAAGTTTGATTAGCTGAAAGAGACAGAAAATTTGATTAGCTGAAACAGACAAAAGGTTTGATTATCTGAAACAGACAAAAAGTTTGGTTAGCTCAAACAGACAAAAGATTCGATTAGCAGAAACAGACAAAAGGTTTGATTAGCTGAAACGGACAAAAAGTTTGATTAGCTGAAACGGACAAAAAGTTTGATTAGCTGAAATAGATAAAAGGTTTGATTAGCTGAAACAGACAAAAGCTTTCATTAACTTCAGTAGATAAAAAACTTGATTGGCTGAAAGAGCCAGAAAATTTTATTACCTGAAACAGACAGAAAGTTTGATTAGCTGAAACAAATAAAATGTTTGATTAGATGAAACAGACGAAAATGTTATTAGCTGAAAGAGACACAAGATTAATTAGCTGAAACAGACAAAAGATTAATTAGCTGAAACAGACGAAGGCATGGTTAACACAATCACATAAGTTCGTACACTGACAAAAAATGGGTCGAGTTCAATATGATATTCGCCTTAATATTCGTTGCTTCGATTATTAATTGTATTGATGAATAAAAAATGTCATCAATTTTTTGAATCGAAAACTCTTTCTGCTTTTAGTTATTAAAGTGAATATCTTTTTTGACTGAACATTCCATAGTTCTTAGTGCATTTGTAAAAAAATTGATTTTGTTGCCCTGAAACAGAAAATAATACGATCATTTAAACGAGTATTTCTGTATATTCCAGATATATTTCATAAATACTTACGCCAACGCTAAAATTTTCCACTACCACTATACACTACAGACATTTTTGTTCCTGCGCGTTGAGCGCCGGTTTTCAAATGCCGCGCTTTCTCTCATAACTGAAAGATATCAAGTCCACGCGCATAAGGCGGCGTGGAACTTGCAAACTTTATTATCCGTTAAAAAATTGACCGAAGAGCTGAAAGATCAGCACATCGAGAGTGCGTAGCTCTTTTATATACTGTTCGCAAAATCGACGCGCAAAAAAGCGTGTCCGATTCCCGTTATTAATTTACGCGCAAACAGCTGCGTTCAATTTTCGCGATTAATCTACGCGCAATAAGGCGCGACAGATTAAACTGCCAAAAAATTTGTATTATCTGGGACTTGTCCCAAAAATTCTGTAGAAACCCAATCCGCATCTGCATCTTTTTGAATTGGATACATTGCTATGCGGATTGTTGTTCTCAGATTACAAATCGAATCGAAATTGGGAGGGAGGTTGGAGGGCATGCATTATTGTGTGGCGTGACGGTCGGTGGTCCTCTTCGACGCGAAGTCTTCGAGCTCAGCATCTCTCCCCATCTAGCGTACCACGGAACGCGATAGATGGTCCAGAGATGCGTGTTGCCCATTCAGACGATCACAGAGATGAATTGAATGGAATAATGATCGGTAGTGACTAAATAATTGAATTGAATAACTATTGAAAAATGTTTGCAAAGTGACAAGAAATAGGAAATTGAATCTCGTTAATATTCAAATCCTCAAAAATGGACGAGAGACTTGAATACGGAGTCTTTTGGTAAAAAAATTTCTATGATCGTTTGACGCTGTGAATTACAAAAGTTATTAACATCACGGTACATCGCGACCTTCCTACCCTTGCCAGTTTCCCAACGGAACCACCCAACGGAAAAAAGACACACTCATCCATAAACGCTGCGACGGATCCCAAAACGCCTACCACCTACCTACCCGGTTACCTATATTCGATCTATACGATTCTCCATTTTTTCCAACACACATCACTCTTCATCATTTGCGCCGTGGTCACTGACTTACATTTTCGTTGGTTACCTGTTGGGAGCAAAATGTTATTGTATCATAATCTGCCTACTCAGAATAAGGTATGGCGGTTGTTCCCGCCAACTCTAGTGTTGTATGTATTATTTTAGTAAATGTTGGCAGACTATCGGTACATTAGCCTTTTGTAAAATTGATTAAAAAACATCCTGTATGCCAATTAGCATTTTTCTAAGCGAGCTAAGCCTGCAGTTGATCAATACTTGTTGGCTGTTAAGAGATTGAAAATGATATATAAGACAATATGCAATGTTATTACGTTACGTTATGCCAGACTTTGAAATTTTATCAATTTAACAATAATGTGATAATTGAATACACTCAAACCTCAGGTGATCCCACCACTTAAACGACATCATCGGTAAATTCAAACGTAGATTATTACATCAGTTACGATACACAATTCGATCTCGCGAGTGCCGAGTAAGCGATGGTTACCTGTCGCGATGCTCATTCCACTTTTAGCAACGTGTAAAATTTCTAACTTTGAGTAAGCTACGGTAGATTCAGTTGCGAAAAAAAAATTATTCTACTGAAAGTCAAGCACGTTGCGATCGTGAATGAGCCTATACCCATGCAGCTAAGAAATCGAAGATTTGTATAACAATTGTTACCGCCACGCCACGTGACAGAGGAATTCCAGGGAAATACCCATAACCTAACACATGCAAACTCACCAACGTTGCCGAGAAATGGAAAAATTACTCGGAAGTCTCTGCTTAAATCTGTAAAAAACAAAACAGAGCACTTGAATTAATTTAACAAATTGGCTTTTCAGTTTGCAAATTAATTATTACTGTTGTCTAGTTTCATATCCATTGCACGTTATGCAAGAATAAAAGTTCGGCTTTATATGTACCACCTTGAATTATCAATCAATAATTAAAATAAGTATAGTTACCTCGACTCTGGGCTGCTCCACACTTCTACATGTAGTAGTTCTTGTAGCATCTCAGGTTGATTGGCGACGCGACGCACTTTTCACATAATTCATATCTTCACTAATCTCTTTTAATCCAAAAATCCGCACCGCAATAACACTCGATTCTACACTCACGTTTTGTGCTGTGGCTGTCTGTTTAAACCGACTGAATAAACTTGCTAACAATGCAACTGCGCATTTGCCGAAAATCAGCAAAAAAAAAAAATAATATTGACACTCGACGCACAGAGACAAAAATAGACATCACTGAAATCGGAAGTTACACAAAACAATGAAAACTCGGGACACGAAATTCACCTTCAACTTTCGCAGGATCTTTTTATTTCAGTAACTCAGTTTTCCTTCAGGCTACACGCTGCTTCTCGTGTAATATTCATATAGGTATGAGTATGGTGGAAATACTCTGATCGAACAACGTGACACAACCTGCACAACGCGGTCTGAATGTTGAACTGATGCTGAGAACACGTGATTCCACTTCGGTTGCTCGTAAACGACTGACGCCGCACGACGCTCGGAAGAGATTTAAGTCTGTTTTCTGAAAGACGCAAGATGATAATCCCCCGCCCCTCATCGCTCTTCCCATGGAGTGGGAGTAGCTGCACGCGCCTGCCTAGGTAATCTTCCCCTCTCGTGGCCCCAACTCGATGGGTAGAGCAACAGAGAGAGCGGGAGAATTATTATCTTCTGTCCTTTAGAGAACCGTTTCGAATCCGTTCACGGGACGCTTAAACCGTTGCTCATGCTCTATTTTATATATTATTTCTATGGTCTCACGGCCGGGTGAAAACACCACGTAAGCTACGCGCAACGCGATCAAATGTTTATAGCATTGCCGTAACCTGCGACGTCAGGAGAAGTATGAATTCTCCGACCACTTAAGGATATTTCTTGAATGGGATTTTCTCAACTTTTCATTTAGTATCCTACAGGCTAATGCCCTCAAACCCTTCTGCATCCTTACTCAACGGCATGTATGTATGCACATACATACGTACGAGATACATGAACCAGATAATGCGTACGTAATATATGTAGTACCTGTAAGATGGCATTAGTAGATTGTATCTGGTTCATAAAAGCGCGTTACTGAGATGCAGGCAGTGGTCGAGCATCCGAATTATGTTCGCAAAGTAGAAGGATGTAAATCATACTTTTCCCCGATTTTTTGCGATGTTAAATGTTTTGACTCGCCAATTATCATCTTTGTTTCTTCGAAAGAGTAGATTTTCCTTTTCTTAGAAGGCTCTATAGAAGTAGAGTCTTCTGTATATTTCGAATCCGGTACACATCTACCAGCGTGTACGGCGATTTCGTTGCTTTTTTGTTTTCGGTTTGTTGACATAATACAATTTAAAATGACGCTTTATCAATTATTTATTTCATTATTAACCGCACATTGTTCACTGATTTTCTTTCTCCATTTTATAGATGAATTATAAAACAAATTTACTCGCAGAAGTAATTACCGTCTTTGACGAAATGTAGTTGCAGGTTAAGCATGCTCCTGCTTTCACTCAATCTCATTATTTTCCGTATTGCTTACTAATCAATTTTGTTCGTTATTTTTCCTATTGTAGACTTTTCGCTGTAAAAATGTTATTCACATTGTATAAGTTTTTTCTTAAATCGCGGGTCATTGTTAACCACATTTGTAATCATGGGCGGATTCTGATTGACATTATATGATTTTCAACAAAGCTGATTTTTTCAAAAGGTATACGTGATTGAAATTCTGCAATGGACAAAGAGGACGACGTTTTTACACGCGAGTTTGAACTGGAAAGTCGAAACGTTACGTTGACATTGTATCAAAAAGAAGTTGGCGACGTTAGTTGTGTCGTGTGGGATGCTTCGTTAGTTTTGGCAAAATATCTTGACGTATTATGCAGTGAAAACAGACTAGGAAAAAATTGGCTTGTTGGTAAGAAAGTACTTGAATTAGGCGCAGGTCTTGGCTGCGTTGGAATGACCGCTGCATGTCTTGGGTATGACATTGTTAGTTACATTCGTGTATTATGATCTGATGATTAAAAACAAGACTTTGCTGCTTTGTTTTGTGATATATTAGTTATAATGATTCCAGGGCTGAAGTTGTTCTCACAGACCTTGCCAATGTACTGCCAGCGCTGAATAAGAATATTGAAATGAACAAAGATCTGTGGAAACAGTCTGGTGGATCTGCTCGAGCTGAAGAACTTGATTGGAGTAAACATGCTGAAATAGATTTTAAGCCTGAAATCATCTTACTGGCAGATTGCGTGTATTACACAGAGGTAAAGACAGCTGAAAATAACGTATGTTTGTTTTCAAAACGACAATGGATACCTATAAATTCAATGCTCGCATTGTATCATTGCCCTGAGATTGAGTGTTCAAATTCTACACACCGTACTGTTTGTGGTGTACCTTATCATTGTATGATTTTGTTGAATTGTGTTGATATGTTTTCAATATTTCAGTCAATAGAACCACTTCTTGATACGCTAGAGAGACTATGTGGAGCTAGAAATGACACGTACGCATTACTCTCACAGGAAGAGAGAGACACACCAAATCAGAAACCAGTTTGGAGCCAATTTGTTGAAGCGATTAAGAAGACGTTTAAAATTACTCCAGTAATGTTGTCAGAACAACACCCCACCTACTCTAGTCATGACATACGTGTGCTTAAACTGACGCTACCGTCAAAGGACAAAAAAGAAACTCAGTAATCAAGTAAAGGTAGCTGATGTCAATATGAGAATTACAGGTGGTAATTTTCTGTTTCATGCAAAGAAATCTCTATGATTTTTTATTTTGTTTAATGCGACTTAGCGGGCATAAATTTTATGGTATGATGAAATATGCACAAATACAATGAATTGGAACGGATGGGGAAATAATAAACTCTCTAATAATTGGAGAAAGGAAATAAACACTAATTTATTTCTCACATGTGTTCGTAAATTGAATGCTTGGTAATGAAAAATCATAACGTAGAAGTCATGGTAATTCACTCGGATTTATGGATATTTTCAACATAAAGTAACTATCTCAAACTTATAATAATGTAATGTACATATCTATTTCAGAGCTTTGGATTATTAACATATTTTTATGACTGCATATTGACGTGGTTTGTGGCTAAAATCTCCAAGATTCATAGAATCTGATTGTGTTGTCTCAAAAGTTTCATAACATGATTGGTTACCTATGTGGTGTTTCAAGGATAATGGTCATACTTTTGAAATATTTTTAAATCTCAGGAATATTTTTTACAAGTTACATATGGCTCTAGTTACTCTTCCGTGTTGGTTAACAAATTTCAATATTTCTCCAATTCTAGATGGTTCACATCTGAACTTAGGGAATTCAATTTCACCAACAGTGTAAAACATAATCGCTTATACCTGAATGGGAAAAGAACATTTATTTTATAAAATAGAAATTGTTTCGTCACAGAGATTAACATATGAGTTAAGATCAGTATGAATGAAAAGCTTGGCTTCCACGATGTTATTGCGTTAAGGGTTAACAAAAATATTTCGTGAAGTCGATCAGATATCTGAATACGCTATTAGGAACAGTCTAAAACTAAATCTACAGAAATTTTCAGTATCCCATGTGTGGTAGTGAGGTATGTGTGCAGAGCTGTAAAAGTAAAAAAAATATCTAGATTATTTTGAAATTTCATTTTCTATTACTTTTGTGACAGTGTTCACACAAAGTTTATTGGGTGTTGTTGCAACATGTACTCAAGTATTCATAACAATTGTATATTTTCTAATTTCAAACAAATAAATGACAAATATTATTTTTATACGAAAAAGTCTGTTTGCTGATAAAAATGAACTAGCTTTATATAAGCCTCAAAAATTTAACCTAAATTGAAGCATGAAAATATTGATTTTCTGCATCAGCCCCCTTTTTGTTGATGAAAATTTAGTTATGTATCTTGCAAGTATGTACATAAGTTACATACCTATAAGTACACTATACATATAATTTCATCCCTGTATTATAACCCATTTCCGATATTTTTTTATTTTCTATATCAAGAAGTGGTTTCTAATCCTCACTTGTGTAATCAAGTATGGAGCGTATGGGACAGCGTGTTCAACATGTGGTCATATCGTGGGTGGAAATAAGGTTACATAAAATAACCGACGTGACGTTCATTGATACAAAGTTGCATGTTGAAATTTAAATGTGTTAATTACGCAGTTAAAAGGAGAACCTGCAATCGCTGTTGCCGCCGTTGTCGGGAGCACCACGAGTTATCTCAAACTATGGTCAAATTGACAACTTACGTTTAAATTAACAGCAGCACCACGATTAACGATTTGCAGCTAAAATAGGCTCACATTTCATAACCCCAAGATGCTTTAGCAATATGACTACGTATTTCAATTACAGTTAGACGAAATATAATCTGCGCGCTTTGTCCAATAAAGAATGAAGATTTGTAAAACGAAGCATAGAACACTGATCCACTTGATATATTTGGAATGGACTATAATACTATCTTGTCGAAATTCAAACTTCAACCAACGGTCTGCTTGGCAAAAGTTTTTAAAAGTTTACTTTCAGTGATTTCATTGATAATATTTACTGAAGTGGCCAATTTAGTGAATGTGAAAAGATATGTTTTCGTAGAAACCCTGTCAGGGTTACTGAATAAAACTATGGCTCTGTGGAACAAGATATCCTCAGGATTTGATACTGAAGATGAAACTGTCAATTTTGGAGTCAGCCGAACCGTGGCAGAGAGTTTTGATTCTGTTTACGAAACAACTACCCTTGCCACTATCGAAGCAGACAGCGAGGTTCTCGATTCATTATTTATCTATACATGCGTTTAATAAAACATGAATTTTCTTTGCAAACTTTTATGTAACAATTATTCTATTTGTTCAGGTCCTCGAGAACCCAAAGGTTATTGCATCTATACAGAACTCTACACTATGCGTAGTGGTAGATAAGTCGATTACTGTATTTAATAGTACTACAAGCCAAGGAATGAGAGTGTGTATCGGGTTTGATACTATAATAACATCTTTTTGTCTCTCGAAGGACTTGTCCTTTTTGTTCGTCACTTCAACTGACGGAACTCTGTATTGTTTGAATCTGGAAGCTGATGGGCGATTGGTTTTCTTCAGGTACATATGTTAGTTTCAAGAATTATTGAACGCCATCCTCTTTGTTTTTTTTTATTACCATAGCTATTCACGGAGAGACATCAAAAGATATGAGGACGTGCGTACATCCACAGAGTTTTTTTAAGCACGTGTATGCATTATTTTAAACTATACACAGCATCAAATTTAATAAGCTCATTAATTTCGTCAGGCATGTTATTCAGGATCACCACAAGCCAGATGAAGTTATATTGAACATTTTCTTGGAAGACAGTTTCAACGATGTCCCAGATTTATTACTCGTTACTTCAAAAGGACGCATTTACAGGTATTAATTAATACATTATGTCCGCTAATTTATCTTATAGTTGTTAGTGATCTTCATATTTTCATACAAACTTTTCTGAAGAGAGAGTGATTTGCTTGGTATAATAATTATCTAGTATACACATATTTATTTCCAGATTATCAGGATTCACTGAGGAAGTTATGGATTCCGTGCTTGATGTGGATGATGTTACACAGCTTGAAGAACTTACACTGACCGTTCAGTGTTCTCCATTGTTCAGAGAAAACAATCCTCAAGAAGTAATGCAATGTGTTGTTAGATTTGGGTAGTTAATTTTTTCGAATGCAAAATGTCACTATTGATAGTTAAATTTATTTTAAATTTCAGGTCATATTTAGCAAAATTGGTGCTTTGGATGAAAAACAATCTATAGTTATGATTCGTAACAATCTGTTATCCATTTGGCCAAGCGGGCGTTCTTGTTCATTGAATGCTTTACCCTACAAATATGTCAAAGTACAATGTTTTAAACATACTAGGTGAGATGAAATTTTTAAAACTACCTCATAAGTATGGATACACAAGATCTACGGTTTTTGTAAAATATTCTCCGATTTTCAGTTCGGTTCAAAAATCGAAATTTTTCATCTTTTTCTTTTTTAACTTCAGATTATTACTATGTCTACGTACAGACGGAGCTATAAATGTTGTTTGTTCTTCAACGCTTCTTGCAAAAAAAGTTTGGGATGGACGTGCTTCAGACATAGAAATTATGGAAGACCAGCCCGATTGCCCGATTCGAATTCTTATTCTCTTAGTGGCAGAATCAGGTAGTGCAACTACATTTATGCAGCTTGTTTCGTTTCCTGGTACGTACTGCATGAAAATATTTTATTATGAGATATTAAATTTATCGTTAGTCTAAAATTGTACTCTATTTAAAATACCTTCAGGTTTTGAAGTTAAATTCAATCTCGAAGTTCCAACAATGACCTATTTGGTCAGCTTGGATACCAGTTCTATGGATGAAATAGTATTTTTAGAAGGAGCCAGCAAGACTTCATCAGTTATCGACACCATTAAAGTAAAAGTAGTGGAAGATAAATTGCCGGAATTTCGAATGCAGAGATTATTGAAACGTGGCCAATATCATGAGGCTGAAAGTTTTGCCAAGAGGTTTCACCTGAGTTTGAATGCGATTCACTGTGCCAGGGCCACTGTACTTTCACAGCAGTTATATTCTGTCACAGACTACAGTGAGACGACAAACGTATTGAATGCATTGTTCAATACTCTTGATAAAATTGAAAACGTTGAAGATATTTTTAAATATTGTCATAACACCATCACTTCTGACATTGAACATGCCAAGCAGCTGGTCTCGTATGCACAACATCGTTTGATGAAAAATGCAGCAGAGGTAATGCATACTCATATGTATGAAGGAATTACATTTGTTTTATGGCAGATTGTTTTGAACCATTGTACGAATGGATTATTTTTTAGAAAAAAAGTGATGTTCTGATAGCCACATACCTGTTTATCCTGAACAGTACCTTACTCAGAATTGAAACTTATGAAATGATTCATCAAACTAGGGAAAATACTATGACGTATAACGAGGATATTGGCAGTTGGGCCCAGTTTTTTAAAGCAGATTTATTTAATATGTGTAAAAGTTATCTCATGAATGTAAGTTTTTACAAAAAATACCTTCATTCATCACTTCATGTGCTTTTACACTACGTGTTTAGCTTAATAACTTCAATGAGATTAAAAATACAATAAAATATTAACTTTTTCCAGAGTGAATTGAAAGTTGCAGCTCTGATATGGGTACGACATTGCTCCACTTTAGCGGAATTTATGACCACAGAAGTCGTTAGAGACATGTTGGAGATTATTCCAGATGGACTGGTCCAGCATGACTTATGGCCATGGCTGCTTCACTTTGTGCCTTCCGTTCTATCCGTTTTTCCCGATGGTTTGTCAGAAATAGTTACATGGGGATACAAACGGGCGAAATTATTTGAAAAATATGATCCAAATAACTGGCCAAGGAATGGACTCAATTTCTGCAAAAGCTTTATAAAGCTGCTTAATCTTGATGAATCTCAATCATTTTCACTTTTACATCAACAATACACGACTGAACATTCACCATTACAACATCTAGCTGATATTATTCAAGCCTTGACCGATTTGATGGAACTCAAAAAGAATCACAGGTTCATATATATGCATAATACAATGTTATTAATATTATTTTGTAGTTGTACCACTAATGATCTTTATATCAGCAGCATAATTTGAAACCACTAAAACAATAATTGTTTGATGCATTCATTTTAGATTGATTGTAGAAATCAAAGCATATATGGGAGAGCCCATAGAAGTAGCACATTTGCTGTTAAGCAAGGTATATCCCCAAGAAGTTGGTCATTTTGTCGAAAGCTTTCTACATCAATACATGCTTAATCATTCGTTAAAGAATGATTATGTATTGATACTCTATATTCAGGTGTGTGTTGTATTTTGCACGTGAAAATAGGACGTGTGATTATTATATTATTACATCTTATCATATCTTATCATATTTCAATTTATAATGTAGAAAACACTGAAATCCACAAAGGAATGGTGGTATTGGCAAGAAGCCCCATGGGAACAAAAGATAGCTAGTGTTGTTGCTTGTATACACAATGTAGAGGTAAATTATTTATAAAACTGTTAGTAATTCTGATAGAACTAAATCTATATACATATAGATAAGAAATTATTGTACTTTTATAGACCCGATTGCAACAAGTTGTGGATATATTGAAGAAAGCGTCTGTACCATGGAGTCCTACAATATTGGCGTTAGTTGATGCTAGCAGCTCCATTAAGCATTCCTTGGTTTCTACTATAAGAAATGAACGAAATTCAGTTGCGTTAAAAGTGATATTAAAGAAATATGGCTATCAACACATAGGTGTCACAGATGTAAGTATAAAATCTTTCTGTCTTGTTTCATCGAACTGGAATTCTGGTTATTATACGACTTGGAATTTGTTCCCAATTTCAGATATTGCCCCAATATATGGTAAAACAAAACCGTGATGGATGGCTTGAAGATTTGTATGAAGTGACAAAAAATAATCATTCGTTCAAGACTAGAGCTTTTTCCTTCTGCGTCAATTTCTTTCTGAACAAAGGGTATGCTTGAAACTTTGTATGCTCATAATTCGAACATTGGTTTCTTGAAAATGATTTAAGTAATTTTTTACTTATTTTGTTAAAAAATTTTAGTGATCTGATGCAAATGATGTATGTACTGAATAATCTGCCTTGTGATGATGCAGCATATTGTTGCAACCAAGTTATAAATTACATAAGCATTTGTCTAAGATTCCAGGTAATTTGTTTTAACAATTTCGTATAATCTCACTACGATTGTTTTTCTTTGTACGCGAATTCCATAAGGAGTCCCCAAATTATGGGCAACATTATTTATCTATTTGTCTGTAATGATTTCAGCTTTAGTAATTAAAATATTATAACTTTCAAATCTTTGCCAATTTTTTTTAGGAAATGAACAATAGTGCCGATTATTATGCAGAAGTAATATCCTCAGTCCAAGACAAGTTGAGAAATATTCCAATATCCACACTAAATTTTGATAGATTCATGCGTGAGGATATCTTGATCACTGCATCTGAATTAAAATCTATATGTCTTCTGCGTAAAGAATTTGGATTGGTTGTAACCTTAACAGAATATCAGACTGATCGTGAAATTATTCTAAAAAACTATCTCGAACAGTTGTGCAATGGTAAGCATTTTGACTTGATCTAGGTATACATCCTTGTGCATGTTCAGTAATTAATTTTGTGCTCCCATAATTAGATAATAAAACATTATCTGGATGGACCATGTATAAGAGAGCTGTGAGGATAGCGGATCTTTTACGGTTGCCACGAATTTCAGCGATATGTTTGTTACTTGAGATTAGCCGCAATATAGAAGTACTCAAGTTTTATATCGAGTAAGCAGAATAGTTGCAATAGTGCAAAGTATCATGTTACTAATATATTTGTAAAACGTGTCAAAAAAATTTTCTTGAAAACATTAATGTTGTTTATCAGAGCAGTGAAAGAGGTTGGTTCCTTCCCAGCAAACGAATGTCATTACGTGAAGAAATTATGCCAAATTTTTATATTTGATTTGAAAATCGAAGAGTTGGGAATAATACACCATCTGAAACACATGTCCACATCCGCTTTAGACAATTGTACAATTGGTTTGTATATAGTTATTTGCTTGTCTGTTACTTTCTAACAGTCTCTGACTTTTCACATTCCAACTATTTTATTGTACTTCAGGAGAACTGTCAGGGATTTTACTATCAACGGTCTGGAGTAATATGAGTTCCAACTTAACTAGCAATCTATACATTGATGGAACAGAAATGAGAAATGAAGTAGCTGATAAACTGAAGTGGAGATTATACAAAATCTATACAGACTCTGCAATGTGTTCTAACGAAATGATTTTACCGTTCTTCGTGGAAGCGTTTCAACTTTATTCATCCTGTATGTATAGTTCAAAATATTATACTACCCAATATTTAATCATATTTCATTGATCATTTCGAGTTGTGTAAGAACACATTTCCGACTGACGGAGGATTGTCAAAATTTTTTACATTAATACTATTCACGCAAACTGTGTATCTTGAATATGATTATTATATCATCTGACACTTCAACTTTACATTGATATAAGAAGGAAACGTCTATTTTCAGATAAATGGCAGTATACAGGCCCCATTGTTATGGTTGAGGTGTGTATCTGAGGTATATTGCAACAGTCAAGAAAAAAATAAAAATTTACTCAACATTAGATATGCTTTCACTAGGTTAAACAACACGATTCATTGAGACAAAAATTACGAATAATGAATTTTAATATTTCAGACAGGTTGCTCAGATAGACTCATTAGTCTAGTAAACAAAGTAAAAGCTATCCCAAAGGAACGTTACAACCTCTTTTTACTTCAGATTTTAAATACTTTAATATCCCATTGCTCTTCCATAACCACTGTAAAAGAAGAAATTGTCGTTGCTGTTAAACCAGTTCGAGACAACTGCTTGCGAACATTACTGCACAGAATAATCAGTGCTCGTACATTGGATCTGCAGTCGGGTTTGTCTTGTCTTTACATGTTTTCCGAGCAAGAGTCTCTCAAATGGCTAACATCAGCTTGCCAAACGTAAGTGAATCGTTTTGGGAATGCTTGTTTGAGCACTGAACAGCAGTCAATTTTAGTATCATTAAAACTTGTTCTCATACTTACCAGATACCAAACAGATTATTCACGACTACGTGCAGTAGCAGATCTTGGTTATGAATATTGTCGCTTGTCAAAAAATGACGTGCATATAAATTACTTCACACACTTTCGAGTGCGTCATTATTGGGAACGAAAACTACATGATTATGGTATTCATCATAAAGGTAAAAATGTCTTGTCTCTTGATAATGTACTTTCATTATTTAATTTGATCCGGTTAAATTTAGAAGGATAATTTTTGCGTACAGAAATATTTACCAGTGATACAAAGGGCAAGCAATATATTTTAGAACGACTTATGCGCTCTGAGATACCGGGATTTGTCAATTTACTCAAGGAGTTCTGCGCTGATTTTGAATTCGACTTTGATGAATGCTACATCTTGTATCTTGATGTGTTGTTGAAGCACTGGAATCCTAAAGTAAAAGTGGTAGAATCGAACGGCGAAAACGGTGAGCAAAAGTCCCTCCGTTGGGAAGTTGCATGAATTTTTCTTTTTAATTTCAGATTTTAGTAGTTTGGGAAATGATAATTCCGTCATTTGTTTTCTTTTTTCGTTTGAAACAAAGTCAAAGAAAATAATCGGCTGGTCGAAAAAGGTACTGTGTCTTAGCATGAGGTCACTTATGCTAAATTGTATCTACAACTGAAGGGTGGCACAGCAAAACGGTGTAAGTGCTAAAATATGAAATATACGTGTTTTTTCCTTGAAAAATTGTTTAAAATCCATATACACGTCCTTGCAAAACGATATGGCTGACAAAAATTTATTCGCGAAATTATAAAAAGAAAGAGATTGCAAGACTGAAAAGTACTTTTTGATTCCAGTTATAAATTGATCAATCAAATTTTGGGACAGTTTTTTTTACTCTCCTGAAAAATATAATGACGGCACTTACACTATTTTGCCGTGCAATCCTTCAACTGCAAACTGCTTCACTTTATGCATGTATGAAAAGCAAAAACTTTTTCCATGAAACTTCCCCATTGAAATTGTCGATTTATACTTTAATATTTTTTACTGCAGAATATATGTTCATTATTTAGTATATAATATATAATACTTTAGAATTAAGAATCAACGAGGATGACATTACTACGCTTCAAAAGAACTGCAAGCAAGTTGCTGCTATGATAGAAGACAAATTGGCCATGAAGAATCATCTTGCAACTTTATGGCCGAAGGTTTGTTTAAAGAATCGTTATTTGCTATTTATGTATAAATTAACTTTCAAATAATTCCAAAATGAAAAATAAACCATTAAAAATTCATTAACGTTTTATTGCAGATTAATTTTTATCACTATGAAGTGTTTCTTTTAATCATGGAATTACTTGGGGACAATAACGAGCAGCTATTAAATCACCTTTGTTTCTTACAAAACTATTTTCGATATGGGTGAGTTATGTTTTTTACAAAAAAAGAATATATCGTACATAATAGAATGAATATAATAATCGCGGAAATCAACGTATTTCCTTAATATTTATATTCCAGCCTCCCAACACAGATAGAATGTGAAGAATGGGCCCAGCTGTGCTCAGAGAATAATTCTCTACCAACAATAGCAAAATGGAGATTTCCTTTCCTGCCAAAAATTGACCAGTGGAAATTAATAAGTAATTTCGACAATTGCAAGATTAAATTCACCCTATCCAAGTATATGCTATACTGAGTGAAAATTAATTACCCAAATTATTGAAATTTCAGCACCAGAATTGAATTTATCGACTTACAAAAAATGGCTAGAAGTAGCTACAGTATTGAACTTGCAAGTTTATGTAATTTGTTCAGTGGCTATAAAAGGAAGTGTATCACAAGTCTGGGGCTTGAAAGATGAGTCAAAAACAAGAAATTCGAGTGAATGGGTGGTCCATTTAAAGAATCCTGCCCTGCTCGAAGATATTAAAAAGTGTATTCGACATATGGAAGATCAGCATGCTCTTTATTATGGCATGGCTGCTCTTTACTATGTCGTTAATCATACCCCACCAGGGGCAGATCAAGCAGCAGCTGCCCAAGAGTGTTATGCTCATGCTCAGAAGTGGGCTCAAGCATCAGCACAGTCCGACAAAGCAATGATAGAGGTGAGCAGAGCTAAATTTATCTGAATATTTTAACAGTGACCAATTTTTTGATATTAATAGTACACAAAAACCATTTTTTTCCACAGAAAATCAAATTTAAATATCTACAACTTACCGCTAAACACATTTTATATACACATGGATTAGGTAGTAGCGATTATCTGCAACTGGTCCTTTCTCCAGAGCGACTTGTTCGTAGGCTATACATGGATCAAAGTATAGTACTAAGATGTCGGGGAGCTACTGAGAACAGACCTGATGTTAATTCTGCTGTGAATGCACTTGGAAAACTTTTTTCCCTCAACATCATACAACTTCGATTAGAATTACTTGAGGAATGGTTACAACCTAGCGACAGTGGTTCGAAATTGGATGACAGCATCACTTATAACATTGCTGCTATAACGTCTCAAACCGAAGACAATATCGTCAATGACGATAATCTGCTGAGGTACATTGTAGTCAAACAAAAATGAAAGTGTTTTTAAAAAAATTGAAAAATTATTGGATACTCTTGATTTTTGCTGACATAATATTTGTTGCACAGGGCATGCTATCTGCTTGAATGGGGAGATAAAGTGATGTCTGCAAATTACTTGATCAACATTGGGTTTGATATGACAAACGATGCTTCCTTTAGACCCGGAATTCAATTCCGAGCTCTAAGTGTACTCTTGTCCATTACTGATTCGGCAACAGTACAAGACCTCACTAAACGAGACTTGCAAAGTATCAAGTAATTCAATTATTTAATATATCTAATATATCAGTGTTGCCTTTCTAAATATACATTGTCACAAATCCATTCCATTATACATGCTGATCACACAATATTTGTACTAATTTTCAGACTGTACATGAAATCACTGCAATATATAAGTAAATTGGAAAGACTAGGACTTACATTCAGTATGCATGGATTTGAAAGTTCTCCAAAACTGGAACTGGTGCAAATGTTGTTTAGAAGTCATGCACATTTGCCAGAGGCACTCGTTCTCATTTTGCAAATGTGCTTGGATTTTGGAATAAAAGATTATACTTTGTGGGATGGGGCATTAAGTGCTATGGCAAAAATGTGTATGGTATGTATAACATATTCATCTAATTATACCTACTCGTTATCATCTGTTTGTTTCCTCATGCAAATTACTTCTTCGCAACTCTGTTAAATTTCATCTACAAATCTGCTAAATTATCGTATTTTTCTTTGCAGATCAGAGAACTAGAAAAAATTTTGCCAAAACTATCAACTGTAAGCTACACGATAGGCTGTAAGGGCTATACTAAGGCTTGGGAAGTAATAATTTGGGAACCATTCAGGAAAACAGATACTGTTCTTTCTTCAAAGCAGTTCGACGAATGTGTGACATCAATTTGTCTCTTGCACTCGTGTCCTGTAGCAAACAAATTAAATCTTGAGCCGATCATAAAAGTCTGTTTTGAGACAAATCATCCTGAACTTGCTGCTGCAATTTTACCATTTCTGAATAAGAATGATGTGGATTTCGTTGTAAAGGTAAGAGAATGACAGTAGGGGCCATTCAACAAATATTTTCGTTATTTTCTAAACGATTTTAGATCCTTCCCTCTCATGTAACAATAGCCCCGAAAATAAGTCACAGATCTCGACTCCCCTCTGTCTTTTGGGTCTATTGATTCATAATTCGATCTGTTGGTAAGATTGTTTATAATAAAACGTATTCGAGATATTAAAAATGTAAATTTTGAATCATGGAAAGGATTTTGTTGCTTGGCAGTGAAAAGATAGGCACCCCTTGATTTCTTTCTCTAGGGATCTCTGGTGCCAAAACACGAATTCTATAGACAAAAACCAAACGACACACTTTTCAGCCCCCCCCCCCCCCCCCCCCCCCCCAAATAGCGAACGTATTTGTTGAATGGCTTCATATTCAATTGTTAGAATTTGATATTAGTATATGAAATATGATAAGTATATGAATTGCAGGGAAAATTTGGTAAAAATTCTTAATATTCCGGTGCATATTTACTAAGCTGTATTCTTGTAAAATAACCACCATTATGTTATTTTAATTTTACTCTGAAAGGTGCAGTTTGATTGTGAAATTGTTATGGCTAACTGTCATATTTCACTTTTCAGACAATAAGCTCATCCTATGATGTGTTTAAAGTTATAGACAACCTCCGTGCTCTTCTAGAAAAGGGAATTCTCACGGTTTCACATGTAAGTGACCCTACCTCTAACATAAAATTATTTTGTAACGATAAATCTTTTTATTTGTCCCTGAAATATATCATTTAGTTATGAGACTAAAGTATATTTCTGAAGGATTAAAATTTTGAATCTAGCGTATAGACTTTTTTAATTTTAATGTTCGGGATTTCCAGTCGGTGCGTATATTGGAAAAATTGGTACAATCAGACGTGACGAAAAATGAGTGAACATACAATGTTAATAACATGTGAATATGAATGTAATGTGACATAGATCAGAAAATTATAATTATATTTTTTTATGTAACTTGAATAAATTGTACATAAAAAAAGTTGAAAATACCTAATAATAATTTTGGAGAGTTACGAATATGTAGATAGTAGTGTAGATTGTAGTAGTAGATTTTATTATCGTGCAATTTCCGGTAGATGAAATTTTATTCCATAAACATTATTAGAATTAGTACAATTAGACTAATTCCTAGATGCTACCTAAAGATGAATCATAATTTTTTTTCTGAATATTGGATCTATTACTCTATAAGATATTTAATTGAGAAATTTAAGGTTCAAATTATTGGTGAAGTCAGCTTAGCTGTCGGTAGATGCTGTTGGTTTCCAAGGTTCATCGTAATTTTCAATAACTAAAGATTTATGTCTCGTTAACTTAACACGTATATTTTCATTTTCATTATCTCCTTTCGCATCTAACAACTGAACTCGTGAAACCAATAAAAAATTTGGGTTCGTAGGACTAGGGCCACGTATCAAATCGATTTCATCCCCAATGTACACCTACAATAGTGTAAAAGAAACGAGCAAATTATTAATATTTAGGAACGATATCACACTTGGAGAATAAAATTGGTCCAACCTGACTGCTTTTCTTCAATAGTTTCTTCCCATTAACTCGTATCTTGCTTTCGTAGAATGCCGTTTCCACTTTACTGTTGAAAAACATTAGCAAACTTTGTAATAAGATCAGTAACTGAATGAAATTTATACACTGTTAAAAAATTATTTCCATAGGAAGTGCAAGCTGTATTGAATCGCTGTATATAAATTTGTCACTGAGCATAAGCAAAGAACAAACTCCAATTACTGCTTACTTCCTAGCAATATTTAATCCAGCTTTGAGTAGAAGATCTGCACGAAGAGATGTTACGCGCACAGATATTGTAGGTAAAGTTTTATCTTGCTGCGTAGCAACATCATCATCATCTTCATCGTCGTCTTCTTCAGATTGCTATATCCACGTGAATACATACAAGAAAGCATTTTATTCTACATTAGAAAATGGAACATATTTCAATTTTGTAAGAGATCGCAGCTTTGACAATTACAATAATTGCCGTCACAAATGCACAGTATAATTACCGAGTTAATTAATTCAGTAGTATAGCAGATGTTATAGAAATCGACTGTACCTTTGCATTCGATTTTTTTCCTGCGTGTTTGAATCTTTTTATAATTTTTAGGTTACGTTCTCGGCTGGCAATGTCATTGCAAATGATTGATTGTTTTAAATTACAACATTTATCTGTATATCGAAAAGTTACATAGGTCGCCTGCACCCCCGAGTATAAATACCTTTTTTCTAACACTGAAAATATTAGTCGTCTACACAACATTTTAGGTTATGTTACGGACAGTTTTCGCTTCGATCCTAGGAATATCACCATTGCACAGACTAGCAGTGGTAACGACTTCTCGAAAGCATTGCGATGTGACGTGACGCCGAGATTATTCTTTGCGAATTCCATATCAACGATTCATATGTAGCTCATCACGTTTATCGAATATGCTAAAAGTTTTGAAGCGAGGGAGGATTAGAATAATAACAGAAAAAAGAGAACAAAAAATTGTAGCTCGTTTAGTTTTTGTCAATGCTAGGGCATAAGCACTTTGAAGCACCACTGTTGTTAGCGAGTACATTTAATCGCGATTTTTCGGCAACGGAAATTCGTCTTTTGTAACAAAGGAGAATACCTACTTGCTCATTTGATTCGTTGAATTGTTGCAGTGAAGTAATAGGAGCTAACACCAGCCCAGGATTTTATTTTCCTGAGTCAGTTTACATTAGGGTTATGTGGTTCATTGACACTTATTGGAAAACCTACTATGTCTCAATTTGATTTGAAATTATTTCAGCCCGTCACTGAACTATTCATAAACTGATTTACAAGCATCATGGCAGAAGTATCTCAAGATTTGACGTCCCTTAGAGTTGGGTTTATCGGTGGTGGAAATATGGCTAGTGCCATTGGTGCTGGTCTCATAAGAAGAGGTACAGTACAAGTTTTGAATTAAAAATGAATAATTCTATACCAGTTTACCGTTTCACACAGCCATCAGATTATGCAGCAAATAGACAATGGTGTTCATACATGATTACGCTTTAGTACCAATAAACATCAATGTTGATTGTGTAGTATTCATAAATATTAGGCAAGCGTACAATAGTACAAGTCTTGAGTCAAATATTTTGATACCCACATGCATAGGCGTATTGAAAGCTGATAACGTCTGGGTATCTGGGAGAACGACCAGAACGCTTGGTTTCTGGAGCGATCTAGGGGCTCATGCAACACTGAAAAATGGAGAGGTTGTGGAAAATACTGATGTCATATTTCTTGCAATGAAACCACAAATGCTGGATGATGCTTTAGCTGGTATTGCTAAAACTATAACTAAATGCCCTCCAAGCAAATTGTATGTGTCCGTACTTGTTGGCGTGACTCTTGAGGTTCTTCAGACAGTAAGTAGGAAAAGTAAGACTGTGAAATAGTAAAATCTTAGTGAAATAGATTTTCACTTTAAAACAAATAACAGCAATCGTCAAATTTATCAGTTTTACAAGCAGTTGAGACTTTGAACTTTTTCTTTAAACCTATGAACCAATGTCTATGTTTAGTTTTTATGTTGATTTTATTTTTATTTACTATTAACATAATCAGGTATGTATTCCAGAAATTAGAACGCATTGTGCAGCAACCGAGAGTTATTAGATCAATGCCGAATACACCTATGATGGTCGGCGAGGGTATCACTGGTATGTATTACCCAGTTGAATTTGAATAAAATAGCCATCATCTAGCTTGCTACACCCCCATGTATCATTGTTACAACAATTATGAATCATGTTAACAAATTTTTGTTATTGTGTTTTGATACGAAATTTGGTCTAGGATTGTAGTATTGAAATGTTCATTACCACAATGTCATTCATTTTATTTTCAGTCTACTGTTCTAAAGGAACAACTGCTAACGACGAAATTTTGGTAAATGCATTATTTTCACATGTGGGAATCAGCGAGAGCATACCAGAAACTCTAATGAATGCTGTTGGTGGACTGTCAGGTTCTGGTCCTGCCTATGTATGTAATGTAACAGTGTTTATTATTTTTTTGTACTAGAAACTTACATCAGACTTATCATATGACTATTTTATAACTGGGAAAACATGTTTTTCAATATAAGTTGACAAATTTATCTTAGACTAGATTGTAGTTCTAATATAACTCTTGGCTATCTTTCCATAAAGGCGTATTTGATAACCGAAGCTCTTTCCGATGGCGCTGTAAGAATGGGTGTCCCACGTCCGATGGCCACAAAATTTGCTGCTCAAGTTTTAGTAGGAGCCGGTAAAATGATATTAGAAACAGGACGGCATCCAGGCCAGTTGAAAGATGAAGTTTGCTCTCCAGCTGGCACAACAATTAGAGGAATTCATGCTCTAGAACAAGGTGGCATCAGGTATGAACACTAAATCTTTTTTGACTATTTGTCTGACTGTCTCGCTTTGAAGAATGTATCATTTTCTTCCTATTTCATACTGGTTTAAATTTCCTTCAACACCATTTATAAATTACATAACAATGATGTAAAATGTAATTCAGCCTTGCATATTTCGTTCTGTCATTTAAGGGGATCGTTAATGAACGCGATTGAAGCAGCAGTAACTAGATCAGATGAGTTGTCTTCCGTGCCTAAGTAACGACTTTGTAGAATGTACATTGTTGGGAAGAGAATAAATGAAAATCGCTAGCAAATTTCTAGTGCATAATTTCATGTTGATTATTATAACTTGATGTCATATGATATAATTACATGTAAGTATCGTAGACTATGAACATTATCAAACTTCCGATGGTTGAAAAAAATGTTGAGATTGAATCGGAAGTTGAGATGTATTTGATGTAGACATCACTTAATTCACAGGATTCCTTACATTTTCAAACCAGTACTAAATTTGTGTTGCGTGTAAAAGTGTTTTTACTTCCCATAAGTCAAATATTATTACCAGCTGCAGATTATGTATGACTAGGCATGAGTATGCATAAATTGTGAGATTCCTGTTAAATATAATGTAAATAGTCTATTTAGCACTGTAAAATTTGGTGACAAAGTCCGCGGAAGGTCTAGTTGGAAATTGTAACGAATTCAAATTCAGCGGAGGTATTTATGTATGTGTCATGTGCATACATTGTACATGACATACATTGTTGGCCGAACTCACGTTGCTATTTGCGCATCGGCGCATCGATGCATCATCGCGTCAGCTGATTCATTGCCGGCGAAATTCCTAAGCTTTTCGAGTCAACAAACATATTCGGAAGATAATAAAGACCCATTGCGCAGCACAGAATTCGATTTCATAAACTTAGTCCTTCCAGTTACGTTGAACTGACAAGTAGAGCAGCCACGTGCGTCTAATTTGTAAACGCGGCCGGTATAAATACGGAGCACTGTGCAGTCGTAATAGTCTTTTATTTATTACGTAATTAATGGCACACGGCCGAGTATGATTTCAGAATAGGAACGCGATTTTGTACCGAATATATTTCGCTCTGCATCAATTAAACTGTTGCCTTTCTTGTTTGATATATAGGATATAGTTTTGTATTTTTGATTGGTTGAATTTGTCAAACGCTATTTCGACATGATGTCATCAAGTTTAATTTTGAGGAAGGTGTGTTGTTCTTGTTGCAGTTATGCCCTGAGATATGAAAACGGTAAATTACGACATTATATACTTATGGGATTATTCTATTTCGCATGCAATTTCGTATGCCTGTGTCATCAGCATACATTCACTCGTAAACTTGGCCTATTTAACGAAAAATTTGCATCTATGTTTAAGTTCAGTACTTGCTAATTTGTTGAATTATCATTAACATTTATTTTTTTTTTTTTTTTTTAGCAAATTTCATTAATCTATCGCGCAAATTCTCATCAAAGAGCACAGTAGGGTGTATCGGATTTATAGGCGGGGGAAATATTGCTAGAGCTATCGGCAATGGGATATTAAAAAGTAGTAAGTATACAAATAAATTATACTAATTAATATTATGTCATTTGCTCTAAGAACTTTATTGATCATAGACTTTATTTTCTGAAAATAGAGCTTGTCGAACCACCCAGCATATATGTAGCAGAACCTTACGAACCGATGCAAAAACCATGGCTGGATTTGGGGACAAAAGTAACTAACGAAAATGGAAAAGTTGTGGAAAATTGTGATATCATATTTCTGTCCGTAAAAACAACCGCTTTAAATGCAGCAGCCACTGGCATAAAGAATACTTTGTCAGTACCAGTGCGAGACAAATTATTCATTTCCGTTCTGGCTGGGATACCTTTGTCAGTTTTAAAAAAGGTAAAGTGCGTTTTGTAATGATATATACATGAGAACAATCATTCTAAAAAATATTTGTTAATTTCAGGTGATCCTGCCTGTCGTACCTGAGGCCAGAATAATACGGTCGACTTTGAATATGCCTTTGTTAATTGGAGAGGGTTGCGCAGGTAAGTAACAGCTTCATATTGTTAACGGAACAAATTCTGTTGAGCAAGAAAGCAAATGTATTTTTGTACTTACCTAAGAATTGAGAAAATAATTTTCATTTCTTGTTTACAGTATTCAGTGGAGACAGTAGCGTGACGGAGGAAGATATAGCCTCTGTAAAGACCATAATGTCCGGGCTTGGAATGTGTAACTTCATACCTGAATTGCAGCTCAATGCAGCTAGCGGCCTCGTGGGATGCGGTCCTGCCTATGTTAGTATCTTATCTAAATATACGCTTATTTTCACATTGTGCTTTCAATTCGGAAAATAACAAATTGAAATTGTGTCCAGATTTATTACCATGACTACTTAATAAAAGTATTCTCCCATTTCTCAGATGTACATTATGATCGAGGCATTAGCTGATGGTGCAGTAAAAATGGGTGTGCCACGAGATTTAGCGATTAAATTTGCCGCACAGACTATGTACGGATCTGCAAAAATGGTACTTGAAACTGGGAAGCATCCAGGTGAATTAAAAGATCAAGTCTGTTCTCCTGGTGGTACATCTATTCGTGGCCTGCATGCCATGGAAAAGTCAGGCGTTAGGTGAGCCTAACTTTTTTGATTTTTTGCATTTTATTCAATGCCGTTTTATAACGATTATTTTCAATTTTCAGAGCCGCGCTTATGGATGCAATTGAAGAAGCAGTTAAGAGGTCGGAAGAAATTACTAATAAATAAAGTACTCCTGGAAAGTAAGGATGTACATATCAAGATGAACCTATTTGTGAGTCATGTACTGAGAAATTTGTTTAATTTGTGCATAATATGTGACCTGATAAAGTATGTGAATTTTGTGTGAAATGCGAATGGGTTATCATCTTAATGCTGCGTGAGTCACAAGATAATGCAAAAGGGCAGAGTAAGTGCGTGTTCAACTAAAATTAACTCTATTGAAAAAAAATGAACTAGGGGTAGTATTTTTCTCTTTACCCATTTGGTCAGAGTTTTATTGGCAAAATATTTTTCTACGTACTCTGCCAACTCATTTTTCTACGTATTAATGTAAGACACCTTGTAATAGCTCTGTTCTTATATAAATTGGATGCGCTTAACTAAAAAATGTTTGTACCTGCTTTTTTAAATGTTTATTAATAAAAAGCACAATTCCATATTGAGTGTTCACGTATGAGTTCATACATTACCATTTACTACTGAGGAAAGTGAGAATAATTTAGAACATAGTGATAGGTAAAATTTTCTAGCTTATGCAAAATAATGTAAGTCTATATTAAGCTTGTTTTCTTTTGGCTGAACATCTTGGCAAATGGACAGTTTGGTTGCGAATAGCTGTCATGGTCATTGCTAACTATTCCCACATCAAACGGTCACAGTCGTTTCAAAGTTTTCTGTCCTCACAGTTGTACCACAAAACTAGATTGTGTCATGGAATCTACCGTCGAATGCATTTCTGGTAAACTGTTCAGTCTTTTTATAATAACTATAATGGTATTTGTGTTACTTATATTCTACTGTGATATATACAGTATAGTTTTATTCTGTGTAGCCACTCTAAAGAAGGATATTGGCTTCATTGGAGGCGGTAACATTGCGAGAGCTATTGGCCATGGCATCATTAACAATGGTGAGATTACTTCTCAAGTCACTGACTGTAGATTTAATTCAATAATCAATTTCATATGATTACTAGGCTTAGTGGAAGCTTCGAAACTTCATGTATCAGAGCCAGTTACATTGTTGCAAGAAAATTGGCGTGAAATGGGTGTAAATATATCCGCCAATAATGCTGAGGTAGTGCAAAAAACAGACACCATATTTCTCCTTGTGAAACCTGGATCTTTGAAAGAGGCAATGGAATCTCTTAAACAAAATTTGGGATCTTTAAATATTGGTGAAAAATTATTTGTTTCGGTGTTAGCTGGAGTATCGTTGGCAAAACTTGAGGAGGTACGTGCAATTTCAAGCATGTTTTATTGAATACATAATTTATAAAACCAATATTACACTATGTGGTTTTATCATACATTTGTTTCATCTTATATACTTGTATAATTTGTAAAACATATTATTTATTATAAATTTTTTTCTAGGTAATCTTACCGATTATACCAAAGGCAAAAATAATCAGAACTATGCCAAATATGGCATTAATGGTTGGAGCCGGTGCTACTGGTAAAGAAATGAAATCAATTTTAGATTGGGCAGGTACATACATAATGCCACAAAAATCGTTCTAATCGAAATATGCCAACATTTACATATTACACCGTTTCGATTGGAAATTGTTTCGAAGCCGTTGAAAGCATTTCATTCTAAACTTAAATTGACTATTGAGTGTATAATTTGGCAGTCCTTGTCTCCCTCAGATGTTAAATCTATAACATTCGGTTTTGAAATCTTTATTTTCCAGCGAGCTGTTAAATCTATTACTACCCTTTCAACATCCGACATGCTCGTAGTAATCTTCAAAATTTCAAATATGTACTCGTCCACGCTCAAGTCTTTAAGTCCAACATTTTTACTAAAAACGGGAAATACACGATTTCAAACACTAACGAAAAACAAAATTTTCTTACTGTAATAAGTAGCTGTTTGTAAAACAATTCTACGAATAGGTAAAACCGTTTCCAAATTCTGAATAAACTTACTTGCATATAGGACACTTCCATGACTTAACTTTGTAGTTCAGCATTACATAAGATTGCAAATCGAAGCATTGTATATGTTCACAATTACAGCCCCGTGCAGGTACCGTGATCCGAGTCAAACTGAGAGGGCATTTTAGTGGTAGCTGAGAGATCGAGTTGTTACTTATTATGCACCTGGCATACATTTCACTACACCACGAAGTCATGTTGTTCAATCAGTATCTTACCTCCACCTCCAATACTTCCAGCTCCAACGTATCTTGATTAATCTCAGATTGGATTCTGTTATTAGGAGTGTTGGTGCTCAATATTTTCGTTATTCTGGCCATGCTTTTTTCTTTCGATACTATCCCTTCGAGCAAAATTTTTTCTATACTTTCCTTCCAACTTGACTGATCAAACATTGTTGAATAAAAACGAAAGCACAGATCAATTATACAGAGGAAAAAAACAGAACTTGAAAATCAATTCCCAGTATTTTACTTTCAACTATGCGACGCTATTGAACTGTCGACATGCACCTCGACTGAATATAATCCACTGTAAAATAAAAATCAAAGCATAGATTATACAGAGGAAAAATAAGAAACTGAAAATCAACTCAGTATTTGACCTTTACCTAAACGTTGCAGTGAACTTTTGGTATGACACTCGACTTATCAACTACTCTCTGCTGGTTACCCACTAATGTAGCATAAACACAAAAGGTCAGACAAATTAGACACAGGAAAAAAAGACCCACACCACGCCCAGGTAAATACCTTTACTAACAAGAGTGTAGAACTTTTGTATACTTAATTTGCTACCTAAACTCGCCAGCTACCCAAGTTAGGCAGTGCTGATGGACATACACATACACTGCAGGTTGAACAATAATTCTTACATTTTTTTTTGGGCAAGTACAATATTCGAGGGGATAGGTGTCGCCATCCCTCGAGACCTTATAGTTATATTTCAATTTCAGAGCATTTAAACTCTATCTGCCCAATCTGATTGATTTTCATAGAAACTGTAAAATAAAGTAAATAACTATTCTGTAGTTGATACGGGTCAATGGACAGTTAATCATAAAGTTCCTTTTTTAGTGTTCGCTTGTGGTCATGGAGCAACAAAGCAAGATGCAGATCTTGTCACAACAATAATGTCAAGTATTGGAATCTGTGAGCAAGTACCGGAAGACCTAATAAATCCTATAACAGGACTCTCTGGTGCTGGCCCAGCTTACGTAAGTCGATACTTTAGAAGTGATTTTGAAATGCATCAGCTCATATCATATTATGAATAAACTTGTTTTATTTATTCGCAGGTATATGTAATGATTGAGGCGTTAGCTGACGGAGCTGTTAGAATGGGAGTCCCAAGAAATTTGGCCATAAAATTTGCTGGGCAAAGTTTTTATGGTGCTTCTAAAATGCTACTGCAAACTAAAAAACATCCTGGACAACTCAAGGATGAAGTCTGTTCACCAGGTGGTATAACAATTTGTGGAGTACATGCTATTGAAAACGGCGGTGTTAGGTAAGTTTAACTGGAGAAATGGAGAAATTAAAATTTCATTCAACTTCAGTTCAAATATACCGTATATTTGCTTTTTTGTCTATTATAGAGCAGCACTGATGAATGCTGTTGTAGCAGCTGTACAACGATCATCGGAATTAGACAAAAAATAGATATATGATTCGTTATGGGAAGTTATAAACTTTCTATGCAATAATTTATATCAAATCCTTTTGCCGAATAACAAGAAAAATAATATAAATGATAGATGTGTAGAAAATAAATTGATCGAAATTCAAAGATGATTTATAAGATTTCGTGTATCACGTTTTGTCTTGACTTCTTTATTGACAAAGCTAACCGGGAAGTAATAATTTATGGACCAGATCAAATCTGTTTATACATACATATTAGGATCCTCCTTATTTTATACTTTTTCGATTTTTCACCCCAAATTAGAAATTTCTCACATTTATAGAGTTTTTGGCAAATATTTAGTCTCGCAAACTGAAACCTTTTAAAGAGAATTTTATTTATTCGTTTATTTATTGGGAACGAATTTGGGGGTAGTTTGGTGAAGATTCGAAAAAGTCCAAAATAAGGACCAATCTAGTACACAGATTGATCTGCAATATACTTTTCTAAACATGCCAAACTACGTCGATTTATAGGTGTATTTGATTCACATGAAGTCAAGTCCAGATCCTTTACAGTTAAAGTAATATAATATTTATTAATCTATTGAAATTAAATATATTTACAATGACATACAAGGTAATACAAAAGTTGAGATATATTTTCATACGTACATACACAGTTCAGTTTGTTTTTGCATATTCTACGCATCGAGATGGATCCGTAGGATAATATTCCTGGCATTTAGTCATTAATCTCTTGAGTGCCTGTATATACTTACGCTGCGTCTCGTCGTTCATCACATGAGCAACATTTTTGGAGAAAATTTTTTCACGACCGGTACGAGCATGAATACCAACCATGGTCACACCAATTGGCCAAGGAGAGTTTCCGATAGCCATTTGAAGATATGCATCGCTTGCCTGAAATGAATAGACACAATTTGAAATTATCCATATTTTCAGCTATATTCACATTATCATTAATCATGGAGAGTCAAGTTGATTCGATGATAAATTAGGAAAAATATACGTCATTAATTCACTTTTCTAAACTAGCATGACATATTTACCAGTATGTAATTGCGCTCAAGAAGGTGTTTAACTATTTCAGTTAAACTGTCAGTAATATCTTCAGGTAGAGACTTGTTTTTCAACTTTCTGAGTAGGGGTTTGAGGTATTCTCGGGTTTGAGCATATGTAGCACTAGCCATTTTTCCTCTAGTGCTATTCTTTTCCATAGCAGCTCTACTGTTCAACTGATTGCCCCACATTTTTACAAGGAATTGTAAAAACTGAGTGATAACATTCATGTCGTATTCCCTGTCCCCACAATTCAGCTTGGCAGACATCTTCTGTATATCGTCATAGGTCACACCTTCGTCAGGTACGTGTACATCGCCTTTACCTTCTCCGTCTTGCGGTTTCGACGATTCAAATATTTCATCAAGGTATGCCTGGTCAACCTGTTCCATAGCTTCTTGGAAATCATTACGGAATCCCTGGGAGACAAACGAAGAGCAGTGTTAAAACAACAATAGAAAAACCAACATCAAGCATTCCCTCAGAGAATTTTACATCAACCCCCGAATCATTTACATGGCAATTTTAACTGTATCGTTGATTTTTACTTTTAACGATTAACTTTCTCATACCTTGTTCACTTCTGGTTCAAGTATTTCCCGTTTTCTTAGTCTTCTGAATGCTTCTAGCTCCGATTCACCAAATAATAATACCGGTTCTCCCCGTTCACGTAATCGTCGTATGACTTCAGGCCTTGACAAGGCTAAATGCTCCTGACCATTGTTCGCTACAGAATCCGCTGAGTGATCGCTGACGTCGGATTTGACCGTGTCCTTTTTGTGTCCATACTTTTCCAAGTATTCTTCTTGTTCCTTTGCTGCTAGTTCTCCGCGGCGAAAGTATTTCTTATTGTTATGCTGTATCGGGATCATATGACAATCGTTAAAATTTTAGGTTATTCTACATTCACCTGAAAACTGCATGTAATCGATTTACAGAAGATACGAAGAATACGGTTCATATAATGACTGCAAATCTAAGGACTTACTTCTCACCTACCAAAATATTACTCTCCTCCAGCTGTTTCCTTTTTTTCATTATTTCTGCCTTCAAAATATCCATCGCAAACGATTTGTGCGATAGATTTGTGGGGCAATGCGAATTGTTTTGAAATTTTTCTTATTATTATTTTTATTTATAAGCAGATGTGCAATATATGGTTTTAAAACATTGCAAATTTTCTAAAACTTGTTTTAGAAACGTAATAATCAAAACAGAACAATTACAACCTCTTGGTTATTTCTGTTTTTCACGAAACAGCTGATTTGCTGATTTAGTTTGTCTAAATCTTAAAGAGATGGCGTAAGCGAACTACGTTCATTGTTTATGGATAGCGCGAAACAGTTTTTTTCTTACAGCACTAGATGGCAGGATAGCATAATGAGCGAGTAAATCGACAAGGAACAAAACAATATCATATGAAACTGTCGCACACGTATTTCGTAAGTAGGTATAACGACTTGCCAGTTTTTTTCGAAATGCAAATAACTGAAAGTAGAAAGTTGGAATGGAATATCGATGTACAGACTACATTTTTAGGAGTTATTTATTATCCTAAGCCAAAATTTGACCGACAGAATTGGCCGGTGTAGCTGTACGTACGCTGCGCGCATCTGGCCGTATAATTTCAATCGACGGGAAATCCGTTCGTTGGTTCGGCTATGACAAGTGAAACAAAATAATAGTTTGACTATCATCAATGATATATTTGCCGGTAAAAATGTGACTTCAGAACTATTTATTTATTTATGCCCAAACACTCGTGCGTTTATTATTTTTCTGCAGTACGACAAAAATAAGAGGCAATCAAACACGCGACGTCTCAAGAATAGTGCGTACGCGGTTTACTGAATGCCTCTGATAATTTCTATAAAGTTTGTCAGCATACATTTTCGACAACATAATGAGGTGGAAAAAACTAATTGGCCATGCCCTGTCGTGTCTTTGATTCGTCATAATATAACAGGCGACGAAGTGAAGTACGCTGAGTATTGAAAACAATCGGCGATCGGACGCGACGCTCCGAGGTGTGTAGATTGATCGGCAGTTATGCGACATACGTACGTACGTCGTGCTTTAATTATTTGTTAGTAAAATGCATCGTGCAGAATCGAATGGGCCGACGTTTTAAGTCATGGATAAAGTCGTGTTCATTTGTGAGAATAAGTTTCTATATTTTCTATCAATCGAACGATTGGGGTGGTTGTTTGTTGGTAAACATAACCGGGTCAGGTTTACTACGCGTTTTAATATTTTGATACGCCGCGGCGTCGCGGCTGCGATCGTGTTTTGTTACAGTTACGATCGCATTTTGTCACGGGTGCGATTGTGTTTTGTCACGTTCGTTTGAAATGTTCGTTGGAATCTCGAATGTTCAGTACTTGAATTTGTTCGACGATAATGCCGATTGTATTATCCGTATTTGCCGTTACTGGAATCCGTTGCAAAGTGTACGTGGCGCGTGTAGATGTACGTTTAAAAGCGAATTGACGCCGATGGTATTGTTTTGTGGCGAAATGGACCAGAAGCATCGAAAGTCGTAAGTCAACAACGCCAACCAACGCCACAACGCCAACAGCATGTGGTTGCTTCCAAGTTCCATGAGCGACGAGGGTGAGTCACGTTTTTCGTAGGTATAAGTACTCGATTTTAATTAACAGGAATCTCGCGATGATCGACACGTGCTGTGGCGTTAATTATTGCAGCAACATGTTGCGGCTTGACAAGTGCTTGCGAAATGAGGTACATATACGAAAAATGTAGGCAAATTATATGTGTGAGATGTTTTTTTATTTAATGCGTTTCTAATTGTTATCAGGAGGAAACATTGCATGTCTACCATAAATATACGTATATATTTTTTATATATATATTTATATTGTAATGAACTGATCTCCGTGTATTAAAAGTTTATATCGTCACTCGAACATGCTCCACCAGTAATATGACATATCGTTTAATATGTTATATTATCGTTTCTCCGAGATTCACTTGTTAGTCAGTTAGGAGAAAATTGCGAGTTGTTTCGAAGACAATTGGAATAATAAATATATTATCATTATTGATTATGGTGTCGATGCAGTAGCTTCCTAAGGATGCATGTGTCATTTCACTCCATATTCTGTTGTCTCAAAGTATCAATTATCACCTAATACACAACAGGATCAAATCATAGGCCATTCATCCATATAATTATAGATAACGCTGCATTGACCCATCATCGAAATCTGGAGTAACATGGATATCAAATTTTTTTTTTATGACAGATACAAAAAAAAAAAAAAAAAAAACTGCAACAAATCGAAACGATCGGACTAATAAAAATCAGTATTAATAGCTTCAAATTCTCCTGCATTATGCAAAGTTTTATCTATAAAACTGATCGGTAATTAATTCGCATTACATAACGCGTGTTTCTATTCGTATAATATATAATTACGCATGGATAATTGCTACGGGAAGCTTTCATTGGGTGATCATTACTCCAGCTAACAAGAAGGCCGAGCAGCTTGTATGATCAACTAGCTGAAATTTTGTATTTTATTGAATAGAGTAACTTCGGAGGTATTAGCTAACTCTTTGCTACGGTACTGGCCACAAAATTTTGACAACCTACTGAAGTTGGCAATGATATATTCAGCTAATGTAGAGCTAATTAATACGGTTTGAATAAACTGTTTTCTTTAATTAAGGTAGATAGATCTTTATTGGGTAGGTAATAGTACCGTTATTACTATCAGTAATAATAGGTGTGTACAGTTTTTAAAACTGTACTTATTAAAATTTGTAGTCTTGTACACATTACTTTTTTTCATGTTCATTTACTTTTACTTGTTTTCTCCTTTTCCTTTCATTTCTAGGGGTATGTTGTAGGTAGGTAATACCATACGTTGTTTCTCGTATGTTTTGGTTCTGAGAAATAATTAAGATAACCATTTTTTACTGTTATAACTGGCCAATAAGTATCTGCCACTTTGCTTATATTATTAATCTATTTGTCATATATACAAATAATATACAATAGTCGCACTTAATACAAGTAATATTAAAAACTAACCTCCATAATGTTATTATTATATATATGTATAGTTATTATTATATGAATAGAAACTTGACCGCATCTAATTCTTTATCGGGGCGTCCATGTTACGCGTAATAATATAAATACATTTCTTATTATTTTTTTTTTTTTTTTTATAAAATTTGTATAATCTACATGAATCACTTTAAGTATATCTCCTCTCTTTAATCACAAAAAAATATAAATATAATAATTACTATGCAAGCAGGGGATTGCGAGCCACTCTCTGACAATATTTTATATTTAGGCATAGCTTTGGGATATGACCAATTTTTCACTTTCAAATTCAAATCGAATTATCATTAATGTTTGTGCGAATAGTAATTACAACTTTCAAAGCCTTTATTTTCACAAGCTGATCAAACTCAACTAATTAGATTCATTTTTTCTGTAACCATCATATTCATTTAACTCAAAATCGTTCGTATAGTTTAAACTGTATAATCTCTGTACTGAAAAAGTGCCAACAATTAGATGATACAATACATGCAAGAATCGTTTCGAGACATTACAGTATTTTTTTCAGTGATGCAAGCTTGTGAAAATAATTTTGTCGTACCCAAATATAATCTCTTATTTCCGATGTATCCTTGGAGATTTTAGTTGATAGCTCGAGGGTGATGATAAAATCAGATTACCTCGGTTTATCTAGCGAAAAAGACATCGAGTAGAAAACCGTAATACTGGTCGTTTATTTGCTTGAGCAACTGCCTCTATTTATCGCAAATTTTTCAAGTCTGATTGGGATCAGAAAGATAAATTGTACCTGAAAGGTAGTTCCGAACGATCTTGTTTGATTTTCAATTACTTCACAAACTAATTACGTAAGTGTGACAGACTATTCTGAAACGAGAATAAATTACGTCTATGATTGATGATAAAAATCAGGGTATCAAGCTGTCAGAGAATTTGCATGCATCCGTTAAGGTTGGAAAATGTTGAGTGATTTGGGCATGTGTCCTGGAATTTTTGGATTTCCTTCCTTGCTGGTTTTTCTCTTTACTCTTCGTAAGACAATTGAGTTTAGTGTAAAAAGGGTATTAGTGAAGAAAAATATAATTTTTTTACTTGAAATTAATGAAAAATATGAAAAACTACTATAAACCGTTCATAGTCTGAGATTGATGTTTCTTTCTGCATGTTTGGAAAGAATGGCGTATCATAAAAAGAAAAATGTCTATTTTCGTCTGTCAAATTGGGGATTGTCAGAAAATTTGTTGAATCATTGTCGCTTGACACCCTGAAAATATGCGATCATTGTTAGAATTTATATTTGAAGCAGACAAAAACTGCAAGTCTTTTAAAAACTGTTTATAACCGACAATAAGAATTATTATATGTCATTCGACTTCCAACATTACATCTCTAAAGATACATCGTGATAATTTGTTTTACTGATACTTGAAAGAGTTGACAGTGTACAGCTCGTCAGCCCCTAGATTACTTGTCTCCACATGTTACTATTATCATCTAAAGGAAAGGAACACTATATGCGCTATATCCATCAATAAGCAAGGTGGTTTTACAACAGATGCATATCTCTTATCTTATTTAATTTGAATTGAAACCTATATACAAAAGATACTGTACAGTAGTTTTTTTTTTTTTTTCTTGTTTCACTTTTATATCTTTAATTTCTGATATAGGTCCGTCATAGCCTTTGATCGCGAGTAGACCGTTTCGTTTGAAGAACATAGTACAGGGGTTAATTTGCGCGAATTTTCAATCTTTTGCACGTGAAAGAATATTGTACACTCGTTCTCCTTGCAGCCTGAAGAAACTTGATCATTGCGTCAATTCTAATCCATGTACCGTGCTCTTCGGACACACGAGCGCTAATGTTGCGTGGTACCATCGATAGAGGTCCAATATCCTACGTCTAATATGCCCTAACTTCATCAATAGGAATATTACAATTAGAGCTAAGATTGTTTGTACCATTGTTTAGGTGAAAGCACCCACAGTGACCCCATTTATTTGTATTCTCACTACATAAATTCTTGCCACGTACAGTAAGAACATACTGCAGTAAGATACGGACTCGGTGGTCACTTTCCCCAAAATTTTTGGGCTTTAATTTGATTATTCCCTCTCGTAATGTGTGATTAATTCATTACACTGGCATCTTATTCAAACAGTGCAAGTATATCGTCGCTAGACGAAGGATTTCCACTGCTTGCTCCGCTACTCGGTGGTGTATTAAGATCGGGCGGATCCAAGTATGAGAGTAATTCCATTGGGTCTACGACGTTGTCAGGCAATAGCTGAAAGGATAATGACGAATTGATAAAAAGTCATTTACAGTTTGCAGCGTGACGTTTTTCTCTTATTTCCACACACCGTCGAGCAGTAAAACCAGGTGCAAAGGTCTCGTCTTTCTTGCCTCGTTGCCTTGCAATTATTTTCACATCAATTTTTGTTTTACTCACATTCAATGCCTCTTGCCCAGTTCCCTCTCCATCTATAACAGCTGCAGGGTCAAAGTTGAGGTCCGAAGGTATGTCTGCCGAGTCGTTGTTGATATTTGTACTTGTATTTCCGGAAGGATTGTGGTTTCCAGTCGACTCTTGAGATGATGGAGGTACGCTCGGTGGTCCGCTGTTTCCACCGCCAGGCGTATGAGGTGTGTGGGGTGTGTGTGGCGTGTGAGGTGTGTGCGGCATCTGAAACGAATCGATTAACCATCAGACAAATTCAATTACAAAGTTGGAAATTGTTCACGGTACCATGGTACCAAATTAGCATTGATATCTTTCGAGTATACTACCAAGATACTTGTAGAGAGCATTAGAAAAATTGTTTGTAAGAATTTTATTCTCTTACCTGATCGTTAAGAGTCTTCTCCATTGCGTTCAGAGGATCAAGAGAATTGACGGAGTCACTTAGATGCGACAGCGGACCTGCGCCACTGGAGTAATCGTTATTACTACTGTTATTCGTTCCTGGATTCATGTCGTAAGATCCTCTGGACGAATTCCTATGATTCATATTATTGTTGGTATACGCAGGGGGAGTATTATTCATCATAGACCCGCTGGCAATGCTGTTCATGTCGGGTGCGATGTAGGGACTCATTGCCTGATTCATGTCCCAGTTGTTCATTGTTGGCATATTCATACTACCGGGCGACATAGCTTTGCTCATTCTCTTGCAGTCGTTGTCCTCCTCAGATTTTATACCTGTCACACTCTTAGCAGGTTTCCAGCTTGCTGCCGAATCTATCGTTACCTCTTCAACCTCTGACGTATTTAGAGTAGTATTTAAAATTCCCCACATGTACTGATCTACTTCCAATCCTTCGAGTTGTGCAGGTTTGCTACAAGTGACAAATTATACATTATCTTAAATAATGCGGAGAACTTTCCCATATCGACATGTATATGTTGGCAAAGAAACCAGGTCAGTCGTCAAATTCTAAACAAACTCACTTGCAAACAGGACATCGCCACGATCCTCTTTCGCAGTTCAGTTGTAGATAGGATTCCAAATCGAAGCATTGTATATGTTTACAATCATTGCCCCGTGCAGGTAGTGTAATCCGTTTGAAAGTAATAGGACATTTCAATGATACCTAGAGAATAAAAAAAATAAAAAATTGAAACATATTTTTATTCGTCGTACACATACATTTCATATTACGATCCAAACCGATGTGGATTCATCCGTTTCTTACCTTCAGTGCTGTTTGCTCCACAACGTCTCGCTCTCTCTCAGATTGCATACCGTTATTCGATAACGTGTTGTTGAAGTTTCGCTTTATCTTAGCTATGCAGATTTCCGCAGCTTGTAACCTCTTGTGTAAAAGCCCTTGCAGAACGCTCCGTACGCTTGGCCGATGAACTAATTGTAGGACGAATAGATGTGACTATGGATAAAAAAAAAAAGAAGTGGTTTTAATTTCCAGGATTGTCTAATTATAAGCCAATTAAGCAACTCTTGTTCGCGGTGTTGACCAACAGTCTCAAGATCTGCAATAATATTTTTACTCACACAGCAGCATGCAGAAACCGTGATTTGTATTGTGTTTCGCCCCGGCTGACACACATCTTTAAGGTAAAGTGGTTTGTGGGATGTTTTGTTTTCCCCTCTATCGATAACCAGCGGGGTCGCATTGACTGATACTTGAACGCTCGCCGGCCAATTGGTATTCATCTGCCTGTCTTCATGATGAAAGCATTTTAACTGTAGCTCAAGATCGGATCGCCACATTAGCGTCTGATGAACGGTGGTTTTCAACTGGAATACGTGGTTACTGACGGCCAAATTATGTTCTAGCCGGAAGGGTGGAAGTATGATACCATCCCTCACAGGGAATGTTAATCTCAGCTCGTCGTCCTCTGTAAAAACAAAAAGAAACTTGAAGGGTTGGTACTTGGAAGAAAAAAATAACCGATAACCCGGGACGAATGGAACTCAACACTCCGCTTCCGAGTGGCAAGTTCCCTTTATCCCCGAAGTAATATTCCGTACATGCACGATACACTTACTCTGAATATTAACCGGTGACTTGATCTCGTTAAAATTCGGCTTTATATCAGGATTGGGGCTGATATAAGGTGTCATACTGGTAGCAGGAGTTAAAGGAGGAGTCGGGTTCCCAGGTATAGGACTATGCTGGTAGCTCATGTTTCCGGCACCGTTCGTCCTCATTGTCGCGACATCCTGTTGATACTGGCTGGTAGCTGCGTACGGCGACGTACCAGCATAACCAGGTGTCTGCTGGTGGCCGACAAATTGGTTGTTCACCGAGGTGGGTCCCATGTTAGTCGGGACTCCGCTATTCGCGTAATACTGATTGGCTTGTGCCGCCGGGTTGTAAGACGGGTTAGCTTGTCTCATCGTGGTGCCTCGCATCATGGAATTCGGTCCGAAGCCAGCGTTGCCAGGATTCATTCCCTGCATCGGTTGATACTGAGATTGAAAGCTTGGCCGACTACCGGCGTACGCGTTCGCATACTGATTATTGGGCATCCCGTTGAAGCCCGGCTGCATTGCCCCTGGATTCGGTCCCGGGTAAGGATTTTGCTGCCTCTTTTGCGCCATGTGCATTGCTGGATTAGGATACGGCGCTAACCTCCTCGGGTAAGCTTGTTGAGTCTGCGCCTGTCGAGTTTTCGAACGTTAGGTACAGAGTGTATTTTGGAAAACGTTCGACGCTCGATCGTTCAATAATCATGCACACATCGGACTGGTTACCAATCCTCTTTGCGTCAATTACGAACTCACCTGCATGTTCATCTTGTTCATCTGCATATTGTTGGGTCCCATCATGTTGTTCATCCCCATGTTGCCCATGTTCGCTATCGAGTTCATCGGACTTATTCCGTTCATTCCGTTCATCCCGTTCATCCCGTTCATGCCCCCCATAGTCATCGGGTTCATCGTATTCATACCACTCATCGCGTTCATCGAATTCATAGAATTCATCGTATGCATCGGTCCCATGGAACCCATGCTGTTGAAGTTATTCATACCGACCGGTCCGAGTCCAGCCATCGCTCCTCTCTGCGCGTACCCCGTATTGTACGCCTGGTGAGCCATTCCATGTTGGCTCTGCATCTGTTACACGATTCACGTTATTGAAATTCATACAATAATATTGCATTCGGGCTTTGGTTTGTTAAACTACTGCAGTTGCGCTTCGATGCTGCGATGTCGCAAGAATTACTTTGCCGATTCCCTACCTGGTTATACTGTGCGGGGATGTCTTGGCGGTCCTGCATGGCCACCACGCTGGCAGTGGCGGTGGCCGTGGCGGTAGCCGCTGCCACCATCGCCGCGGCGCTTAGCGTCGAACCACCACCCCCGTTGTGGGATGGCGCCGTGTTATGATAGCCAGATGATAACACGGACTGCACTCCCACCCCGATCGCCGCCGTTTTTAACGTTAAGAGAATACCGTGTAAAATGAGACCAAGTTCCCCTCAACGTGGGCCGCCCTAAAATCAATATAAAAACAAAACCAGATTATAGTTGTGCGTATACCGTAAAATTGTACGTTGGTACGTACGTACATTGATTCGTGTAGGGTGATTTATCGGCAATGTTAAAGATGGCGTTCGGTAATAAATCCGTAACATATTCAAGGATATTTTCAGGCTATTCAAGGACATTTAGGAAATATAAAAATACACGAATGCAGAGGGTGCTGTACAGAATCGGCTCGATGTACGAGATATACGTTATTTCTACCACAATCTGCTAGTAGGGGAAAACAAAAAACGCGATTCGAGGCGGGAATCCACTTTTTTAAAAACAGTTACTCAGTGAGCACTGATAAACTGTATATCATTCGCAGCTAACCTTAAAAATAGAATACTTCCGGGAGGTAGGAAAAATTCAAGTATAGTTTCCAGGACCACTGGACACCATGTTAAACCTGCGTTATATACTTGAAAATGAATTATACGGATCTGAATAAAATATACCACAATATTACTGTAATAAATCCTTACTCTAGTACCTACGTACAGTAAATGATGAACGAACAGACGCGTAATTACGAGAACTCTATCGTCAGACGTGACTTCCGGCCGAGCCGGAGAATCAGCCTAGCTTGTAGCCTGTAGACTGTTTTATATTGCGAATGAACCGCTTGAGCGATTAGCTCGAGGATGTTTCCCTTCGCGTATTGTAAGTATTGATTATTCGCGGAGTTACGTTTAGATCGACGTACCTATGAACGAATGTAGCGTGTAACTAGTCTCTAGTGATAAGTTTTGATAAAACTTCAGAATCGTCGTATTAAGTTAATACAAACGGTGGTTAATCGCTCTATTGAAAATTGATACCGGAATAATACTGGTCGAAAAGTTCAACGTCCATCTTACATATTTCCGTGACTTAATTCACACATCCTTGATGTTCTATCCCTACTTCTAACGCATGAGTGTACACAACACACACTGCGAACGCGAGGGTAATTAACAATAGAAAAACAATCTTCCGACTGGGTTACCGAGCAACCAGGAAGCATTGGTTGAATTGTTACTGAAATCAATTGAGTTTTAAAGTCCACAGCTAGTAGTCACAAGTCTTCGACTTTCATAGTTTGTATTATCAACTAACGGTTATAAATTACAGTTGCGCTACGCGGTTGATAAGCATTTGTTGTGTCATTTGACGATGTTTATTAGAAATGGCGTAGGTACGTAACTCTGTCTAGAAAAAATATTGTACTATCGATACTGATGAAGGTGAAGATCGATCGCGTTGAAGAGAAAATTTTAATTATTCGAAGGATTTGTAATTCTAAAGAAATAATTAGCGAGATGTATACACAATTGGTAGTCTGTACAGTGCTCGTGAAGTAATACTCATTATACTGGCAGACTAGTTAGACTAGTAACAATTACATAAACTGCGAGTAATTTTTTTATTTCCACGTCACAAGTATGCGTAACAAACAAAAAATTATTGTGTCATCGGTTTGAAACGATTTTTTTTTATTTATTTAGTTGATCAGCGAAGGTTGGATTCAATAATTATATCGGGCAATTTTATTCAACGAATCGACAATTGATAATCCTCCAACAACCTTGACGACACTAAATCGTTATCGTTATTCGCGGCTATAGTTTTTGCCTATCAAATTGCAGTGGTAATAATATTACTGACTTCGTCAACGAAACCGGAAGAATAAAGTTATGAAATCACGTGTTGCCTTGAGCCAAGGTTCTACACACTGCGCTACGTGATAAAATAACTAATTCAACGCGTTCGCGAAGGTTTTGTGTAAATAAGTGCGCTTCAATAACACGAGTACATCACGTAACGCATAATACAATCCTGCAGAACTTTGTACTGCGGAGAGTCGTATACGGGGACGGAAAAAATACAAAACAGTACCAACATCAACAACAATAATAATAATAACAAAGCAAAGAAAATATTTCCAACCAGTATCGCGACTGTCGCGTCTGCTCACGAACGTACAAGGTACTTCTCAACACGTTCAATAGTTCAAGGCTCGGTGCATCTCGAAGAAGGTGTGCGTAAGAAGATGCAAAGTCACGGGGGATCGTAAAGATGACGTTCAACGATGAAATCGCGTTTGACACTTGGCGCGTCACGCCCGAAGAGCACGTGCGCGCATCGATCATCCTGCTGCATCCATATACATTACAGCAGCGTTACAGCATTATCGAAGGTTGGAGTAAAATCAGGACGATTCGCGGAAATGACCAAGGGTGGGAGAATTTTTTGTTCCTTCCTTCCTTAAGGAATGGAACACGAAGAGGAAAAATGTAAAGATAAAGAGAAGGAAACATCGGGGCCGGAAGTCCTTTGAACTTGTCAGAAACGATTTTGAACGTCGACCAAGTATCGGAGCCCAGACGCAAGCAACCCTCGCCCAGGTTCCAACGACTTCGGGGCATCCCCTTCGCAACAAAACTACGAACAGCCCAGCTGGCTGCCCTGCACGCTGCCTGCCTGCCTGCCTGCCTGCCTTCCTTCCTTCTCACTTGCGAGAAGCCCCTGTCGCTCGCTATTCGCTGCCGCTGTCGCTTTTCTGTGGGAAATGCACGTGTTCCCTATTCACACAGAGCGACCAACCGACCGTACTTCTCTCCTCTACCACCACCATCACCACCACAACTATGGGGCTACTACTGCTATTAGTAATACTACTACACCACCGATTCCATACCACGCCACGTAATATGCTGTTTGGTGCTTGTCGTTGCTTCAGAGGATGATTCCCTGTTGCAGCGACGGCACGGCACTGTGCTATCCATCGAATGTGCAACGAAGAGGGAGGGAAGGATGGAAGGAAATAAGGAAGGTAGGTAGGTAGGTAGGAGCTTCTGGAGAGTGAGAGAATCTTTCGTTTATTTCTTTTTTATTTTTTTGTTTTCTTCTTTCTCACCGATGCATGCAGCTCTGCTCGGAAAGCCCTTTTCTCACAAACATCATTCTACACATAATGCCTGTTGGAGAATAGCTGCTGCAGTTCAAAACTACTGAAAAGCATTGTTGCTATACTGCGGAGAGACTTTTAGGGAGTACGTTGAACATAGCGGCCTAATTTTTATTTCTTTCTTCTTTCTTCGCCGAGGGATGAGGATAAACGTAAGGATCCCAAGATCCAAGGAGTTCTTGTTCGACGATGCAATTTCGCGCTGAGCAGAAAGAATGAATCTAATTGTGCTTCGAAGTAAAACCTGGAGTTTATTCAGGATTTGGCATCGACGCTCAAGTCTTCCCATCAACGAATCATCGATACGTTGTATATGTTCGATAAGAAGGATACAATGTACGTTTATACATAATACAAAACTCTGGTAGTAGCCTATGCAGAGAAATTACATAAGCTTCGATCGATTCCACGAAACAATAATTTCGATACCGCGATGGCGGAGAGAATATTCCCAGATGACGTCATCATCCCCGTCTCCTGCCACACAGCTACCGCCTCACCCTTCGGCAAATTCGAACTCGGCTCAATTCTCATGGTTTTACCACCACCACCACCCTAAACACAACCTATACTACTACTATACTGCCGCTGCTGCTACCGGCTCGAATAGTATCACCACTACACGTTGCCGATACACTAACCCAACCTCTTTCTCACCCCGGTTGGATTTCTCCTCCCCCCATTTCGCATCCCTCTTTCTCTCCACCTCGCTCGCTCCCTCTCCCCCCTCCCATTATTCTATCCCCTCTTGGATTTCTATTCTCGTATGTCAATATTTCGTCAACTAGTGCCTACGAAACGGGGCTCGTAACAAAGACCCTCTTACACAGCTTGCGTTTAAAAATCATTGTCGATGATGCGAGCGGAACAAAGGCGGACGGGGGCAAAGACGTGTGGTATTGGTTATAGCGATTCGTGCACGTGTATGTATCTCTGCACGTGGGGATAGACGTACGATATATTTGTTTGCGTACGCGTTATACTACACACACATACACGGCCATACGCGAAATATGCGTACAATATAGTCGTAATACCGTTACGCCTTTCATTACAACTGCATGAGGGAAGAAAAATAAGTGGAATAAGAAGAAAAAAAGAAAATGCAAAGGAAATAAAATGAATCGTTCTTACGTTCTTGCCTCTATAACCGATCGGCGTTCGCGTACAATGGACATATTTATACGTATATACCTACGTGCCCATACATATGCTGTGCGTATTATACATGTACAGGTATATACACGTATACACATTATTAAAAGCATGCTCGAGCGAGCCTGAACGCATCGTGCGTATCAAAGTCATTATACTTGAACATATTTGAATAATCACTACTATTATTATTTCATGATTTTTATTACACGCCGCTTTATCGGGTTCATCCAATGATCCTAGCCTTACGTCGCAGGAGTTATTTGAAAGAAATCGTTGCCGGTCCGCGGTTGTGTTAGGCGAGAATGTGAATTTTCGAAAATATTTTTTACGCTGAAAGCTAGACAATGACATGTATAGTGATCGATCGATAATTATGCCGTTTCACGACGAGTGGTTATTCGCTGCTGTCGAACAGCCGCCACCTTGTCGTCAGTCACTCTCCTCTCTACAAAAGCGTTGGCTGTTGCTGCTGCTGCAGCAATAAAACCTGCAGTGCCGTCATATTTTTAAACCAATGTGGAATGGAATCGTAAACAGATTATACAACAAACCTGATCACGTGATATTTTTATTATACAAGGGTCACAGTCTACTAATAGTCAACGTCAATCTGCAAACTCGTATAATTATTATTTCCGGATTTACCTGTCTTCTCGCATGCGACCGAGAGCGAGTTGTTCTACATTTCCGTGGATGCTTCCACGACTCCCAACACAAGTTTTGCCCTAGCTGTTTCTTCCTTACCCTCCTGTTCGCTTTTCTTCCAATGACAGGTTCGCGGTCCGCGTGCGATTTTTATGTTTATAATAATACAGTGATGATATTTTTCGTTTGACGATGTAAATTTCGAACGTTGCGTCGCGTCGCGTCGCGTCGCCTTGGTGTCCTCGTCCCTCCCCCGCCGCTCCTTCTTATTCTGAAACTTCTCATTCGCGCTGTAAGGAGTGTATGTACCTATAATGCCACTTGCGAATTGTGCAACGTTGCTGCGACCAGCGAAATTACGAAACGTTCAAGCGAGCGTTGAGCACTCGGTATGTGTGCGTGTAGGTGTGTACACCGCGTATATACGTATATACACATACGCCTTATTGCAACGACGCGAAATCATGACGCAAAGATTGACGGGGGGATGGATACCTGCCTTAGATTTCCATTTATGGAATGATTATTACAAACACCGAGAGCCTCCTTTTGCCTGCGCAAGTCTCTTTGCTCGCTCGAGTATCTCTGGTTAGGTACCTACATGCATACTTCGCATCAAATGTCACCGGCTGTTGGTTTCTAGCTTTATATTGTACAATTACCCGGGTTCTTATTCTTCGCGAATAAGTCTCGATAAATCGGGGGCGGACATTTTCACCTTAAGTAATTTCCAACGTTGACGATGTTTCAATCTCATCGAAGATCGCCTGGTAATATCGGCAAATAAACAATGCAACGGAACTCGGAAATATAGATGTAAGGGTCTGGATATTAACGGGCAGAATTGGGTATGTCAGCGTGTAACACTTGGGTCAGGTGTTTCTCACAAAGTGGCGCGGTCAGACTTTTGCTATGTATATTTATACGTATACATACAGTGTGTGTATGTGTATATACACATCGGTGCAGCGCTGGCGTGTCCGCATACCTAGTCATGGCATAAATGACATCTGTCATACGACGGTTAGTTTGGTTTTTGAGAAGGATCACCGAGTGCAGCGTTGCCAAGTCGACCAACGATCGCAATAAACGGGGACGGGTTTTCCATACCTGCCTACCTTATACCTTATGTTATACCGTGTGCAAACTATGTTACAAGTACTCAACTCGACTAGACTCGCCTAGCATTATTACAGTTTGGATTACTGATAAGTATGTGCCATCTTGGGTATAGTCGGTAACTCTCGCGCGCCTAGCTCTTATACTATTGTGTAACAATTAATTATGAAAATTTAATTGCGCTTCACCTTGAGCAAAGTACGAGAATAATATACGAAGGTCGTACCATTGTCAGCGTATTGGTTGTGTGTGCGTGCATTTGTACGTTATAATGCACACATTCAACTCTTCCAATACATGCGACGATTGTTCGTCGGGCGTGTGTATATCCGATAATATATACACGGTGTATTTACTTAGGAACTATTAGTCCATCCATGCATTTGTCCGTTTGCTCGTGCGTGCGTGCGTGCGTGCGTGCGTGCGTGCTTGCTTGCGTGTATGCACGTTAATACGCGTCTGATTGTCGCTCGTCGCGCTGCTGCAAAACAGTTTCATAACTTTGGATTCGATTTAATTCGCATTGGTGCAGCGTCAGCAGCTTTAATTACGCAATTTCTGAATCATTTGTTATAATTCAAGAGTGCGTGACGATTTTGATCTGTTTGCTACGCGCTGGACGATACGGATTCGATTTTCCACATATTATACGCAATTTGAGAGTGTAAAAGTTGGAGGAGAATTTTCGTCGGATAATAACGAATATTACGTACATTACGTACCAAAGATCGTTTTCACTGTTAGTTTATTCGACGTATTGTAAAACCATTTAGGTACAAGGGGTTATTCGGGAGTCAAAAGTTGGCGACGTTGGACCTACAGTTGGGTAATATTTATATCGTTAAGTATAACGGCGAAATAAAATCAACGAGGGTCGGCCGATCTATGGACAGAGACTGGAATTCTTAGCCGGAGAAAGCTCAGAGCCCCTAAAGGTCGGGTGGAAAGGACGAAGGACGAGCTGTACAGGGTGGTCGGTTTTACGATGATTTGAATTTCGGAAAAGTGGACGATATTATGCGGTGGTATGCGAGAGATTGCGGCAGCGTTCCTTCCTTCTCTGGGCTCTTCTAGCTGCGGTCTAGCGAGCAGAGCCAGTCCGTTACACAAGCTTATTTTAACAAACCTATTTCTGATATTGCGCCACCCAGCAGCTTATATTAAGATTACAAACGTTTAAGAAACACACTCTCTGATCCGAGGCATGTGTATCCTATCCTACGCTGCCTGACTGACTCGGCTTACCCAGCGTTACCCTAATCCTTGTCCGTATAACCGAGTCTACCTAGCTTTGCTGCCCATGTATACATACACACATACGTACCTAACCACCTACCCTAGGCAACTATACCTACGATTGCTGAAAAACTAGTGGCTAACCAACCGACCGTTAATATACCGAAGACTGGAATTGCTTCGATAACGCTGACGGGAAAATGAGGCGGAGAAGAGGAATACATTGATAATGCGGAATAATGATTTTAGGCCCGGTGAAGTATCGGGTATTATGCTTGCGTATGCCCGGTGCGCCTTGTAATAAAAGCGATCGTAACAGTGGCTATCTATCTATCTTTTTAGAGTGCTAAGTGAAAGCTTGACGTTCGCTCGACAGGCAATCCGGCCCATTCTAAGGTGCATATCTACTTATAGGTATAATTCCGACTATAGGTACGGACAACTGTTGTGAGGCTTTTCTGCTGCTCGCAACCAGAACTAGAAAACTGTTGTATGTACCTCGGCCTGCGATTAGTTATCGATATATCCTTAAAGGAAGTGGATTTCTATCGCGTGTCGAGAATGAATAAACCGAGCAGGGGAATATCCCAGCGATGCAGGTTAAAAAGTTCCGCCGAACTTTTTATACTTACACGCTGTTTGTTGTTCGAGTTTAAAATTAAATTCTTCGGGTATACTTGATTTTCCCCTCCCCGCTTTATTTAAACGTAAAAGGATCGAGCCTGAGATCGTGACGAAATATATTTAGCTCCGAAATAACTTGCCCGAGAGGAATATTTGCGTTCTCCGAGTCTCGCTCCCTCTTTCTCCATCTCTCTCTCTCTCTCTCTGTCTCTCCTTCTCGAAGATGAAAGAGAATAAGAAGAAGATGAAGAAGAAGAATAAGAATAAGAAGGGGAAGAAGAAACAGTTTCTGACGCTGTCGTCGTCGTCGTTTGATTGCGAACTCGCGTTACGCACATTCCGTGTTTCGTCAAACGCGGCGTGATTAAACAAATGAAATTGAATGAGTCGGGACGCGAGACGCGGTTTCTTGTTCGCAGCTGACGTCGACCGACAAATTCCACTCAAAATCTTCACTCACTCGTTTGAATTCGTACCTGAGCCGAATCGATTAGAGTAATCAACGCGTTGACCGCGTACGCGCTTGTTCGTCGATTATCCAATTCAATTGATAAAGGCTTTATCTCGCGTACAATAATATTAGACGGGACTCGTAATATTATATCGGACATTCACTACCAATCTAACCCTGGTTATAATACACGAGGATAATCTTTGACTATACATGTATGTATACGTACATTACTTATGCCAGGCCAAGGAGTCTGTGCAGATAATGTTTTTGTTTCAAGATGGCAGTTTGGCGCGACCGCGATTCCCTTCCCTTTTTTAGGTTACGGAAGTTTCAAGGAAACGCGCGTATTACGTCTGGTTCACTTCTGGCCGCCTCCTCTCTTTCACTTCCTCTCATTCGTTTATTTTTCTCCCCTACGATTAAATCTGTTGATAATATAAGAAGGGATTTAGTTGTTTTTCGAAACGTCACAGTGGCCGGGAGATATTATATCGGTCGTTGTTGAGTCAAAAACCGATCGCCGCTTGTCAAAACTTACCTAATGGCCGATCACGATCTGCAAGTAGAACATTATCCTCCACACCGAGTTTAGGGCGACCGGTACGCAGCCACAAGTATCGTTATAATCCAAATTGGGTAGAACAAACACTTGTCACACAGCACAACACAACTTTCATATAAATGTGTCAATTGTCATCATCCATCACGATAGTAAAAACGATCAATTTTCCACTTGCCTCCGTTGCGTTTACGCATCACCTTGTCATTTTTATCAACATCGGATGCTTGCCCGTCAGCCGAGTATATATAACGCTATAAATTAACGATTCGAACAATGTTAGAATATACACTATTGTAACTCTTAACGTAGATGCTACGATGCATCCGATCGAACGTACGAACGAACGACCAACCAACGAACGGAATGAATATATGTCAAAAGAACTGGAACTGTAATCCGTGCACTGTGAAAAGTTCCCTTATCATATAAGATTCGAACAACCTTCTCTTCTCTGTTATCTTGACGAATTCGATCGTCGATTCGTCCTCGAGTTTATTTTACTTTATGGGGGGAAAAACACCACGAGTTGCGTAGGGTTGAACAACGACGACACGGTCGAAAACAACAACAATAATAAGAGGAACACAAGAGGGGAACTTGGACGACGAGGACGAAGAACGTTGGAAACGGAGGAGGTACGAAGTATAAGAAGGTGAATAACGTGCAAGAATCAAACCGCACCACGAGATACACCAGATGTCACAGAAATGTCAGAACTGTAACGAACGTAAAAAACTCATTTATTTATATCTGGTGGATCGCTGACTCGGGACATTCGTCGCCGAGTTTGTCATGGTTCGAACCGAGAAGCACGCGTACTACCGACGATGAGGACGAAGAAAACGGCGAAGAAGACGACGACCACGACATTTGCCTCTTGTGTTTACGAATAGGTACTGGTACCGTCCTCCGCTCCGGGTAGCATTGGCCGAACGCTAAACGGTTGAAAGTAATACTGTCTAGTGAGAGGTTGTTGAAGCCAACAACGACGCTGTGTGCGCCCGGTGACTACTACGTTGTGCGTCCTGGTCGTTTCGTGGTGGTGGTGGTGGTGGTGGTGATGTGGTGGTGCTGGCGGGGTGGTGGTGGTAGTGCCCGTGTGGTGGTGGTGGTCGTCCTCTCGTAGCGTCGCGTGGTGATGGTGATGGCGATGGTGGCGGTAGTGGTGGTGGTACACCTCCGTTCCCTGGCTACACGTCTCCTCTCCCAACCCACACAACTCCTCTAGTCTCTCATCGTCGTCGTCATCGTCGTCGCGTCGCGTCGTGTCGGCGTCGTTGTCGTCGCTACTTCTCACACGCAGCTGCGCTCCTCCAGGCGCATTGGTATAGGTGCGATTGTGCGCCGTGGTGGGAGTTTCGACAGGAGCGTCGGCCCACGGCTGGGTTCTACATATACGTACGTATGTACGTGCATACCAACTTGGCGCTCTCTCGCACGCACGCTCCACTCCGTTCCACACTCCACTCTACTTCACTTCACTCCGCTCTCGCACGTACACGCGGCGACTGGAGGAGGCGAGCGAGAGAATGAAAGAGAGAGAGAGAGAGAGAGAGAGAGAGAGAGAGAGAGAGAGAGAGAGAGAGAGAGAGAGAGAGAGAGAGAGAGAGAGAGAGAGAGAGCGAGAGAGCGAGAAACAGAATGATGGAGGATCGAGCGGAGCAAGGGAGGAGGGACGACGCGACGACGCAAGCTGCCAGCCAGCAGCGCAGGGCGGGGGACGTCGACGCGGAGGGTTTGAGGGGTCGTCGGTCCTCGGGGGTGGGGAGTTTGACCCGAGTTCTAGTTCCCCTCCATTCAATCCACGGCCACAATATCGGTTATAGCGATCCCACTGTTGCCAGATTGCGCCCGTTGTGCGCGCGCTCAGCGCCCGCACCTTCCCTTCCTTTCCCTTCTCTTCCCTTCCGTTCCCTTTCCTCCATCCCCTTCTCGTTCCACCGACGAAACCGGGCGGCGACGCCGGACGGACGTCGGACCGACTCTCGGGGGCTCGCAGCCCCGTCCGTCTAGCCCTCGTAGTAGTCTCTCCGTCGTGTGGGTGGAGCCTCCCGACTGAGGAAAGGGTTCTCGGTCTCGAGAGTGTCTCTCGCTTACTCTCTACCTCTCCCTTCCTCCCTCTCTTTCGTCCTTTCAGCGACAACAACCACCGGAGAGACGAAGCCCTGTCCTCGTCGACCGGTGTGGTGGAGCGCCAACCCCCGCACCTTATTCTCCCCTCGTTCACCCTCGCCGCGCCCTTCGTACTCCCCCGACACCCGCCGCTCGGCGAGACGCTCTTCTTCACCGTTGCCGACGCTAGCCGCCGGGCGGCTAGACAGGGACGCCGACGCGATTTTCTCCACTCTTCATTTTTCTCCGTCTCTCTCTCTCCTTCTTCCAACACCCTCTTCATCCAACCCTCTCTATCTACGCTCTTTTACCGACTCTCTCTCTCTTCGCCCGACAGAGCTTTAGCTTCACACACGAGGCCAGCGACGAAGACGCGCAGCGTCGCGCGCGCATTCGACCTCGTCCCGTCTTTCTTCCGCTCATTCGTTTCAGCCCAACTTCGGCACCCGAGTGGTGCGGAACGCTACCGCCTGTACGGCTTGACGGTGGATAGGTAGGTGTAGTGGTAGTACATATCCCCAAGATTGCGCGAGCAGCTTACTTGTTAGTTCGACCACCACTACCGATAACTTGGGCACGACGGTACTACAGTACTACGATACGCTATACCATCGCACAACACCAATCTCTCTCTCTCTCTCTCTGCAAGTATAAGACATACATGTATTGTATATATATATATATCGGTATCGTGCGCCTACGTATACCTATATCCACGGTTGTGGCTTGCGCGACGCGACGAATCACCGAGCATCGACCACGGTTGCCACGTCCTTTTATTTATTTTTCACGTCATGCGAGCACCACCACCATCACCACCACCACCAACAGCAGCAGCAGCAGCAGCAGCAGCAGCTCTGCTTATTATTCGGAATGCCTTCTTTTCCTACTTCTTTCTTTCTTTCTTTCTTCCTTCTTTCTTTCCTTCTTTCTTATTCTTATTATTCCTCTTTTATTGTTTTATTTTTCATCGTTTTGTTTCTTCTGCTTTCGCGTTGAACCGCGCGGCCTTCTCGCTCCTCTTCGGCTTGTGCCGCGTATTACCTCTCGCCCTCTTCCCCTCGATTCACCCGTCCACCCACCACCCTCTCCCTCTACTTCCCTCCCCCTCCTCGCATGTACGACGTACTTATTATTATACCTACGGTCCGCCTGCCTGCCTACCTACACACCTATCGTCTCAACGGCGGCAGCGTTCTTGACCCGCGTCGCGCTACGGCCTTCTTTCATTCTCGAGCGCGAACTACCGATTCGTTAAGCGAAATCCTCTCTCTCTTTCTCTCTCTCTCTCTCTCTCTCTCTCGCTCTCTCTCGCTCTCTCTCTCTCTCTCGCTCTCTCTCGGCGGAACAGCTCTTTAGCTTTCTATCACTCCTGCCGGCGCTGGTGCAGCATGCCGTCTCATGATCTGCCCACTTTTACTCGATTCGAGTTTCGAGGTGGTCTACGCGATACGAACGCACAGAGAATTCCCGGACGAGGCGACACCCCACCCTATCAACCTCCGACTCCCCCATAACCTCCCCCCTGCCCCGTCTTTCCGCCCCCTCCCCTCCCCCGCCCCTAATTCCCCTCCGTTACGAGGTTATACTGGGTGTCGGTCGATCCTAACTGGAATCTGAATATACATGTGTATTTGTTCCTTTATGTATACATATAATATACACCTATTATACAGCACTGTATTTACTTGTGTGCTCTACACAATCAGAATCCATCTGCATTAGGGGTGGTCCGAAATCGTTTCGTACACTTCTTCAACGTTAATTGTTTTTTTTTTTTTTATTTCTTTTTATTTATTCCTCTCATTTTATTTTACCGGTCTTTCACCTTATATGTCCCCCAGTGTATCTCGCAGTAATTCCGTCTGGAATTTACTGGAACAAAACGTGTTTTTGCCATATTTTTACCTTATCTGATGTAACGGAAACTGAACCACTTTTCGGCAAATTGCTCGATCAGTAGACCGTACTGTTACACCTATGCGTATGTACAAGAAACTTTGCTCAATGTCTCTATAAATTGTGAGAACGTCGAGGATTTGGGTATAATCAGATATATTTCCAATTAATTGACGTATGTGTACATAGCAGCATTTAAAGATCTACGTTTTAATTTCAACGTTCATATCTCGACTTGTGAAAATAACGGTCACGCTTCTTACCGGTGAGTTACAATGTCATCTTGCGGGCATTGGGGGGAAAAAGAAATAATACGAGAATCCAATTTCGCAACACTGAATGAACGTGATCAAGTACGCGTGTAACGTGTCGATTGAGAAATAAAAGAGAATTTACATTACTAATGATTATTTTCTGCAGATAGTAAATCGAAGTCCCGATACTGAGGTATGTACGTACAAGACAAGTGTGTATACCAACCGGAGTATTTTTACATGACGATTGATTGTAGTGTAGGGCCATGGTAGATAAAAAATGTCAAAAACACTCTTCGGTGTTCTCGCAATTTTTAGTTGTTATCAGTTCCTTGAATTAACCCCCCTATTTTCTATAATACTATGATTTTTATAGTTTGAAAACGAGAGGCTGTGCGGTGTATTAAATCGAGCCATGAAAAAAGAAAATCGCAAAGATATACATATACATATATATATATATTTCAGACATATTATAATAAGCTGCGAAACTGTTTACAAGGTCGTTCTCATACTCATTTTCAGAGTATACGAGGCATAAAAACGATGTTAACGCTTTTATTATTCAAGGAAAACGAGAATTTCCTCGTGATTTTTTCCACCGGCAAGGGGATCGTTAAAGTTTCAGCCGTCCCTGCAGCTAACTATCCATGGTTGTTGTGTAAATACACGTATAAGGTATAGCCTTATATATACATATATGTATGACGACGGGTTTGCGGAGGCTTATCGCTCTCACTGTGTAGTTCGACGTTCATTTCGTTCTCGTTGGCTTTCCTCCACTGTTGCCGAATTCATTGATTACAATTCATACGTATATGGCATACGTCCCTACGTAATAACGTACATCAGCAACGTCGCGCGCATGCGGCAAGGATAAGGAGAGATAAGAAGTCTGCGCGCTACCTGCTAGCTCGTCTAAACACTGTTATAATATGCTTATACCGTATATCTGTATCGGCAACGATTTGGATTGGGAACGTATTTTTGAGGGCAACGTACGTGGTACGCGATTGACGGGCGTATTTCTTATTCAAAAGCTTGGAGAAAAGTAGAAGAAGAAATAAATCGGACTCCATAAATTCGATCCGTAGCTTGTAAGAAAATATTTATGTCGTACCGTTAAAAATCTTCGAGTATAAATTATATAACAACACGAATGTACCGGTAAAAAAACTTTCTGCACAATCGCGCTCGCGTTGTGCCAGATGTTGATTAAAACAATGGTATAATAATGCTTGAACTAATTTTTTTTTTCCTCCTTCTTCATTTTTTTCCTTCCTTCTCCGCCCACCAGGAAACCGCAGTATATACATTTGAGTAAGTTTAAAACAGAGACGGTGAAATCCGTTCATGTAATACGATACGATGTATTACACATTCACTTTACAAATCTCGACGTTTCTAACATCTTTGCGAGTTGCAGATTCTTCCCAATTGTCCAGAATCGAATGGTTGCGAAAACTGAAAAGATACGAATTCCTTCAATTTTCACGCGAACAGAGCAACACAATTTTGTATTTGCATCTTATTTTACTCCCGTTTGGAATTCCTAGGTTGTAAATTTTGGAATGATCCGAAAACAAGGCCCGCCTTGCGTTTTACCCAACGTTTCTAGACTCGAAACGTGTCTTTATCGGAAGTGTCGAAAGCTTCAACGTTCCCCAGATAAAGCTATTTGCCTGGGCGTCACAGGCTCGTTCTTCCGTCAATTCGTTCGACCTTTTCTCTCTGCACTTTGCAGGAATGGATGGACACGGCAGGTAGAAAAAAGGCAATATTCGACTTACCGTTATATTAGTCGTACCGCAGGCCCATGTCAACGGACAACTCCTCGGCTGTACGTTGTATTGTGCCTCCTGCAGTATGTATGTACATTGTACGTACCTATGTACCTGTAACCACTGTATACCCACACACCGTTTCTTCGTTTCGTTCCTTTTTGTTGTATCGATAACATATTTTCGTTATTTCGTCACGGGCTTACGTTGACTTTGTATACCCAGACAGCAGCAGTCACTCGGGTTCCTCAGGCACGACTAATTTTCGTTGTAGCTTCTCGATGCAGGATTTTCAAACGTGCATCGGTGTGTGTTACGCTCGATAATTAGCATTTTTCTAGAATCTACTGGGAAAATCGGGAATGGTCAAGGAATTTTGTCTATCGGGAAAATTGTGGGAATTACGATGAAAAACGTAATTTTTATACAAATCGTTTCGAAATTTCAGCTATGCTTCGTATATTCGGTTAAGTTAACTTTCGGAAATGGTGTTTTTTTACTTGCAAATTTGTATATTCAAGATGCACAACTTCTGCAGCTCTTGGTTATAAAAGCTGTCCAACATTGCCTAAGTTTCGTGGGAAAATGTTTGGGAATTCTGAATTTTGTCACGGGAAAAGTGAGGGAAAAGTCGGCGAATTTTATTCGAGCAAAATTGTCGCCACCGTGAACGTTATTATATTGAATAATCCGTATGTATAATAATAACAACAATCAGGGTATAATTATATCTGAAATTCAGTAAACTGTAATAAAACAAAAAAAAAAAACACGCTCACGTATTTCGAAATCTTAGTTCCTTAAAAATAATTGTAAAATTAAGAAAATAATGATCTTGCACCAATGTTTCCTAACGATAACGTCACCAACTTCAGCCTCGCTTAATAATTGATAGCTCAATTTGGACCCATGGATTACGATTGAAAATTGGTTTACAATTAGCAAGGTACTTTTCGTTTGCGGAACTCGAACACGCAGCAGCCATGCTTCATGTATTTACCGTGCAGGCAGGCATGCACCGAGGTTGATATAAAAGGTTGGCTGTTTGATACAGTCGTCGTTTATTATAGCTCGACCAGTTGACGTTCGGTACGTCACCCGCTGACGCACCTCCTCTTCCTCCTCCTCCTCCACCTTCTTCTTCTTCTTCTTCGCCACCTCCTTGCGTAGCTTGTCACGTGCATCGCACATGCAGTGTCGACGTAGGTACGAGATACAGCTAATGCACATAACGCTGCATGCGGGTGCATAACTGCATCACAGCTTTCGAATTTATCCGCAATAATGACCATTCTAGATCACCATTCTAGATCGTTTCTTCTACGCGCAGTACCACTCGGATACTTTTATATTGCTATTACAGCCTTACGCACAGTTGGCCCATATAAAATACCATGTCTCTATGTGTGGGTATACGTGGTACATGCATGTACCATGTGACTTGGTACTGTAACAGCAGCGGCAGCAGCAGCAGCATCGTCGTAGCACCGACAGGCCTTCGATTCGCTGTGCATAATAGCATGGAATTTATGAAGTATTAAGTGAAAATCCTTTCTGATCTTCGCTATTTTCAAAAGGATAAGAAAATTTTTGTCATGCGATGTGTCCACGTGCTCCAGGTCTTTGGCAATGGTCATTAATTTTTACATTACATCTTCTATACGATTCTGTCTGTTGATAAGTACCAAGGGTAGCTAATGTCTAGGGCCCGGATAAATATGGATTAAAAATTACGAAATATGTACATATAATATAGACTTGAAGAATTAAAGTACGGAAAAGAAGGTGGAAAATGGAAACTGGATTTTCTGCCTCCAAACATCACACTTTACGTAGAAAACCAAATAAGGAATGAAAATGATTTGAATAAACAATATTTATTTACGTATTAATCCAGGCCCTACTACAGTAATGTCATAAACGCGTGCGCGGGAAATATTTTGGAAAAACTGAAAATACGGTTGAGGAGAAAAATATTGCAATTACGTCTAAAATGTTGGGAATTTGTCTCGGATCGGTGAAAATTTTTTCTCATACAATTAGTGTTGTTTGTTTATTCACGGATGATGTATTCACGGTTGAGCTTGTACAAAACAGTTGAAACATACATATTTCACGATTTGTCAACCTATTTTTAGCTCAAATGATATTCGAGTCGAGGGGGAACAAAATTGAATTCTTGTATCGCAGATAAGTGGAGAATGTTGGTTTTTTTTCCCCTTGTTTCAGATAAAATATGTAAAAGATTTTAAAATGCGTTCACGAATTAAGCGGCAGAAATTTTCCTCTTGTTTATTATAATTTTATATTATACATATGTTATCTATACTAGGAAATAGATTGTGACGTCGAAGAGTATATGTAACAATACATATGTATGTATCTATATGTATACACATGTATATGACACATCTTTATATCGACTTATCAAGATGTACTTGCTACCTAAATCGAAAGAATTTCTTATCTTCGTACAATTTTAATTTATTACATATCCCAGTGTTTCTCTCTACCCGGCTTACTTATGACTCGAACATCCGTAGAGCGAAGCTTTTTTTCTTCACGAGAAAATCCAAATTTCAATAATCCCGCATACGTGGAAAGTCGTCGAGATTTCGTGCAATCACGATACAGAGATAGTGAATTTGAACACATTATAATCGATAACCTCCGTCGTCTATATTTCGCATCTCGTCGTAAATAAGAGGTCGGTATAATCTTCAAGGTCGTCGGATTTGATAACCGAGTACTTGCTAATACAGGCTGCGCGGTTAAAATTATAGCGTAAAATAACAGGGTGTTTTTTTTCTAAATCGTAGCTGAAGGGATTTGGAAAATGGCAACTCTTGAATGATTATTGATTTACGATTTGATTCTAGCACAGGTGCTTCGGTTAGAATTATACTTGAGAACTCCTTGCATTTGCTTCGCTCTAACGTTTAAGATCCTTCAAGCGGCGTTACCACTTGTGCAGGTTTGGACATTTCACCAACCTGCCTTGATTCAGTTTCGCTCAAGGATCTATCAATTAATTCCCAATCTCCACCGACTAACGCTCGTTCTTGCACTCGTGCATACTCTGCAGGTGTATCAGAAACGGCGTTTAAGAGGCATCCGGTTTTCTCACCGGTCACTAAACCGAGCTAATAAGCATTACATTCAAATAGGATAGAGGCGGTAATAAGAGCCAATTTGTCGTAATATTGTTGGCAAGAAATCTTTCAACCGAATCAAGGAGTTATACCTAGTCAGGAGGCCGAAAACAGCGAATTCATTTTCGTAGCAAAATCATTTTTGAAAAATCACGACTGGGTATAACCTCTTAAGAATCCGTAGATGAAAGACGAATATTTTTCACCGAGACTCGAAGCGAAATTAGAGAAGCGTCTTATCGTTAGAAATCGGTTTCGCGTACTCTCGGATTTCGTTATTATTCCCGTAATTGAAAACGCGTTGTAAACGTTTATCAGATGATTTTTAATCCGACACCCCTTAGACGCTTGTCGAAGTAACTTGTGCGGCAAGTGTTATCGCCTTCGAGTGCAGTTTGAATTCACTCTTGCATCATCTGAGTGGGGGGTAGACAGAGAAGGGGAGAACCACGTGGATACGTGATTGGGATTAGGATTTGCTTCCGCAGGCTGTAATTCGCTTCGTGCAACTGTATTATACGTATATGCGTATATTGTATAACCTAGTCTGTAACACGATTTCGGACCAACGTCGTAAAGACAAGAAGTGAAATGTTTTTACGATTCGTTAATGCGATTTGCTTTGTATAGAGTTATTTTTTAACATTGATCTGAAGAATTGATGCGAAATTATTTGATATTAGTTAGGCGAATACCTACCGGAGATAAACGCAATAGTTTCGTTTTTTGACGTATTGGTGCTCAAATTAGCGGGAAAAGATTTTGGAGAATTGATTTTACGGAAAAATGTTTACGGCCTCCAAAACGGCTGTTTATTTTTTGTCACAGTTTCGACTGATTTTAAAAATCGCTAAAATCGATTGACGATAATTTTTCGGGAGAAAATGATTGCGATTCACTGTCGTCAAATATTCTCAACTTCAAGCTCCCTTCGTAGCCTGTAAGGTATAATTTTCGTTGGTTACGAATCCAGAAATGAAGAAAAAAGGAGAAAACTGATGTAAGGTCGTCCAATCGTACGTGTTAAATGAAATTTTTCCTGGAGCGATTATTTTATCGAGACGGTTCGAGATTGTGCGCACATATATTTCTGAGTCATATAATGCGTCAGAGTGGGGGAAGGGCACCGATGTAACGACATGCTGAAAACAAAGCGCGATTGCAGCTTCCAAAGTGAGAAAGAGGAAAAAGTTGGCAAGGCGATAAAACGAAGAATACAAACATCCTTGCAGAACGTTTTTTTTTTTAAATTCGTACTCTCCGCGCGAGAAACGAAATCTACTTTGCAAGAAATCAAAACTCATCATTTGATTCGTGATACTCCACGTACGAGGCGCACATACGACTCGTATAAACGCGCGAAGCACAGGTCCGTTTTAGGCTGACGATTAGATTAGCCAGTAATAGACTCGCCCATCGTCAACGTATCGTATCGCATCGCCTGCCGATACGTATGCATACTCGTATATACGGTATACGTAATCAAACTTCCATACGTCGTACATGTATAATGAAACTGCGCACTCGAACGATCCTCGAGAGCGACAGGTAGAGTACGTATACGATGTCATGTATATATTTACACGTGTATTTCGTAGGCACGTGGCATCGAGTTAAAGATGATGGCGGATTGAAAAAATTAGTATATACATAAACACGCGTGCGTTACGAATGTAGCGAATGCACGTATAAGCATAGGCTTGCACTTTTATTCCGTCGACTTCACCGACTTCATCGTGCCTATATTGGTACCTCTCGGTCGGTAAGGATGTGTAATCCGCGGACATTGAATTGCCGGTTGAGCAGGGATAAGCTCGATTCACTTGTACGTTCCAGCAGGTCGTTTCTTTTTTCTCTTCTTCTTTGAGGGGAATTTCGGACGAAATCTGAGACATGTTTTGGGGGAATAATAGAGATTCGGTTACGTTGAGATTTTCTTTTTTTTTCATGCGTTTTGGTTTGCTTTCGCGGCGTCGGAACGTTAAAGTTCATTGGATTGACGAGCATGGGGAACGATCGACTATTTCAACGAAAGTTCAGGATTTATCGCAAGCTCATTGCGGTTCGTTAATCGTCTACAATCGATGATCACTGTCGTACGTAGTTAGTAAAAAAAAAATGATAGTTTTAAAACTAACCGTCAAGCGGATCCGATTCATTGTAAATCTTCGTCGTACATTGATAAATGAAAATTGCCGACAATTAGTCAATCCTGACGATATGGCTATTCGAAATCAAGTTCAAACCACATCTCATCAAGATCTAAATCAATTAAACCAATAAAATTATCTCAAGCTGAACATTCCATGCCAGCAGATCCTGGTAGACAATAGTCGTCGTCCTAGCTATACCTGCAGGATAACGAACGGTCGACGAGACGGAGAAAAGTGGCGCAAAGGAGGAAGAGGGAGAAGAAAAAGAAAAAGAAGAAGCCCTGCAACGATAAGGTTGCGGAACGAAGGGAAGTGAGTGGATAAGGGTGTGTCAGTGCAGCCGGGGAGCAAAGTGGCAAGTTGTTAGAGCGTGGCAGCGGACGAGGAGCTCCACCTACTCTTCTCGCGCAGTTCATCGACTCGTTCGTGTGCCTTCTTCACCAACACCAGCTTCTGCTTCTGCTTCTGCTTCTGCTTCTTCTTCTTCTTTCATTCGGCGCAGCGCTGCTGGCGGGGTTTTCGGGTTTGGATTGGGGTTAGGATTGCGGAGTGATCCGCAAGGGGCGGAAAGGTCGGAGGTTGCGGATAGGGGCGCGCGCAGGGTTGCCAATAGTTCTTGCGATTCGGTTTCTCTCTCCTTCTCTTTAGGTATCTTCTGCGGCATTCTTTTGATTTTTCATCCCCCTCTCCTCCACCACCAAACTCCCCCCTTTCACTCTCGCTTTCTCGTGAGCCAGCCGCCCTCTATTTTTTCCCTGCCTTTTTCCCCCGTCGTGAATGGCGTTCCGGGGTGCAAGCAAGTTGGAAGTTTTTTTATTTTTCCTTTATTTCTCTTTTCGATTTCCCTCCGCGATTTCCTGGGAATATTCTACACTCGCCCTGCCTCGCAGGCCAGCTCGATTCCTTGTACGGATATGGGTCTATGTATATCACTTCTTACTTCCTAAACCCGCAACGGCCATCAAAGATGATCCAAATCGTGCACGAAATGAAAACCGAATTCTCTGTATTCGTCGCGTAGAATTTTAATTTTAGAATTGAATATATGTATCGACTGAAAAACTTGGTTGTGGGAATTTGTACAGGGGACAAATATACGGTATTATTAAAATACCGTCGATAGCTCGAGGCGCGTTAAACTCTTTGTAATGTAGGTGCGTCCTTCGACCTGCACCTCACCAAGGGAAACGATGGTTTTGTCTCTGGCTATCTCTTTGTCCCTCTCTCTTTATCTCTTCTTAATTTTTTTTCCCCCTTCCCTCGTCTCTGTTTACCTTTCTCTCTCTCTCTCTCTCTCTCTCTCTCTCTCTCTTTCTCTTTCTCGCTCTTTCTACCTTCCCCCTCCCTAACTCGCTCTCACTTTGACCAGTGACAGGCGCCTGAAACGTGTTTGACGAAAAGTAGGTACACGGTTATATTCTCCAGTACAAACGCGTGTACCTACCTACCTACCTGCACAGCGCCTGTGGCCGTTCTGTTTCACATTCCACGTTGACTACCTGTATATCTCTGTGTACGTATAATGTACACTACGTTGAAGGTACACACCGATCCTGCACAGACTGCCTTATAGATCCGTGCACCTACCTCCACGCTCTATACCCACGACAGTTTCTCAACCGAAACCCATTGCCCGGAGAACCTCCAGGGATGGAAAACAGATGGAATTTAGCCCGCGCCTTGGAAGAGGAATGGGAAAAAGAAAAAAAAAAAGAAAAAGGATAAATGGAGAATAGAAGAAAAGAGAAAAAGAAAAAGAAGAACCTTCGAGCCCCAAACTGGACTGTGAGACTCCCATCGATATCGTACCAACAAACCAATACAAAATCTTCCATCCTCTCGTACTACACATTTTTTCTAAACTTGATCCACGCGCGCAGCTTCTATCATTGGATGTGACGATCGATTTTGCACGTTTGCAAAATCTTTGCATTGTTCTCTCTACGAGGCGTTAATTGATGTGACGTTTAACGAATCTACGTCGAGCGAAGAGGTTTAACGTAATCGTAAAATCTGTCTGTCTGTCTGTCAGTTTGCACAGGCACCGACTATCGACTTCGTCTCACGTTACGTTACGTTACGTTACGTTACGTTACGTTACGTTACGTCAGTCGCTCACAACGAAAGGGAGAAAATGGTGGATAAGAAAAGGCGATGCCACCAAGGCACCATCGACGTGGTCGCTGGCGGTGGGAACGATCTCTGTCCCGGGACTTTAAGTTCTTTTGAAAGCCACCCATATATACTTAACCGCTAACTCGTCTCTGCAGACACAAAGTGTTGAGCCTTGGGAACTGAGACATTCTATACCAACTCCATGCTCTGTGTGTTACACGTATTATTATGGTTCTAAATTCCCATTCTCAATCGGGGGAATTCCCCGTCAAAGAGAACCACCGCCGCATTATACGTGCTTGCACATGTATACGTATACAGCTGTTCTCCCGTATAATACGCGGCCGGATTACAGGTTGATGATCGTATCTCTCGATCATATCGAAATTAATCCAATGTTTGTTAAATATTTTATGGATTTAATAAAAGAAGCTGCAAAATAACAGTAATAATAATAACGATAATAATAATAGTTATGGGATAACGAATTACTTACAGTAGAACCTGAGTCCTTTCAACCACCCCGGAAGTTCGCGACCTCTATACTTACTTGGTTTCTTTTCATGCTCCCGGTGAATTGCGGGTAATTTTATATCCCCGATACCCGACAGCTTCTTTACCCACAGCGGCGCCGCTATGTCTTTCGAATCGAGCCATACTCGACGCCATGGACGGTGAAAATTATACAGGTTCTACCGTAAGTTGGTGATCGTTACTGGTTCGCGGCGTAAGATATCTATATAAAAGCGTTTAACGATGCATTTATTTATACCGAAATTTGGATAAACGCTTGTCGTGGAATCTGATTCTCGTGTTTTGATATTTCAGAAACTGGTTATAGGCCAGACACAATTCGTGGTCAACATCTCGAGTGACACAGCAGAAGCAGCAGCGGGTTTTAATGATAAAGAGATCGGTCCGCGACGTAGATTCTTCAATTCCCGGATTAAAAATTTTTCAGGTAAATTTATTCCTCGTACATAGGAAGCGTTGCCTTGACCCATAAAACCGGCCGGCTTCAAACGGCCAAACAAGCAACAAAAGAGAGAAAGAAAAGAAAAATGCAACGATTTTGCGTTCTCGCTGTTTGTTATTTTCGTTTTTTTTCTTTTTTTTTCTTTCTCTCCTTCTGCACTTTAATGACGTCAACTAGACTGCATTTCCAAGGAGCTAAGTCATCCACAGCATCCGTGTCAAATACCCGCGCATTGCATCGCGCTTTTATATGCATACCTAAACGAGGACACGTGCAGATATTATACGAAAATAATTTATACGAGAATACGCGCGGAGAAAGGAGAAACACTGCACTGCACCTCGCCAGACTTTGCTTGCACCGGTTTCGGATCGGCGACAAAGGGATTATTATCGAGGAGGACAGAACGAAGCTTCGAGGCCGCCGACGCGACGATACGCCTGCTGCCAGGGAATTGCGAATCTCCTCCGATGATTGAACTATTCGCATTGTTCCAATGGTTGGCGGTCACGTAGTTGCATACCGTTAACGATACTGCAATGAAATAGCAGCACTTTCAACGACTGGAACCACACGTTCTCGGTTCGGCGGGTAGACTGAAAAATTTCATTCAATACCATCGACGCTGCGGAATCGGTGTAATTTCCTCCTATAACTTATACTTTAATACAATGCTCGAACGATTTTGCGGTTCTTTCAAAGTAGTTTAACAGAGGTATAGGTCAAGTTTGCCCGTTCTGTCGTTAATTTACTGTCTATAGAATTTTTTTTTTTTTTTTTAGCGTAACGTCGATTCTTCTATACAGCAGCTTTTCTCCCCCTCTTCGTATGAGAAAGGCATTCTTCTCGCGGTGAATAATAAGACAGGTGAAATTGTTCGTATGCACTGTAACGACTGTCCAGCGCGTTGAACCGATTACACCGTAAACAAGCGTATCGATGTACCTACACACGTACGTTATAACTGCATGAAAACTGCAGCAGCAGGTATAAGGAGAAAGAGAAAACGATAAACAACATTGTTTATCGCAGTATGAGCTACAATGACACTGATAATGATGACGGAATACTACCGTAGTTGATCGAAACTCACCCAACGCGATATATAACTAGCGATATAAAAAAGAAGATAGCGATCGATCGGCTGAAAACGAAAAGGGCACCGAAACCGCGACTCTTGTCATCGATCGATTACGACAGAATCGAAGAGTCACTCGTGTCGTCGACCCTGAGCCTTTGCTGTATTGTACATAAGTAGGTATGCAATAATGTGTTGGTTAGGGTCGTTCGTTTTATAATTGTTTTCTTTTCAACTTACCACTAGTAAAATTTGGGACAAATTCTGAAAAAAAAATTGTTGTAAAACCTGGAGGAAGTAGAGGAAAATATTCAGATGTCGCTACCAATTATTGTAATATTTTTTATTTATTTTTATGTGTACATCTTACGGATTTACATGTATATAATATTAGTTTATGTTTTTCGTATCGCGGTGAAATTGCTCATTGTTCATCAAAATCAGCACTGAAAATGAAATAGGGACATTAAGGTGATGCGCTAGTCCTCTTTCGGTAGCAAAAACTGTTATCCAGATTTCTTCGAGACGATTGATCTTTCGGGTAAAAGTCGAGAACAGCCAAATGCGGAATTGTTAGGCGTAGTTTGCCGTTGATGGTGAACGATTAATTGGAGCACGATACGAAAAAAATAAATTAATGTATATACAAGTCGGTAAGGTGTAAACATGAAAATAAGTAAAGAATATTACAGTAATTGGTAGCTTCCTCTAAATACTTTCCTACCTCCTCCACGTCTTACAACTTTTTTTTTCAGCATTTATCACAAACTTTTCGAGAAGTACCTTAAAAAAAAAAAAAAAAAAAAAAGAAACAGTTATACAATGAACCATCCTAGTGTTGGTATACAACCGATTTTGTGCAGAGTTGCGTAGAGTAACAGCCGTGCAAAACGATCGTGGTTAATTATTTGTAAGCGAATCGCAAACGCGTGATAGTAGATACTGTTAGAAATTTTTCACCCGCTTGTCTCTAAAACGGCAAAAGATCACCGTCCGCGGTTCAAACGGAGTTATCTCCGGTAAAAAATGAAAACCAAAAAAAAATATTTTTTAAATTAAAAAACAAATACAAAATGAGGATAGAAAGAGGAGCGGAAGATGAGAAGGCGGGGGAGGGAGGACGAGGACGCCGTGCGTGCGTTCGTCCAGACCAGACCAGACCAGACTTGGTAGATTATTCTTGGCTTGTGAGATGGTATTGGTGCAGAGATCGACCCGACGTATAGAAATACTCATTCTAATCATAGGAAATTCCTTTAACAGAGAGGGGCGAAGAAAAGGAGGCTTCTGCAGCCGCTGATGCCGATGCTGGGCGTTGCTGCGGCACTGCACTGCGCTGCTTCTGCTGTTGCCGCAGCATCCATCCGTCCATCCATCCATCCATCCATCCATCCATCCATCCATCCCTCTCCCCCAGAATTTCACCAGGAGTCGAAAGGCTCGCTGCTGCTGCTGTTGCTGCTGCTGCTGCTGCTGTAGCTGCTGTAGCTGCTGTAGCTGCCGCTGGTTACCTACAGCTTGTTCGCCGCTGTCGACAGGGCGCAGCGCTATAAATATCAACCCCATTTTCTCCTCTATATACGCACTCCGGCATCTCTCCCGGTCTCTCGTATTTACCCCACAATATAAATACTTGTATACAGACGGATATGCGTGTATATATATATATGTATACGTACGTTTATGCACACACACACACGCGCGCACACACACACGTGCATGTACCACACAAGAGCGAGCGGAGTGTTCCGTATGGAACTTGAACGTACTCGCGTTATGTGTGTATTTATACATGTATACTATATGTAACAAGCCACCATACCGTACATATATTGAAAATAGCTGCATGCTGCAAAATAACTGAAATAACCGTAAAGGCCGATGATCCCGTGTGCCAGCCACTTCCTGGAAGTACATTTCACCGATTTCACATCGAGAATCGCCTCCGCTCTTGTACCTTCGTAAGCCGCACACCGCAGCCTCCGTCTCCATCTCCATCTCCTCCTCCACCTCCTTCTCCTCGTCCTTGTTTTCCTCTTCCTTCTCTTAACCCTGTCTGTCTGCTTACCTTCCTACCCGACAACACCTACCTGCGCGAAAGTGTCGCGGTGTGTCACGCGCTCGTCGACGTGCTCTGAGAGGTTTGCCTAGTACCTGTCTGTCTCTACATCTATAGATAGGTATACTCCCGGTCACAACGCTCGATCACTCAATCGAGACCAGAACGATCTTTCACTTTACGCTTCCGCAAAATTATATCAACGTAGTTACAACTACGTTTTGAGAACAAAATTTAGTGGAGTAGACAGTGGTCGTGCATTCGATATTTCGTTCATTTATCAATTCGGAAATTCCGCAATCGTGCGGTAGGTTTTTTTTCCCTTTTGCGGTTCGTTCCTTGCATCGCGATTCAATTTGTCGCACGACGCGTAGAAGTTGATCTCGGATTGCTTTCAAAGCGTCGCGGGGTTAAAGAAGAGAAGCACAGGGGTGCGGGTTATTTGTTTCGTCCATGTTTGAGTATAGGGAGAGGCCGGATTTTGTACGATATACCTACGTGTGTATAACCGAGTTGCAGCAAGTAGCTGCTGCTCGGCCGCATCAGCATCACGGGATCGGGATGGGAACGTGCGGAGGCACGAGGTGAAGGGGCAGGGGGGGCAAAGGGGGCAGGGTCGCGGGGCAGGCCAACCACCGTCATCCTCGAACAAAGTCGTGCATTGTGGCCGGGTCTGGGAATGGATAAGTGATAATAACAACAGTATGAATTTTTGGAATACTTTATAAAGTCGGTACGGCGGGGGCGGGAGGAGCGGGAGAGCGACGGCGGGTGGGGGGGGGGGGGGGCTTCGGGAGGGGGAAAAGGGGGCAAACGAACGAACGAATGAACGAATGAACGAACGAAGGAACAAGTCGGCGGGAGAGGAGGAGTGGAAGAAAAAATGAGAAGAGGAAAGGAAAAGAAGACGCGAACGCCTTGGTAGAGAGAGACGGAGGCGGCGGCGGCGGCGGAAAGCGGACGAGGACGAAGGCGATGAGGCGAGGGTGGTGGGGGCGAGTAGTCGGACGGAACCGCCTAAGTGAAGCCAAGTGAAGTCGGAGGGGCGGTGGGGACGCGGTGGCATTGACCCCGTATAGTAAGTAAAGTAATGTGAACTGAACTGAACTAACGCCGAAGTAAAGGTCCTCCATCGGATATTGTTCCGTCGATCTTTCTCGCCGTAGCACCGTTCTACCGCATCGCGAGTAGAAGAGCAGCCCGATGATACGGCGAGGAGGGACGAACTAACGTTGATGGGGAAACGGAGAGAGGAAGAGAGAAAGAGAGCGGAATCAGAGTGGAGAAAAGAAGAAACTGGACGGTGGAAGAAGGGGGAGGGGGGGGGCGAGAATGGGGTAAAAGAAGGTCATCCACCATGCGCAAAATGCGTTTGCAGGTATTACACACGAAATGCACATGAGGACGAGATGCGTATATATGCGTGTCACACGTTACCGACTACCTACAGGGTGTTCTTCTCCGTTCAATGATCGATCCTCTGTTTTACCGATCTTGACGCAAGAAAATAACGCGAAATCTATCGCTCGTTATGCGCAGATTTGTTTTTTCTTTTTTACTCACAAATTTATAGATGTATAGAATTTCGATCGAAACGTCACAGGTTTTGGGATAAACTGTACAATTCGAGAAAGCATGATTTTTATACCGATTATTATCGACGCGTTACCGATCGATATTGTCGATGGTAAAACAGGACGATATACAGGACATTCGTTATCTTGGAATATCCTCGCGTTTTTTTCTTGTTCGTGGTCGCTTAATAACATCCGTTGAATTGCCTTTTGATTTTCGAAATGTATAATTGATTCGTTGTGTCTCTGGCTCCTCTATATTTTATATAAACGAATAAAATTTAAGGGTTGTTTGAAGTACATTCTCTACGACAGATATAGACGAAATGAATGGGACAGCTAATTATTTATATCCACGATTTATTCGTCCTGGCGTATAACTATAATCAGAATAACTTTGAGCATCGGTGTACCAACACACGGCGTACAGCTTGACGTTCAAATGCCTGCATTCAATGCAGCATTGAAACAATATTTACGTCTTTACATACACACCTTAAATGTGTACATTGAGTAGTTTGCGTTTGGTTCACGGAAGTGACGTTAATTTGTCCTCATGATAATCAAGTACATGGTCCGCTACTGCATGATGTTACGTTTGCATCGCATTTGTTAAAACCTCATTATTCGGCGTTCGATCGACATGACAATGCAAGTATTGACATCTAAGGCCGTGCTATTTCATTTTCTAACGAAACGCGGAATTTCGGAGTAAAATGAATGGTACAAATTGGGTCCGGATTATCGTTAATCGTCGGTGAAACGCGCGACATAGCTGACTCGATTTTTGGGCCTCCGTGCCGCGGGGCGATCGTAATAATCGTGAATAACGCCGAGCGGCGTCTACGGTTCTTCTTCTGTCGCCCGTCACGTGGGGCCTTGTGGGCCCGGATCGTCGGAGGCGCGGTGGGTTTCGCTGTCCCGTGGCACGCGCTTCGGTGCCCTCGGCGTGTACGAGTCGTCGACTAAGAACCGGGGGAAGAAGGAAGAAGCGAAGCGGCGAGAGCTGAGAGCTGAGAGCTGAGCTGAGCCGAGCTTGAGCTGCGCTGCGCTGCGCGTCTCGACTGTACAGCTATACTCTGCTCGACTCGCCAACTTGGTAGTCCAAAGTCTAAACTATAGGCGAGAGAGTTCCTGAGATTCCTTTGTTTGTGGGAGGGAATTCAACTTTGAGCTAATCGACCGCGTGCTACGGCAGAACGATGCGACGCGCGGAGAGGAGAGGAGTGGAGAGAGGGGAGGAATGAAGAGGAGAGAGGAGAGACGACGCTCTACCCTGCAGCCACCATTCTCTTGAGATCTGGCCAGGCCGAGTCAACGATCGCGTTGCTCCGCTTGCCGGTAAATCTTCTTATACCTACCTTGTACCAAAGGATATACATATACATTTTCTTCTCTCTCTGCAAGTGTAAACCTGCACTCCTGCAGCCTCGGTTCACGATCCGCAGTTTTAATCAATTAATCTAACCCCCGTCTTCGCCCTACATTTTTTTTTCTACCCTTCGCGTGACTAGGTGTTAGAGATACTCCGGAATAGTTATTATCATGAGATGTTGTAAATTTGTTCTTCATTCGTTTCTGCGGTTCTTTTTTATTTTTTTTTGCCCTCTGTTTCGGAATCGCAAATTATATTGTATCTTGATTCGAGACTCTGAGCTACTGTATAAGTATTCGAAAAACCAACAAGTTTCGTTCTTTCTATTTTTTATAAATACAAAAATAAATTGCTTGGGAAAATTAAGAAGAAATAAATTTTATACACATTTTCGCAACACGTGTGATTAGCCCCAGTTTTCATCAGAATCGTTCTATATCCTGCCAGGCACAAGTGTGGCAGGAAAAAATTTTGTAATCAACAATGTATACTCAACGGGAGTGTAAGCTAATACATATATTGTTCACGCGGAATATTCTGTGTGTTTACGGTGAATTTTATTGGTCGTTTAAATTTATAAACTTTGTCTGATTTATGTAACGCGTAATATATGCGTTATACAGCAGTATATATGTTACAAGTAATAATATTTATCACCTCTAGTTGGGCATTATTTATTTGTCATTAGTTCATTCAAGCTTTTCGAATTGATAGTGTAAATGTGAAGAGAAATATAGACAAAAAAGAAAAGAAAAGAAAAGAAAAAAAATACAAAGACGTATATGAAGCATATCGTCAAATCGATAGTTAATATTTATCGTGATTCCTCCATTCATCAATCTGGGATCTGCAGCGGCATGAAACACTGTGAGAGATAAATATTAATAGCCTGTTACAACCTACCTCAACGCTAATCGCGAGTCAATTTGAAATTATTTATTTGTTACAATTAATTTGCGATTCTTTATACGAGGCCATAAATTTCATCCATTGATATTCAACACGTGCTGCCGGTTCCCTTTCGTTTTTTTCTTACCGTAAATTGATTGGTAAAAAATGGTATTTTAGCATACCCATAAAAACTTAGGTCCAAGAATAGCTGCAGCCCTCACTCTTATTAGGAAAATTATAAGTGAAAAAAAATGTCACAACGATATCAGATATTTCGATTTCGACACATTTTCGTCAATTTTTCAATTGAAAATTATCAGCGCATAATTAATTCACGGTCAATTGAACGTCGAAGGCCGTAAAAACTACGGGGTTTTATAAACAATTTATCAAGCAAATTTATTACCGACACGCCCGGATCGATTTCTCAAAACGCTAAACATGTAACAAGAGGCAGTATTGCCGAGAGACAGCTGCTTGTTTGTTTCGATTTTTCTTATTACTATTATCATTTCTTCGCCGCGCCACTCGCGTCGTCGTACCGTACCGGAAATATTTCCCTGTGCCGCCGTTCCGTCCGTTCAACTGCTGTGGGAACCACGTTTTGTGCTCATATACGCAAGCAAATAGACGAGCTGTGTATGCATATCATATTTGCATACTTGTCGCAGGTAGAACAAGCGAAGTCACTGCCTTGCGATTTTCCGTTGTATTATAAAGTTATGAAAATTGTTCGGTTATGGGTAACTAGTAAAAGTGATCTCGATTCATGCATCGTCAGGGAGGGGCTTGTATGTTTATTCATTCTGCTCGCGGCGCAATTTATCGTTATCTTGGCATGAGGTCGAAGTTGGTAACGTTGTTATACTTTAACGATGCATGTTCAAAAACCATCGTTACTTGGATCGTTAGGATTTTCGAAAATTCAGTTCGTAAATAATAAGAAAGGAAAAAAAACAAAGTAAACGTAATCAAATCATGTAAAGTCAACTATTTGAAAGTCGTTCTGAGATTGTACAACAACCGTTTTTTTCCACGACGTTTCGTTACCTTAACGTAACTGTCTTCAGTCTTCTATTTCGACCGGGAAACGTCCGATGGCCGTAAGAGAAGCGAAGACTCCGGTGTCTCGAAGGGCCGAGAGGAGTAAAATTATTTATTTCAGATGTACGGAACTTGGCTTAAATTTATCGCTCTACGAAAGGTGATCGAAAAGTAGCTCCGATGACAAACAACGTTCACAACGTGGACTCGCTCACTCGTACGGGTTATACATGCGATGAATAAAATTTATACACGTATACGTACAGAAATTACCGACTCGCAGGCGCACCTGTAATGGAAATAGGTGTTGGTATTAGGAAGATCGCGCGATTTCTTAACGCCGCGTTCGCCGTATCGTTATATCAGGCGTGCGTACGTGTACATATTATAACAGTGTCGGGTGAAATTGATTAAGCGATCTAATCTTTTCTCTCGGCTTATTAATACTTACACGCCTAGGTTGTAGAACTCTGCACGAAGGCAGGCAACCGACCAACCAATCGCTGCGCTGACTATACATACCCCGGATATTGTAATACGTGAACGTCAGCTTCAGCTCTCTTCCGAAATTCCTAATGCACAATACTTACCTGTCTACCTATCTTGCCTGTACGGAGAGCGAGAGAGAGATTGAGGCCTGTGTCTAAATGTCTAAAAACTTTCCCCGTTTAAACTTACTTTCTACATCCAATAAGAGCGCTCTGTATATGTATATGTACGTGTATACCCCTTACCGGAATTAATCTGTCTCTCCTCCAGAGACCGTCAAATGCCACTTATTGTTAATTTCACGACAAAGCGACTCGTCTATACCTGTAACATAACCACGTAGTCCTGCTCCTTCCTCCTTTCTCATTTCTCCGATTTCCTGTTTTCCTACTTCTCGGTCGTAACTTTTTTGAAATGATGCATTTTTCACGGTGTTCATCGTGACTCTCAATGCTAGATTCGAAATCTGTTGGATCATGCAAGCTAGTAAATGTTGAGCATATAAAAGTACGTGTAATAACGGATTGAACGTACGTTCAGGTCAAGTCTAATCATTTATTTGAAATTCAAATTAGCATCCGTGTGTCGGCGTTGTCACGTCAGTCGTTGTTTTCTCTCTAGGATATACATGCGTATTGTAATAATAAACAAATTAGAGACGGGGAATTTTGACCGTCGATTCCAATTAATTAACCGTATAATCTGTGCCTCGATACTATCCTCCGTACTTTACAAAACACACGGAGAGGGACGGAAAGGAGATTGTGTGCATAACAGGCAGGGGTCATTTGTAAAAAATCTGTTTTTCTCTCATTTTCAATTATTCTTTACTCTCCTCGAAGCGAACAAATAGCACCATTCCCGAATGACAAATAGCCAAGTGATGATATACACTACGCGCGTTATACGAAAACACGTACAACGCATGCGTATCTGTGTGCGTCTGTGTGTGTGTATATATATATATGTATAACGAGAGTGGGTACGCAGAATGGAATGGAAGAAGTTACACTGCAATAACGCTTAAATACCTGTGAGTTCCGAAAGAACCACACCGCCTCTGCGGATAGAAAACCCTGAATATACACCTATACACTTATAATGTATACGTCTAGTATAAGCCCTCGCTGCGTACGGTTCATTCATAGGAATTTCACAGGTAGTCAGACAGCCGCCTGCCCCCTTATTTTCCTTCCTTCTATGCGCGTAGCTGCCGTGAACCACGTGTACCTGCCTTTATTTTCTATGGGTAGGTATTTACACTATCCCGTACCTCAATTCTCGCATCGGTCCGTCCTTCGGGACTTCCATAGACCGAAAACACGGATCACATCTGTTTGCCCCTAATAGAGTTTAAAATTTTCCGCCCTTCGGTGGTGTCCTGACTCATGGGCCCATTACCTGCGGGCACCCAAATAATAGTAGGTAGGTACAGTGACCCGGGCACTTCGGCGAATGAGCTTCTTCACTCGCGATCCTTAATACTCCGTGGCCGTTTCCAGGGGCCTTTATTTCCCGGGTTTCTTACGCCTCGGTGGCCTCCACCACGACTCGTAGTCTCCGCTGCACAGTGTGGATTACATCGCCCTGTCTGCGGATGCTTGCTTGCACGTTTGTGTGAATCGTACCTCCTCGTCGTACAAGAGGACGATGTCTGTATGGACGCGTCTGTATACCTGGACCGCGAATAGGTATGCGTGTACACGATGGAGGCACGTTTATACACGGCGCAAGGTATACCTCGAGGGTCTCACCCAATGATTTATGATTTTCGACTGGTTTCGAGTCGTTTGAAGGGTCGCGGCGAAGTGACGCCAGGTTCACTTCACTTCACCCCGCTCGAGTCGCTCGTGCATGTGCATTTGTATATATATGTATATATACATATACTGTGCCGTATTCCTGCACTATACACAAATATAGTATAAGGTGTACGTGTGTAAACATTGGTACAAAGCACGCGGATGCCTGAGTGTGCGTAAGTGTTTTCAACCGGACTGCATACACGGCTAATAGTTGTACGCCTGCTGTGGTGAACCGTGAAAGATCCTTCACACTGTCTCATACCGTGCGCAGGTTAAATACTTTATCGAGTCAAGAATTTTCGACTTTATTTATAACACTGTCGTACCCCGAAACTAATTTTCACCCGAGCCCGAAGAAAGCGCAGGTGATGAAAAATGTGAGAACAAATTATTCTGTCGTCCCATCGGTTATTTGTATTCGTTCGACAACTCACGATCAGAGAAAAATAGTCAATGAAGATTATTTCAACGCTGTGGAACTTTTGGGTGTATGTATATTTTTTCTGTCTTCGCTCTATTCGTTATTCTTTTATTCTATATTGATAGATGAATTTATTTTTCATGCCAATCGATACGGAATGAGGATTGAAAGCGTTATACGCGTGTGTGTAACGTCCTCCACTACACTTGAGATGTAGCGAAGGTGATTTCTTCTTGAAATTAGTTAATTTGTCGAGTTTGCAAAAGTATAAGGTATAATTAGAGATTTAATTTAATCGATTAGATTAGAAACTTAGTTTGTAAAATATATAATGTTGTTTATTGAACTGTCTGTTGACAGAGATTTGAGTAGATTTGTTATCTGGTATAAGATTACTAGGCAGTTGACGATTATATGATTCAGAAATGTTGGCTAGTTAGATAGTTCTTGACTGTTTGAAGGACTGACGTAAACTATATTGGTTGTTGAATGTTCGATGACGACTGATTGGTTTACGCTAACGTGGTAGTTTTTAAAGATGTTAGGAAATAGAAAAGCACATGGTACAGTGGTAGGAGATGGAACTGAGTAAAATACATGACCGTGCTATTTCTGATTGGTAAGAATGTTGGAAATGCCTGAGATTGATGGAAGGGGGAAAAGTGTGGCATAAATGATCTTACCTGATTGATTGAGTGAATGTTGTTCGTTGCAAGAAAGTGGAAAAAGTTTTAAATAAATTTTAAAAGATGAACAACACGCGACCCTTCCGCGGTTACGCTGTCCGGTCTCGTCACCGTCCACGTCTGCCGACCAGTCGAATTTTGTAAAACGAAAAAAACTCGCCTTGGGAATCAGGTACGAAATTGTTCGGTACTGATTCGTTGTCGAAAAGTGTACTTATTGTTTAGTTGGAAAGTCCCGAGTGAATATATTTTCTTGCCAGTCGTCTACCTGGTTCCAGCAGCCGGACAACGCGGCACGGACTGACCTTGCTAGGGTCACATACCAAGTCCGACGTATCCGTTTTTGGAATGTTACGGATAATATATCTTAGAATATAGCTGGATTATCGAATTACAGAATTTTAAAGTATGACGATATCAAAGTTTCGTACCGACACGTAACGTTATGTTACGTTACGAGTTATCGTTACTGTATCATGCGGATTTGTTTGTCCAGGGTGGCCACACACCCTAAAACCCTGCAAGTTCTGGACTTGTCAGGGGATTTTTTTGGTCTCGAAAAAAACCTGAAAATATCAGTTTTCTATCATGGGAATTCAGAAATGATTTTTTGCAGGAACGAGTTTACTTTTTTCCGTCAAGAATACAAATTGACTTGGTCTGACTTTTTTGTAGATTATATTTTTCTTCATCCTCGTCGCCACACCGTACGTAGTCGGGAGTATTCACTAGCAAGGAACCCTGATGAACGCCCGCGTGATGAAATAACGTGGGGTTCAATACGGTTCTCAGCTAACCGATGAGGTATGGTAGCTCGATCGGTCGTTGACGGTGGTGCACCGACAGAGGTATGCCGGGCATGGGAAGCAACCCAAGCACAGGGTACTTCACCGTCTATACGTGGCGCATGCACGCATACAGAAAGGCCGAGGCGCGGTAGGTAGGCGCGCTCTCTCGCGAGAAGATTTTAAGCTCGTAAATCGACGATACCCTCCCACGGCTCGCGAACGATTTCTATAGATGGTAATAATACGTTGGATCTTGGATCTCCTCTCGCGGAGAGTAGTCCAGGGCTCGGAGTATGGATTTAAATGGTGCTGCCCGGCCCGACCCGAACGGCGCTGGCCGATCTGGTGTGGGTGGTGGTACGTCTCGCACACGCGCGCCTGCGTTGGTAGGAGAGAGACGAGGAGAGAAGGAGAGCGAAGTGTAGGTGGCTGTCCGTCGGGGCGAAGGCGAGAGGAGTCGGTGACGCCGCTCTGCGTGCTCTCTGCTCTCTGCTCTCTGCTCTCTGCTCTCTGCTCTCTGGTTCCTTCACAGAGACGCCGGTGCAGCAGCTCCCCACGGGGAGTCCCTTCTCTCTTACACGCTTAGAGAGATGGTCCCGGGTTCTTATCCCTTCAGGTTATCCCCCTTGCGACGCCTCCTAGGAAAGAGAGGTCCGAACCGCGTCCGGTGATCGGTGACCGTCGAACGTAGAGCCGTGCAGCGAGGGTGGCGCCCTACGCGAGAAACTATCTGTTCCATAGTCGTGAAGCGTCGACTGTTCCGTGGAGGGTCCATGCGCCAAGAGCATTGGACTACGAATGCGATGGTGTGTAACATACCTACCTTGTTCCCAATACCACACGTTCTTCTCCCGCGGAGTGATTTCGTCTTTTTTCTTACTTCCCGCAGAATGGTCCTATTCTCGAATGTTTGTCTCTTCTACTTGTTATACCCGGCTCTGTATAGTAATGGTTGTCAGTGTAGGTCTCGTTCTTTTGCAGTCTTGATTCTTTTTTTTTCTCTTTGGACTTTCTAGTGATCGAGGCCTGTGACGTATACGACACAAAGCTATAGTCGAATGTACAGAGATTTGCAGTCACTGTAACCGCGATGTTGGTTATAAAAAGCAAGTGAAAGAGAGAAGGATGGATGCGTGCCCGCGGTAAATAATGTAGTGGAGTAATCTCGAAAGTAGGACGGTGGGAGATTTGATCGTTCCACGACAAATGGAACGCTAGGAGACCCGACGTAAACGACCCGACCGTAAAGGAACAAGCCGGTTTACTCGGCTTGGCCACCCCCCGTGTCTGACCGTAGCAGGTTTGTCGGTATAAGATATGGTAAAAAAATAAACAAATAACGTATCGCGTAAGTAAATATTTTCTATTCCAGGAACAAATAGGCTATCATTCCTGCATGCCGCATGTTCTACAGGCGTAGACTGCAACGACTTGTTTCAAATTTTATATTTTCATTTCCTATCTCTCTCTCTCTGTCTCCCGCTCTCGATTTGCTTGATTTTTGTCTAGGCCTTTTTTCACGTATCATACCCGATTACGCAATCTCGTTCGGTAACGAGATTCTCCGGAAATTATTATTCACGGACAATTCGCCTATTACGTCGTCCTTTTCGTATTATACGTTGTACGAGTGAGCCTTGATCCGTCCGGCGTAGCGGTTTATAACGCATCGATTAATCAAGCGACACGCGTCTCGATTTGAAATATTTTATTTTTCTCCTGTCCCCCCTTACTCGAGTATCGTTATAAATTTCTAATAATTGCGCAACACGATCGTCATCGCAATCGATCCTCGCTGTCCGCGGGAGTTTCAAGTGATGCAACAGAGTCTTCGGTCAGCCTCGATGATCGTTTGCGAGGGTGGCGCAGCAGAATCGGCCAGGTGCTTACGGTGCGCGCAGCGCGTTTATCGAATCGCTGGAGCAGCGGTCGTGTGTAATTGCTGGAGGATCGTTGAGACGATGGGCTATTTGCTCTTCGAGAGTCATGGATATTGCTCGTTGAAAAAGTATCCCACGATGCTTCCTCGCGCCTCTCTCCCCACCTCGTCTACCTACATATTTTGTCGTTACGGACTATACGTTCTCTTTGATTTCACTATATATGCGGTAGCAAGTCACAATCCTCGAGGAAAAGACAGCCAGCTCGTACTGTGCAGTAACAGTGGATACAACGCCACTCGGCGCTGCCTTGCCCTCTCCTCCTCCTCGTCTTCATCTTCCTCCTTCCTCCTTCCTCCTCGGCCTTTCCTTAAGGTGCACACAGACGCCCGCGTCACCCTCGCGTTCGTGTTCGTGTTCGCCGCCGCTGTTAGGTATGCCAGGCATTTAAGCCGACGCTATCCAGCGCCGTGGTGCGACCAGACCTTACCGGCGAGGGTGAGCGAGGACGACTCGAAGAACCAGAGAGTCGAGGGCCGGGTACTCCGCATGTACGTGCGGCACGGCCAACACACGGGCTCGCACATCCCGGTTTGTGTGGGCGCGGACGCGGCTGTCTGTGTCTACAAAAGCGTTTGTGGACTCTCGGTGTCTCGGCCTCGGTCTTGGTCTTGGTCTTGGTCTTGGTCTTCGTTACTGTACCTTCGGAGTGTTTTAATACTCCTCGAACGCTGCGGCACCACCGGCACCAGCACCAGCAGCAGTCTCGGGTACCGAGAAGACGCCATCATCGGGGCCGCTGCACTGCCGCGGCTGCAGCATCAGCTGAACTCACGAACGAGCTGAGAAGGAGCGAAGGAGTTGGAAGATGGGCGGCAAAAGGAAGACATTTGGATCGGGTGATGGTGGTGCTGTAGGAGAACCACCGGCAGCGGCACCAACGGAGGCCAGAGGCTTAACAACAACAGTTTCCTCTCTCGGCGAGAGTTTGCAGGCTGGGCAGGCTCGCTTCCCTCTTGGACGGCGACTCGGTTCTTATCTTTCAACCGAGCATTCGAAGCTCAGGGTCGTTCTGGAGACACTGTGGGAATGTCGCAGTCGTCGCTCCTGCTCCTGCTTCTGCTTCTCCGCTCTTGATGCATCGCACCACCTAGATGCATATTAGATCCGTGATGCTGCTGCACCCTGCACTCTCAGCCATGCAGGTATTATACCGTGTCCGGTGAATGATGCTGAACACGGTTGCGGACGTGAAACGATTCGCGATGGCTGCGGTATCCTTCGTCGTTATTTTTCTTTCATTGCTACGACAATTCCTTATTTATCATAGAATGAAAGATATGTACCGTGTAGACACAGAATTCATCAGGGCCATGAATTATCGCTCTTGACACGATAAGAGTCTCTTGATTAAAAAAGCAACGACAAGTTTCAATACAGCGTAGGGAGATGTGATTTCGGGAAAAAACGATATTCCGGTGACTCTGTGGCTAGACGCTGTAAATTGAGATGGAATATCATCCAGTTTGTTTTATCTTTTGGGGAGGGAATGGATTGATCGTAATTTCGAGAGACAAAATTTTACAGAATAGATGGAAAATATCTGGCGTATAATCTAGCTTAAAATGAACACTCTGGAATCGCTCATTTATTTTCTCTTAATACATCGGCTACCCGTCAGTGGCGCTGACAATGCGACTTTACCAACGCCAAGTTACTTGCTTGTGGTTCTTGGAAATGCGCGGGAAAGATGAAAAAGTTTTCAGTTCAAAAGTCAGTGAAACAGAAACACTGTAGAAACAGATGTTATTATATATTACATAAGTAATTGATGAATTTCACATTACAGTTTACGGATAAATAAGTTCAGAAACAGATCATGAATATTTATAACGTATACCGAACTTTTTCGTAACATTCTCTATCGTAAAGAAAGAATTAAACAATCAATGATTATTGTTATTATATATTACATAAATTATTTCGTACATTATACATTTGTTTTCCTAACCGCAGCTAAAATCGTCGGAAGGCAAAAGAGAAAGAATTATTTCGAAGCTTGCGTAACGTCCAATTGACCGAGTGAATATTTTCTTCCTCCGGTTGCTGGAGGTGTTGCATCCTTGGTTCGTTTATTTTTTTTTCTTTTTTTTTTAGTTTTCGATCATTTACGTTCGTACGCAAGTCTGTTGGAGGTTCGTTATGGGAATTTCCATCGTCGCTTCGATCGAGACTCTCGTTCCAGTTAGCTGGCATTGGTTTCGTGTCGACGACCCTCGCTGCAGGACACTTGATTGAAATTCTTGGTCGCTGTCTTATCGGCATTAAGCATTATAGGTATGTACATCCAAGTACTGCACGTACGTGAAGATAGCAGTGGTTCAAACCAACTACCGCGAAATCCGGGTGGCCACTCGCGGTGTTTGTGTATTATATACGTACCAATGTATGATATTGTAATACCTTCGCGGAAGTGAATTCCGTCCTACGTTTAATCGTCCACTGCTTATATACACGTTGTTGAATCTCCACCCAATTGCGTCCGTATATAGAAAGTACATACGACTGCGTCGTCGTCGTCGTTAGTGTGTACGGTTAGCTCTACAAGCTCCATTTATCGCGATAAAAGCGGAGCGCCGTACCGAGGTGGAACGGAACCGTTCACAGAGTGTACGTCTAGCTCTGTTATACGTGCATGTACACCAACTTATATTCCTCACACACACGTACGAAGACGGTGGTAACTCGATAGTCGTCGTCGTCGCCGCCGTTGCTTTGGTCGCCTAAGAAGAATGCAGAATAAATCAAACACCAACGTTGCTGCAGGTTAAACCGCACGCGGATAACAGTACACCGTAAATGTGAACCAGTAATTACCTGATGGTTCCTCGTCCACTCGAACAGCACCTCGACGATCGAGAAGTCGGCTGGTCATCGAGGTTTCATCGAGGTTTTGAGCGACGACATCCTCGGCAGCAAAGGAACTTGGGGTTCCTTTGCGTTCGGCTCGAACCCGGGACGTTGTTACGCAGGGATCCTTGTTCCTCAGACCACGTCGTCCGTTACCTTTTTCGGACCGATTTGATTAGCAGCTGCTCCAGTGCGGTAGTTCCTTTTGGGACAATGTGATTTCGACCCTTAACTCCTTGGTTCGCTGGAGGGGCTGCTGCGCCTTTGCGGACAATCGTCGTTTGTCGCCGCGCCTATAACCTTATATACCCCGTGTAGAACCGTCTTTGTGTGCCTGTCCGTGTATGCATGCCCAGCTACCCAGCATAAAAGTTTGCCGCACGGCCAGGCGAAGTTCACGAGAATCTGCTGCAGCTCTGGGCATGTGCAGCGAAGGTACACAGGCATAGGTAGGTTTACAGGCATGTGTACTGCCTACACGGACATGTGCATATCGACTTGCTCCCTCTCCCCTCATCGTCGTTCCCCTCTTCTCTTTCTCTGCATAATACCAAATACACGCGGTACGTAGGTACGTACATACGTACGTTCATTGTTTGCGAATCTGTATACCGTATACCTATAATAACGCATGTGTAGCCTCGTACAACATCGTTCCCCTCTGTTGTAAGTACGCGTCAATTCGGTTACTCGAGTTTGCGCGACGGTCGTCGGTCGCACGATGCTGCCGCGTCCTCCTCTTCGCCTCCTTCAAGACTTCCCGGTGTTTCCGGTGGTTCAACCGGAAACGAGGCTAGCGTGGAACGGGAGTTGCCATGGCAACTGGAACGATCCTCTTAACCCCGGCGTGTACGTGGGGCACCGTCTTCCTTCCGCCTGATTCGAAAACGGTCCTCCTCGTTCTCCTGATTTCGGGTCGGGTCGACACGGTTGGTCCACCGGGGTCGTCGGCGTCGGCGTTGTTCCGCGCCACGTTCCCATCTTCTTGCGTCGTGTGGCGTGGCGTGGCGTGGCAACCGACTGCGATGGTAGGTACGGCGCACGGCGCACCACCGTTGTTGTAGGAATGCTGTCGGCAGTCGGCAGTCGGCAGCAGGGTCGCCCACTGTTAACTCGCTCTGCTCCTCTCCCTCTCCCTCGTCCTCGTCCTATCCCGGTTCCCCGACGTCGGCATCGCCGCCACCGCTACCGCCGCCCCTTTGCTCTCCCTATGCAGACTCGGTTCGGCTTTGTTAAGCCCGTGGGACACGCGGTTAAGCCAGGATTAGTCATGACCGTTTGCAGGACCGACTATCAGGTACCCTATCCATATACGCCTCTGCGCTGCATCGTGTTGTACTCGTTTGCCACGAATGTTATTATAATTTTTGTCGATCTTCATTTTCACTGTCTTCATCGTCGCGTCCTCAACCCCCGACGAGATCCTCCCGCCACAAATCCTTCTCCCTTCAAATATCTGCCTCCTCCTCGTCGAGGACCAGACTCCCATCTCCTTTGGGACCTTCATCCTTCTTCGCACACAATACGACGACCACGTGTCGATGCTCGGTGTATCGGACTGTTGAGTAGCCTTTGGTCCCACGTATACACATGGAGGACGCGTGCCTCTATACACTATTCGCCGCGCTGTCATGTCTCATCTCAACGTGCTCAGGCATGTCGAGATGATCCACGGCACCTAGAGAGAAATCATATCGTGACTGGCTCGAAGCAAAGAATGAAAGATAGAAATAGTCGTCGGATATCGTTGTTGCGTTGTGGGTTGATGGTTGGCTGGTTTGTTGGTAGGTATAAGGTATATCAGTTCTATCCACACCTGATGCAACCGCGGGTCCGTGTCTCTCCCTCTCTCTCACACCACAATCATTCGAATAGAATCTAGTACGAGCCTCATCGAGTCGTCCGTCCGACTAATTCGCCGCATTTGCGCAAGCTTTCAGTCTCATAATGTGTACATCTACAGCCTCAAACTTTTGTATACATATAGGTATAGTGTTACTTGCGTAATGAAGAAATGACGATGAAGAAATTACGACGAAGAAAAAAAATTGTCCAGCCAACGCTTTCTTTATTAATATTCCAACTCCGTGATCGCAGTCGAGCCAGTACGGCTGGACCGACTTCTTCTCCATGTACAATTCGTCATTTCTATGTCCACCCAACAATGCGCAGGTATGATATGTGTGCAATGTACAATGTACAGTATGACCTTATACACACGAGGCTTGAGGCATCGGGCAAGGTTTTCTACCCACGATCCTTCAGCTCTGCAGCCGCAATGCGACGATGCCGAAGATTCAACCGAAAACTCATCGACGCTCTGTCTCATCATCGGCGAGAATTTCCCGTTCTCGAGGGATCGAGATGCGCGGGAAGAAGAAGAAGAAGAAGAAGAAGACGAGGAGGAGGAGGAGAGGTAGTCGGGAATGAGACGCGAGACGCAGGATCTCGCTGCTCTCTCTCTTTCTCTCTCTCCAGCTTCTTCTCCCTTCTTCCCTCTCCGTACATCTTCCTATGTTTCTCCGTTTCTCTCCTTCTTTTTGCACCACGGCAGGTCCTGACGTTCTCAGGCCTCCTTTTGCCCCGTGGCCGTTCCCCGTGGTCGGCGGCCCGTCTTTACGTGGCCTGCCGCGATGTCTTACACACCGTGTGGTGTGCCGGTGTGTGGCGGTGTTCCGCGGAGTTCCCAATGCGCCTCTGCGGCCAGAGGTTAGAACCCACCACCTGCCGCTCAACGGCCTTTTTTTTTCTCCGTTTCTTCATGCCGCCCAAACTATCGTATATACACACAATACCGGCTTCTGCGCTGACCGCAGTCGTTTTATGCGCCACGGTCGCGCCAACCGTTTTGACCTAGGATTTACCACTTTTCAACTTCAAGGTCATCCACGATCATCGTCGCATTCGGAATACCGAAGATGTTACAGTCTTCCACATACCCAATGGCTTTGCGGTTAGATCTTGAGTAATTCGCTCTTATCCCAGAATCGCATCTTTTAGTTACACGTTGGAACTGAACGTAGTGGCAACATTTTTAGTCATGGTATTATATTAAGTAGCAGGTCAGGAATTTTACGGTATCATAAGAATTCGATGGAAGTCAACTGCACTTCATCAAAATTGAGTCGAATTTTGAGAGAAATATTTTAAACTTGCAATGGAAGGGAATCTGAGAGTTTTTTTTTCTGACATTGAGCCAAAGATCCTCGAATCAGAAACTATTTTGTAAGTGTAACTGACTGTAAGACTTACTTCCTAGAAAAGTTATCAAATTTTGGAAGTGGCGAGTTAGAGGCAAAATAATTTTCTTCTATCGGAATCAATTGAACTCAAAAACCACAATTTCTTTAAAAGATCTCGTCTAAAAATGAGGGTAAAAAAAGTAAAGTGTGGCATGTATTTCTATTTGCTGAGGGGCTTACAAACTCCATGATATACCTATTCTCGGGTAACATTTTCCATCCTTGAACTTGAGGGGAAGTACAATACATATTCTAAACGGCTTCTATTTCGATTGTGTTGCCTGTTGACTCCGGTAGAGGATCCTTCAGTCAGACGGTTCGGTTTTACGGTACGCGGCTCTTTTAGGAGACGCGAAAAAAGGAGGATCGATCGCCATCCGAATGACTGACGACGAGTTACATCTGTCGAGTGCGGCAGGGTCATCCACGCACAGAGTTTGTTGCCTGAAAGAACGGGATCTTTGTTTAAGTTAGGTTAGTTCGCTCACAGCATCTACCTAGTGACGTAGCTGTAATCGAATGTGGAATATCACATGCCTTGAGAAACTGTACACAGCGTTACCTTTTTTTTTTTCCTTTTTTTCAAACAATTTTCATTCGACGCTTGCAACGTAAGCCTAAGCTCGTAAAAATTTTACGGCGGTTCAAGAAATGGCCATGGCCAGTTGATGGCTAGCGGCGTGTATGATATTATAGAACGAAAGCGATAAGCTTCGTGCGGTCGGGTGTGTTAATTGAATAATTAGCTTGATTGCGAACCGACGTTTTGATGCTTTTCACCAATTTACGTCGTCCGCGTGCCATAGAGATCGAGCGGGAAGTCCGGTGTGCTAGCCTGTAACATGATTATTTTCGACTCAGGGCGAAGTCCTGCCCCGCTGAAAACCTGCGCCGCGAACGATTTAATAACTCCGAATAACCGGTATTAATCGGTTTTATGCTAATTTCTCACCGCTACCATTTAAGAATCTCGTATCGAAGCCGACGTCAAACGTCGTCGTGATTGACGCGGGTGATAATTATCGCGTACAGATTATTATACTGCGAGGGAATAAAAATTGAAGCGATACTTTGTAACTTGGTGTATAATGTATACGTACATACGTATATCCACATACGTCTACCCTGTGACACGTTATATCTGCTGTAGTTTCCCCTCTCCTGGTTTCGTTTTACACGTGTTGCTGGTAAAAATTAGAAGTATGCAGAGATTATTATTACCGGTATTCAAGCGTGTTCGTTTTACCATAACGGTTCTTTTGACCAACAATTCTACATATTAAACTAATTTTATGCGAGGCCCTTTTCCACTCTATTCAAGGCTTTATACGAGATGGGTGTTTGCAATTACAACATCGACAAGTAAGTCATTGGCACGGGGATTTTGGGAGACACGATTTATCGTCGAAATTGATCCTGACCGTAAGACGAACATTATCCTCATAAAGTGACTTGAGTTTGCATGGGCAGGCTGGAACACCCTTTAGCTTGCGCCCAGTTGTGAAGATGGAAACGCGTAGGTGGACACATTGTACTGAAAAACCAACAAGTGTCAACTTTATGTCCACCTTTATGCTGTTTCGACTAGCTTCGGATAAATATATTTTAACGACAGCTGCAGACGCTGGTAAGCGAATGAATTTTTCACGCGACACGTTCGCGACGGAAATAAAGGACAACCAAATACTTGAGTGTTTTGGTTAGACGCACGAGATGTTTCTAGTTTTTCAAGGACCAAGTCCTTCGTGTTTTTGGTCCTCGATAAACGTACGAAGAGTCTTCGGAAATTGAAACAATCTCGTCAGGTCAAGTTGAACCAGTTCTCGGACGTCAAATGCTAGCTGATACGATAAGCTCTCTGGTCGATACTACCGCAGTAGTAAATTTACGACTCAAACTCGCGCATGTAACGCACGCTGCAAACTATCCGAACAATCTTGACGAGTCGTCATAAGATCTGCGCGTCTGCAATGCGTCCGTATTATACGAATAACGTCCTGGATACCCATTCGCGAGAAAATGGGAACGATTTCGGACTATGGTCCCAGCTTCTTCGTACCTACATAGATATACGTATGTATCCGGTAGAAAAGTGATCCTTGTTTTTAGTCACACTGACTTATCGCATTATATCTGCGGGCGAGATAATGGCGCGCAGTATAACGGCGTTTAAAATCGGAACAAGCACACAATACTGTGACCGAGGGTATGTAAACTGGGCATATACACACGTATGGATGTACGTACGTACCTACTTGCAGCTACGATCGGTGTCCGTGTTATATTATACCTACGTACGTATACAGGCAACAAAAGACGGTGTGTACAGAGCGTATTCGTACAGCCATGATTGCAGTCGAGGCAATGGTCCACTTTCTATTCCATCGAATGGTTGGTAGTAGGTACCGAATAATGTTATATGTGCCGGATGGCGGCGGGTCGACGCCGCGTTACATCTTGCACAGAGCTCATAGGCGGGGGCCAAGTCAAGTCAAGCCAAGCCAAGCCAACTCGAAGACCGCTGTCGTCACACTTAGAGACTGTGATCGCGGAGGCAGGACACCCGCGGATGTGTATCGGCGGTTCGTTCGCCCGTGTGCCTGAATGCCTGAATGCCTGAATGCCTGGCTGGCTGGTATAAGGTACTGGTAATAGAAAGGTCCGTTGGAATCCAGTTACCGCGAGAGGCAGCGGGCTCACCGGCCACACTCTGCAGGGTATTTGAATTGGTAGGGGCAAGAGGTCGCGTGCTAATTTGGATATTACGTTGCTCTTTGTCGCTCCTTGCTTTCGACCGGGTTCTCACCGCGCCTGCTGCCGTATGATCCTATCCGTACCTCGTGTACTCGTTGTACGTGGATGTGGTACACACCGAGGAACCAAACTGTGCATCAATCTCTCCATCTCACCGTTTACCAGCCAACTCTATATTACGTATAATGACGTTTCCTCTTCTCGTTCCAGTTCCCAACGTAACATCATTTTCACGGAAACAACGATGACAGTTTGATAATATTAGAACGGGATAGATTCCACACACCGTCTGGTGTACGGACGCACGGTCCTCTTTTCTTTTTATACTTTCTTATCGCGATAGGCTCAAAACTTTCTATACGTCAACTTGCTGGAATTAGAGCTATTTCACCAGTCTTGCGTATCTCTTTTTATTTCTTCAGTCAGGGACTGTCAGAATTGCTATTCGATGATTACCAATCTGTTTGTTGTTTTTCGGAACAGTGACGTTGCGAATGTATCGTATTCTTGATCTATCGGAGTCCGAATCGCATTATATCGACAAACGCAGAACAATTTTTTTTCTCTTCTCTCGTTTCTGCATCTCTCTGCTCGTCTGTATCATCTTTCCTTCTCACTGGCATAAGACGCGATCGTGACTTTGTTCGCCCGTGCGTCTCCGACTCCGCCGTTCATTCGCCTTTAACGGGAGATGGATATACTCCAGGCAGAGGGACACCGCGGATGACTCGCGTTTGAAAAATACGGTAATGCAAATATACGTATACATAGGACAGTACCAAACGGTACTTCTCGTATGACGTTGGAAAGACAAAGGAATAAAAAAAATATAAAAAACATATACACATATATATGCAATGATAAAATAAAAATGAAAGAATAGCATGTACTGTATACATACATTACGTGCGACGACATACGGTACCGGGGCGGCCGAAACATTACTGTATCGCAGAGAAAAAAAACGAACTCAAAGCGTACAAGCTACACGACGAAGATGTATAAGTTCCCGAATTTCGGTCTCAAACATTTTAATCTATAATAATATTGTTGTTGGAGGTTTTTTTTTTTTAACCTCTGGCGAAAAGCGACGATTCTCTGTTGTGCGTGGATGCTTGTCTAATTTCGTACGTGTAACAGGAGGTGAAGTGTTCATTAGCGTAACCTGGACGGTAACTAGCGGAGTGCCCATTGTTGTCGGGCGTAAGCCCGGATCAATACGAGGAGCGATATTCGCTCAAGTAATTTTATTGTTCGTTGTTGGCATCCCTCTCACCACCGCCGCCGCCGCGGCCGTCGCCGCGTGTGTCAAGGGTTAGCCTACGGGGAGGACGCCGTTGACCCTCGGGAAAATATACGGCTACGCCGCGGATGGCGCCCTTATGGCCCGGCGAGATTCGAGCATGGCTGGGCCTCTGAAATGAACGGCAGCAATCTCACCCGCCCTGGTAAATAATAATCCACAATGTACCCGGTGCCCGGAAATTATCGCGACGAAACAGAGGCGAAAATTGCCCGTTTCCGAGTCGCTTCAAGCCCTGCAATACTCAAAGTCGACAAAGTCAACGTCGCAACCGCGGCATCGTCTTATTGTACTAATTATGCCGCACCTACGTGTCTACCAACGTATTTGTGAAATTGGGCCGATCGCCCGGAGCAGGTCACTTCGACCAAAAGTTCACCGTTCAATGCGGCAGCCGTCATTTCCGCGGATTAATTCTCGGTCTGTGTGCGTTACAGGTGAACACGTTTACGCCGCGCGCACACCTTCACTACGTCATTATACTCGGCCGTCCGGGTCGAGACGAGTCCTCGGGCGGTTGACATCGGGGCCGACGATGATCGTTTTGGCCCCGCGTTGTGTGGCGCGTTTTTCTTTTTTCTTTTTTTTTTACAAAATATCGAATATGACACACACATACGAACTGGATTTCTCTTCTTATTTATTTTTCTTCAACAGTCTTCTCACAGTTCAGGGCCGAAATTTGGACAGGAAACTTCCGCCTGCAGTATCCTGTAGTAGGTATTTGAATTTTTTATATTTTTTTTTCGTATTTCCCGCGCTCCCGATCACGTCGCTGCGATTCGCTCGTGGTGTATGACGTCACGTTCGCAGCGCCTCAGACGGTCATTCACGAAAATTGATGGGGTCTAACCTTTCTAGTTAAATTGCTTTATCTTTCAACCCTTTCGCGATGTTGCCCCATTTTATGGGGTCTCAAAAGCACTGATTGAATCGATCGAAGCACGCTTTGCTATCAGGATCGTAAGAAAGTATATGTATGGTGAGATTTACAAGTTAAAATTGATCGGAGTGACCTGCTGCCGCGACACTTTGAAGTTGATTCGGTGCACTTTTGTGCAGACGGTGATTATAAAAAATAATGAGATCACTTGAACGGAATTTGCAACCTCATTATCATTGGTCGTCGATGATCAATCATTGATCGCAGTTCTATTCTGGAACTGAATTCGAATCTGCGTATCGATTTTTTGCGCTGCTGCGGTCTCGTAGGTAAATTTTATTTCTACTCCTCGGAGTCATAGCTAAGCAAAGAGGAAACAATTAAAAATCACGAAGTTTCGTTCGTACAATGGTACCTGATACCTATACGTATAATAGCTACATATTTTTCTCCACGGACTTATAAAACTCATCGTGACGCTACGATAATATGATCGGGAAGATCGTGGCAACTGATCGGATTATAATACACATACATCGCGCGTACAATGTAGGCTTATCTGTACAGATAATAGGTATTAAACAGAGGAAATGGTCTAATCTACAAGAGCGTACGAGGACAGATAACTGCACACATGTATATACGCATTATCGTGAAAATATTTGCCTGCGAATGTCTTTGTCACCTTTGTTGGTTGACAAGAGTAGGCAAGACCGGATTATTGCTCGCGGGTCCGCTTGCGCAGGATGTTACAGGGAGTCGCTGCAACGAGTTGCTCGCACGCTTATCGGGTTACGAAATGTTTCGGGGCATGTATACTGTAAGATAGGTATACGCACACCGTACCTGCACCGAGGCGCCATAATCTAATCTAATCTTGATTCGCGGCTACGATCAAGGGCCGCGGCTCGCGTACGCATGTTATGATGAATAACACTTTGAGCGTGGGTGTTTAACCGTGACGAAGGAGGCCAAACGTCGCAACCGGTCCCGCCGTGCTGGTACCGCGGTGGGTTATTTGAAACAAAGAATAATCCAGAGTCTGCTGCTGCCGTACGGCGAAACGCGTTCCTATTTCGGAGGAGACCATTATCAAGAGGCGACACTGTGTAGAGGGGGAAGAAAAACTCTTTAGTTCCCTTTTTCGTCCCACGTATCAGCTTCACAGGGAACACGTCGGACACTGCAAAGTCTGTATGACTAATAAAAGACTTTTTGTTCATTTGACGAAGAGTACTTGAGATATGTACGAATAACGATCGTCGTTTTTATGGAAATCGAGTTGTTTCCGTAAGTTTCGATGTTTCCATTTCTCAATGGTAGGAATAAACCAGTAAACAAAAGTTCCAAAACAAACTGTTATCCGGCAATTAGAGGCTCTCTTTTATTAGCAGGATTACTCGTATGCAATTAACGTTTAAATGCTCTTTATCTTTAGTGGTGGATTAAAAATCCGTTGATTGAAAACAAGCGATACTAATAAAGAAGTCGATGCCCAGACCTGCACAACCTGCGTGGCAACTTTTGTTCTTTACGCACGACGAGCGCTGCAGCGAAATTTACATCAGTTCGGAGGTTTTTCGTAAACATCTTTTACCGGCATGATCCAATCTCAGATCGATAAGAAATTCGAAAATACATAATTCCATAAAGAGTAAACGCCATGATCGAAAGATTTGCCTTTATTGTGAAAACAGTGCATTTTCTGCTACAATATTTTGAAATTCAGATGTGTATATATTCGATAATGGAGGGTGTTTTCAGCCCTCTCTTAAGGGGGGATACACCTTACAATTAGGCGGTCTAAAATCATACCTAATTTTAAGAGTTCTTTTTTTTTTTAAGAAAATGCCACGGCAATTTGAGTTTCAGGGCTTTATTATTCATACTTTCAAGAACATTTTAGAATTTTTCTATTGAAATTAATAACAAAATGGCGGCATGGCATATATAAGTCGCCTACGACCACGTTTCAATCCGGTGGCGCAGATTCCTCAGTTAACTTTTATCCGATTGATTTGAAATTTTGTCACAGGCTTTAAGACTTGTCTATCGATTCGAGATCGAGTTTAGATTTTTCAACTTCATTTCCAAAATTTATTTACAACTTTTTTTCTGTTATCCTATATAATCGAAATTTTTTTTTTTTTATCATTTGTGCTACAAGCTAGAACCCGTAAAGGTCTTTTTAATTCGAAAAATTTTGTCCATCTGTACGAGTCGTTCGCCACTTATACGCGTCATGCGGCCATTTTGTTATAAAACGTTCTCGAAACCATAATTAACAAAGCTCTAAAACTCAGATCGCTCCAATTGTCTTTCTATTTTCTTTATCGAGCTGCGTACCACACCCCTTAATGGAGAAATAAAGACGAGGAAATACAGCGGCTTCCCCGTCCCACTTATGGCCATGCGCATCGGTGTTTTCACTCCGTCGAGCAAACACACGATAATAAGGCGTCGTGCAACGATAGCCACGTGATCCTGGCTCCGTTTCAGCTTCTCCGATCCTCTTGTCTCTCCGCTTTACGCCTCCGAGCTCGGCGGCGTTGTCCGGAACGGAATTCAGAAGATTCTCTCCTACGGATGGACGGACGGACGGACGGCTGAGTCGCCTCGTATCTACAGGGATAACGGATTCGCGCGCGCGCTCGCGCACGCTCACTCGCCTCTTCGCTAGTCGCTCACTCGCTCGTCGAACTCGTTCGTAAATCGACTGCGACCTCCGGCGAACCGTGACTCTGGCCACGCGCAACTCCCGCGACTCTTTCTTGCGCTCCTCTACACACCTATATCTATATCGGTGTGTCTGTGATCTCAGGGTATTCACGCGCGTATACGCGAGACTCGATACACCCGGGTATAGGTATGCTCGTACATCCGTGTTGTGTAATGAGTCTTGAGAGCTCGATGTCCGCCTAGATTTAGCTATTTACCGCCTGTCTAAAACCGTGTCGCAATGTATCTAGCTGTAATTTCAAACGGTCGGAAAATTACGCGGTTGCGATCGATTTCGCATACGCGTTATATACATTTACATATTTCGACACATGAATCTTCTCGTTTTATCTCCGAATTTATTTCGCAAATTTTTCTATCCAATTTTCACCCACCGTACATTTACCGGTATGATATTGGGGCGTTTTGTCCTTGTTGCACAAATTAGGTAATCGTCAATGGGAAATGGTGAAAAGGATGAGAGAATTTTTATCTTTGTAATACTTTTCACTCGGATCCCGTTGGAATGAATTTCTGGGCGAAGAGTAAGGTAAAACGGTGTTTATCAAAATCTGAACCTCGCGATAACTGCAATATAGGTATATGTGTGTTTTTTGGTGGGATTCGTTGTACGGCCGTTTATCTTGATTGCGTTCGTACAAAATTTGGTTTGTTGTTTCAGATAGGTGTATTAAGTGGTTCCCATAACGTTGTAAAACGCTACCGTACAAACCAAAGAAACTTTGATCGTTCGGAAGAGCGACGAGAAATATACTTAAAAAAAATTGCAAAATTGAAACAACCGAGAAGAACCTTGAAGAAAAAATTACAAGTTGTTTTGCCGAGGCTTAATTACAGACTGTTCGATGTCGCGGATCAAACAAATTACACCCGTGCCGAAAACAGACTCCACGAAACAATGCATCATTCGCCTCAAATCAGGTCTTAATATATGTATAGGATTCACAAAACCCGTTTCGAGGAATTTTTCACACGGTCATTTGAAGCGAATGTTTCAACAGATATAATATAATAAAGGTATATATGACAAATTTGTCAAGTACGAAGGAGAGAGTATTTCAACATGTAATATGTAATTGAAACGCAGGTACACATTGTTCGATAAAAAAATAAAAAAACAAACTGCATTCACCCACTGCAATCATTCGAACTCTGTAACACGATGGTAATAAAATGGTGTTTTTTTTTAAATTAGTATAAAATTTTGCCATACGATGGCTACAAAATGTTAAGAGTCGTATGATATCAATTTTGTCAAAGTTTCGACGGTACTATATTTTGACGTTTCACACTTTGACATTCCATTCCAATTAGTTTTATAAAATCGCGCTTTTGAAAAAATTCAATAACGTCTGATGACCCTTCAATCGTACAGTCGTATTCTACTTTTCGACTCCCACTTCAATGGGCGAATTCCCGATCGTTATTAACGATAGCTCTCCGCACGCGGAGTTGCGAGTGTATAGATTATTCGCGGCGTATCGTTTATACATAGGTGATGTAGGTATAGGTGTAGGTATGTGAATATCGCGCGAAATAGAAATAATACATTATTTAAATAGCGTGGCGCGAGCGAGCGACTGTGTGGTGCGTGACCTTCGCATCGACATAGCTGCTGGTGCTGCTTCGGTTTCAACTCCTTAACCCCACTCCTCCGGATCCTCCTCCACCCGACGCCCTCTCCTCTCCTCTCCTCGTCCTTCCCACCTCGGCGCGAATTCGCAGCGCGTCTCGTCAGGCGTAGTCTTCGTCCTCTTCGACCTCCCCTTCGCCTTCTTCTTCTTCTTCTTCTTCTTCTTCTTCTGCTACTCCTTCGACTCCGCGTCTCGCACGGCGTACAGTCTCGACTGGCCCTCGAACCCGCAGCCATGTCCGCAGAAGCGGGAGCAGCAAGTTCAACCTCCGGTTTCTCCGTCTACTTACTCCTGCACACACACGGGGTGGCGGCGTCCCGAGGAAGGACGACGCCGATTAATCGCCCGCGTCGATTCCACCGTGCCCCCCTTTTATTTCCTCCTCCTCCTCCTCCTCCTCGTCCTCGTCCTCTTCGCCTCGGTTCAAGTCCACATGCGAGCTTCCTCCTCCCTCTGGTCGGAGTGACGGGGTGGCGTCGCGACGCCCCCGCGCCTTAACGCCACGGTACTCTATATCGATCCCGGCGATCCCATCCCATCTCGTCCTCCCCGTCCTCGTCCTCGTCCTCGTTCTCGTCCTCGTCCTCGTCGTCTCCGCCAGTAGCGCGGTACTACACAACAGCTCCTCGAGTGCTGGACGCGGACCTTCGGGACACCCCATGAATATACGTGAACACATACATACACCGTTCTCTCTCTCTCTCTCTCTCTCGTACGCGTATGTCTGTCGTGTGCCCTCCCCCCCCTCCCCTTTCTGCCTCTCCTTCCCCCCTCTTCCCCCTTTATCCCCCATCGATCAGAGTGCAAGGCTGGCTGCCGCGGCGTTGCCAAGTTCTCTCTGTCTCCCCCTCTTCTTCTCTCTCTCTCTCTCTCTCTCTCTCTCTCTCTGTCACTCGCTCTCTCCCTCCCTCTCGGCTTCGATGACCATCTGTAACTGATAACTCGTCCTCCTGTTTATTGGTTTAATATTCAACACATACACAGTGTACATGTACGTAGATATATGCATATAACGTGTAGGATTCTTCCCCCGCGAATCTATAGTAAATGACATCGTTCGTTGGGGCAGGCACGTATATACATAGTATAACCACCCACGTAAATATTACCGTATATTTGTACATGTAAATCGTGTGGATTAAATATCCTCGATGTCTGTCTGTATGGTATACATATTTGTGCTTATAAATATACGTATACCTACATATATGCACGAATTTGTGTAGTTCATGCGATTTTGGCGAGGAATTTTCACGTCTTACGATATGTTTAACGCGGATGCCAAAGAGAGAGGCACCTGTCTGCGTATAACGAAACGTGATCCTTGCGTGAACTGCAAATTAGATTATTCCCATCTATCGTCTATCGATCTATAGTCTTGCGTCCTACGCTTGTTCATCCGTAATTGCAATGGTGCGTGTATACCAGGATCGGTTTGAGGTTGCGACGTGCAGTACGGTGGGGTACCTACAATAGAATTTCCGCATTGCAACCTGTGTACCACAAATATCAATGCGTCGTCTGTATCCAGTTGGCGAAATATTATACCTGTGAATGCAAGCACGTATGCATGTATGAATAAAGTTTCGACGACGGTGCGTCGACAGCCCGTGATCTACACCCGTGCTAATAGCTTCACAAAGACTCCGCTTCGCCTCCGAATAACCGTGTAAACGAGCTCGCCGTCGAATTGCCACTCTCTTATACCTGTTGTGTGAATGCGGGGAGTAATCTTGTCACTCCGTACGGGCGTTGGTTAGTTTGATTATCGATAGGTCGGACGGCCGAAACTGCTTCATCTTCTTCTTTTTATTTTCGATACATTACGTATGTATGCACATAGATACACACGTCTACCATTATCCGTAGATTCTGATATACACGTATAACAGCGATGTTTCCTTGAAAAATCACCTCACTTTTGGCAAAGAAGAAAAATAGCATTCTATAAGATTCCCCTCGGTCGGCTATAGTATGTGTAAGCCAATTTTATACCGACGTTATTAGACGACAATCCAATGGACGGGATGTACTCCCGGATCTTGTTTCAATTCAATGGAGCGTGTGTAAGTGAATACTGTACGTATCGCAGACCTGGCGTGAGAAGCGGGAGAGTCTTTTTTCAACCCGACAAATTATTAGGACCAATTACGTGTGCAGGGCAATAGTCGCGGGCCTATCGCACGATTATCTTTCTTCCCTGTTATCTCACGTACCATGGCTCTAGGTTACCGATTAGATTGCGCACGGCCTTTGTGTGTGTAAAATACGACATGTTTTAAAAATCACGTCCCGCAGGATTATTATACGAATCGTGTGTAACACTCAATGTTTAAACTGTGCGATTATATAGATATAACCTCGTGTATATACCTAATACATTTCTTTTTTAATTTCATTCTTGCAGAGGGTGCCGCAGATGATCAAGAAAAATCCCGTTGAAGATCACGATTTGACGCCAGTTGAACATGTATGTATAATTTTTTTTTCATCCAATATCTGAAAAAGCAAACTTGATTTTTTTCTTTTGCCAATTATCGGTTGTCGTTTTTTTTTCTGAATTGTGGCTAAGCGTCAAACTATATCACGGTGTAACACAGTATGGATTCAACTTTGGTCTACCTGTTATCGCATTTATCATACACATTACGTATATCATGGAACATAAGTATAATACTTTCGTATTATATAGGTATACGCACACTCTGTGTACGCAATAAGTTTTGCATCGATTCTTGGCGTTGCGTCAGGTCGCCGGGGTCTTTGTGCGTGCGGAGTGATATTGATTCGCTCGAGGGCATAATGGGCATCCATATTCGATTTCGATGTATAGACCGCGTTAGTGTCAGCAGACAGTAGCGACGGCTGGAAGCTGACTTCGTACCAAACAATAAAACATCTCTTGAAATCAGCGAGTCGCGGTCTTACCAAAATCCCGTTATCGCTATTTCTGTAGCCTTGATCGTTAACTTCAAAAGCCACAAAATTAACGAAATTGCAATGAATTAGTTGTTCACTAAAAAAAAAAAGTCAACTCACACGCTTCCGAAAAACAGATAACTACCATTCATTCTCCAAAGTTCTCTGCACCAGTTCGAGCATAGAAACAACGATTATTTAGACAAATCATTTCGTCTCCTTGTACTCTCAGATTTCTTGCTCGTGTAAGGCGGAGGTTCGAACCTATTCCTCTTAGGGTAGCTGGTGTGGAGAACAAACGACTGCGAATAACTGAGACGAGTGCGATGACCAGATGCCCGGATGGGTACGAGTGCACGGAGCGGAGCGGAGTGGAGTGGAATGGTAGGACGAGCTTTTCTCTCTCTCTTTCTCTCTTTCTCTCTCGCTCTCTCTCGCCTCTTCATTTTCCTGTATTTCGTCGTCAGATTTTACCGACTTTTTCCGGAGGACTTTTAGCGACTTAGAGTCACTCGACAATGGCCAGGGTGTCGGTGTCGTTCCGAAACCTCGACGGTCCTCGGTTAAATACACCGTAATAAGGGCTGAGGGGGGAAAGTAGGAGTAGATCCACTTTGCCGAAAGTAGGTATAAAGATCCTCCCTTTCTTGTGAGAATCAAGGTCGGAATAACATAGCTTCCTAGCTTTTGTCTAAAATCATGGTGTCGCTTATCCATGTGCCTTCAGGTGCCCGATTCGAGCACCTGTTGCCCTCGTGTATTATTATAAATGCTCACTTTCACGGATATTCTTCCAACTCATCGTCCGCGATTGCCATTTTCGATTGAAGAGGAAACGAGCAAAGAAGAAGAAGAAGAAGAAGTAGAATGAGGAGAAAAACAAAATCATAATAATAATAATGCTAACGAAGCTGCGACGATGATCGATTACGCATCGTGACGATGTCTCGGCCGAATATATATTTATGCATATTTAACCGCATTGAAAAATCAAGCAGTGATAATAAAAAGAATCAACCGCGTCCGGAAGCCAGACGAATTATTCAACTTTTGAAGCTGTAAGTAAGGTGGCTTGGTGGTTAGGTAGGTACGCCTTCGGTGTTCATACTTGTATTATCACGCAGGTACTTTTGTAGTATTGTATACGCTATACAGTCTCGAAACGATACAGTCAATGGCCTCTTACAGGATAACGTGTTTGTTCTGCCGTGACAAGCGTGCCTTCTCGATCCCGCGCGTTCGCACGAAACACGTTATAACCGCCAGCTTTTACACACACACACATACACACACATACCTATTTACATACGCTTATGTACATATTTTATATACATACATACCATACATACGCAAACTTCAATTGTTTCTTGAATTGGAATCGTGCGGCGCTAGGCTCGTCGTCCTTTTACCCACGCGGAAACTGTATGGGGGAGAAAATAAAACACGCTTCTTCGCTCGGGGAGATCGAAACCGACATGCGGAACCGATTATTTAGTCGGTTAAATTACGCTTTGACTCAAATTTTTTTACCACATTATTATGCTTTTCCTTTCTCCCCTCCCCCTTTTTTGTGTTTTTGGGTAGGTTAGGAAATTAATACAATTATACCAATACATACGCAACATTGCCGCAATGTAGAAAAAGTTCGATTTAGTATTGAACAAGAATAACGAGGAAGTGGAAAAAGTAAAATGCTTACCGATTCAAGGATTTAATTGTTACACCGGTCAACGCGAATTTTTGAATCTGGGTTCTAGATGTCAAATTTTTATTTCTTACACGTTACTGCAATGAAAGAAAAAATCGTTTTATTAGATTTAGTTTATTTTTTAGTTTCAACGTGTTGCTAGCTGCTGCTTATACTTATATTCACCGAAAACTTCAAGCAACCTAAAACAGATAAAAGAAAACTTTATAAGTAGTAAATGAAGTTTTGGGTTATTATTCGATGTATAGACTCAAAATTTATTCATTTAAATATAAACCTGAAAAGAAACAAATTTTTTTTTGACCTGCGTTATATGATCATGTATAAACATCCGGAAGTTATTATTATACACATTAACAAATAGGAAAAAATTATCGAAAAATACCGAAATTTTGTTTGAAACGTTTGGGGATGTTCCGTACAGACAGAAGGTTTGGTGACTGCGGTCTTGTCTTCTTGAATGTATACCTATAAGCGTTTGTTAGAAGCGCCGGGGTGGAAGAAAGAAAGAGAGGAGAAAGTGAAAAAAAATGAGCCAAGACTATAACAGGATTGCTAATTTTGGTCCGTGGCCGTTAAGACTAGATAATTTAGGACACCCTTCAAATGGGAAACACACCCAGACCTTCTTAAAATAAATTCCCAAAAAATGACTATATTTAGATGCTCACAGCGCTGCAGCTCGTTGCTTGCTTGCTCGCCAAATTGAATTCATTCCGCTCGATTCGATCGCCGCTTCAGCAGTCTGCTGCAATTGCATAAACGATTTTTTTTAATGGTAGTTTTTATTGACGATGTCATTCGTTGTTCTCGATTTTTTACGAATCGTTTTTCAATCACTGCAAGGGATTTTCCATAGCTGCATTTTAATCTTTGGAAACTAGTTTGAAATAATCGATAACTCGAAATTACAAGTGTAACCTTATCTATCTGGGTTTTTCCGTAGTGGCATGATATCTTCCACCCATTATTTTCATCCCTCATCAGATTCATACTTGTGTGAAAACGTGTTGTATAGGTATAGATTGCGTAGAGATTACTGATTATCTTATTAACATCCTGATAATTTAACCATCGCTTGTGCCGCATTGCAAAAATTTTTTCGTAATCATTTACAGCATACCATACCGTTTAATACGTGAGTAATATACAAATATGTGCAAACACGCGATGTACCGTTAATTCGCGAATAAATTAAAACGATTTTCAATGCAGGAGAATCGATCAAGTTTCTGGCAGTTCAATCGAAAATACCTAACAATTTTTCACCCTAGCGGCGATACAAAAAAAAAAATTCTCTGGACGTGAATCACAGAGGCTAAAAGGTACAATTACAAATCCACAATATTGTGTAAAAAATATCTACAGCAAGTAATCGTCAAGCGTTTATTGCTTCAGCGTGTTGCGTAAAATTATCATCGAATTTGCAATATTTATCGCACAGATAACAGCTGGTAGTAAAAATAAGAGATTTGCGTAGGATGAAATGTTATATTTTCGCGGACAAAAGCTGAAAAAATGACTCGGCTTTAAATGCGCCATTTTGGTGAATTCTGCAGGATATAATTTATTGCCCGCTGAAGGGTTTTCCCTCGATTGTTTCAACTCTGTTTTTTCTCACAGCTTTATTTTCTTCTTCTTATTTTTCTTCTTCTTCTTCTTCTTCCTTCTCCTCCTCCCAGTCACTCCTGGAGCGGTGAAAAAGCTCCAGATTTCAGACTCTCTCCTCGTTAACGGGACGCCGGCATCGCCAACCCCCGGGTTATGTATCCCACCCTACGAAGCTTGCTAGTTTTTACTCAAGCCGTTTATAGCCTAAGGACAAACAGCCCCGAGTTGGTTATTCCAAGTCTCTTCTACGGCTGAGCCCTCCCCTCCTGCTCCTCAGCGTTCCCCATTAGCGTCTCGCCCCGTTTATTCCTTCCTTCAAACTTCCTTTCTCGCCGCACGGATGTCTGTTGGGTTGCCAAGCCTCCAGGCGCAACCCGACAGGTTCACTCTTCAACGTTCACGGCGCGTGCATGCGATGCGATTCCAATCTCTGTAAACTGGAGCGCGGCTGGTATTAGCGCCTTGTCATCCCCGATCGCGGATCCATAGGAAGAAAAAAATAACGGAAGATGAGGAAGGGACGAAGAAAAAATAGACGCAGAGAGAGTGAGAGAAAAATTGTCGGGACATCGAAGACTTGTGAAATCGGCATGCGATGCATAAGAGTATCACGGCCAAGAGATTTAAGCTGTTAGCTTGTAACGCACTTTCTTACTTACTCAATTACCTATGCAAAATATTCCTGCACAGTGTCTAAGCACAACGCAATAACATAAACAAATCTGTGCCATGGTCGCCGAAGAGCGACGCGTTGCAGGGTATACATATATGTATTATTTTACCGCATGCGGATGTAATACCCGTGGTTTCCTTCACGGTGTCACGGATCGGACCGAGCTGCGCCGTCAGTTCGACGATCATCGCGATTCTGACGACGATGACGACGGACAGCGACTGCACCGTTTTAACGTGCGAACCGCTGCAGACGGGTTTAAACGTCGTTATCTGGGCCAGTGTTGTCCTAGTTTTATGCCAGTTAGCCGCACACGCCGCCCGTGCTGCACAGAACCGTCTCCCACTGACGAAGCGTGGCTAATAAAAGCCACCGACACCGTTCAACACTGCTGAGGGGGGGATGTTTCGCTCGTTTTAAGGAGAATCACGTTGTTGGTCAATTTTTACGGATACGTGGGAAAGAGCGCGGCTGGTTGGATTCAATCAAGCAATAAATAATAATGCCATAATCGTCGTCCGATGAATTAGCCTCATTTATTTAAATGACGGTGAAATTAGTCAGTTATACCGTATCGAGCGAAGGAGGGTGGTTCAGGATTTCCTCGAGTTCCCGGAGTTTATTCATTCGCTTTGACTGTCGGTTATGATATGATCGCGAATGGTAGTGTTTTCATTTCGGTGAAAATAAATCCCAAGTGATTCCGTTGTACATTAACGGGTGCAATGAAACAATGCTAAAACTGCCCTTCGATATTTTTTGTAGAAGTAATAAAAATTGCGTGCAATGATTCCCGAATACGTAGCTTTGTTTGGGGCGGGGTTAAAATTACGAATTTAAAAAGTTCGACTTTTTTGGTGGCGAAACTTGAAGTAAAGAAATCAAATTTTGACGAAACATCAAAGTTTCGAATGGTCCGAAACCCGACGCTCAATGTTTCGAAAGTGCAAAGTTCCGAAAGAACAAAATTATAAGTTCTGAAAGTACGATAATGAGAAAATTTAAAACTCTGAAACATCGAAATTCCAAGTGATCGAAGATTTTCATTTCTGTGAATTTCTCGCTTGCTGAAATTTCACCACTTCGATCCTTCTCAGTTTTGGATCTTCGATATTTTTCCGTTCCGATTCTTGGTAATTCTGATTTTTTACACCCCCTCGTCGAGTAAAGTTCGCTGAGTGAGTATATTTTAGCTTTCGAAATTTTACTCTATCGAAAGTTTATTTTTCGGTATTCCGCTCTCTCGGAACTTTACTTTTCGGAACTTTGCCCTATCGTAACTTGAATTTTCGGAACTTTGAGCCGTCGTGTTTCCGATCATTCGAAACTTTGATGTTTTACTTCGAGTTTCCCCACCAAATAATTCGGAATTAACCGCTTTCGAAACTTTTCAAATTCGGAACTTCAACACCGCCCCCTTCATCTACATTCAAAGACGATAAAATCCACTCGCTATAGTTTCCGGACGCACGTTAGAATTGTGCCGCGTATGTGCAAGCAATAATTACATTGCAGTCCCAAGTTTGTCCCAGAACACAGACATACGTGATGTATCCGTGTATACTCTATGCAGAATACGTCTTTCCAGGGTTCTTGCGTAAATTACAACCGAATAGCACCCTGGCTGGCAATGCGAAATGCATTAATGATGCGCCCCGAGTATAGGGAAGAGGGCAAGGGACGGAAACGCGTATGTACGTACCTACCCACCTACCTATCCGTCCACGAACCAACCAACCTTCTTAGATACCTTTGGCGCATGGAGCAACGGGATTTTGCGCATACGGCGTAACGCGGGCCCGAAGTTTCTCCTCTTTACATCGGGTGGTGTGTATACCTCCGCAGACGAATGTACCTATGTGCACATATATGGTCTGTAGGTATACACATGCAGTGCGGCACAGTTGGACACAGGCTTATGTACCTGTACATGCCGTCCGTATACATCTACCTACGATACGTGTATAGTCATATAGATGCACAGGCTAGAGCGAGCAACTTCTCCGCGGCGTCGACGGTGGAAAGACTGACTGGAAAGCTTGAAGGATCGATAGAGATCCTCCCTTACTTCTCCTCTTGCCTGCCTGCCTGCCATGGCACCAACTTGCGAACCAACCCCCGGCGTCGGTAGAGCCGGAGGACAAAGGTGGCTGGATGCCGAGGTTTTGTGTTCCAGACATTTCGCAGGATTTTACCGATAAAGCCGCGAAAAAGGGGGACGGTGGGGGACGGAGGAGGAGGAGGAGGAGGAGATTATGCGGTGAGCTACCGAGATCTTTTCCGTACACCTTGCATGGGTAGAGTTGCAAGGGTTGTATATCTTCGAATATCTAGGCCATACATACATGCATACGTACGCCTGGCCGCTTTTCTCTTTTTCTCGTCAAACGTGTGCTTTCTGCGTATGTAACGCGCAACGTTAATGTTCGAATAATTTTTCAAATTTCTAAATTTTATTATCCAACCCTCAACAGTACGTATAAAATAAGACAAGGCAAGTGTAAAAGTTATTTGAGACGTTTTGCAGAAATTTTAGTTTCCTTAATTTCGGTTATACGGTCTTTATGTTTGTATGTAAGATGGCTCGCTTTGTTTCAAAATTGAAAAAGGGTAGCTTGTGTGCGGATTTCTGCGGATTGATGAAAACTGTTTCCTCCACTTTTCCCGCGAAACCCCTCGGATTCCCTCCTTTACGAACGAACGGGCGGAAAAACAACGAAGACATCGCGACGTTTGCCATGCGCGAAACATGCCGATGTGTATCTGTGGGCAGGTATACGTATATGTATTGTCGGTACATACAAGGTACGTGCGCACAGTGACGTCACGGTGTGATGATAGCCTACCTGTGCACACATATACTTGTGCGATAATGCAGGAAACTCTGAGACATGCAAGAAGCGGATGATTCTCATTTTCATTCTTGTAATTATACGTTAAGGTTCAATCCGTATGTATAAATGTACTGTCGACTAAATTCATCAGCAGTTTACGAATATCGATGTAACAATCGCACGCGATATACGCGTGTCGCACATTTTTTTATATTATACGGTGGTTTTTATCTCAAAACTTCCTTACTCCCGTAATTTCGACGATTATACAGTTACTATCTTGGTTTTGCGCTTGTATTTTTATTTCTTTAATCTAAGGAAAAACAAAAAATTCTTCACCTAATAGCTCATGATATACAGATCGGACTAAAAATGTTGCGTGTATGCCGCTTTGGCTATAATCTAACCTCTATCGTTTAATTATCGTACACCCGGAAGAAAAATAATATCTTGGATTTACATACGCGACGGTGTTAATTGTGTACCTACATGAATTGCATTTTTTTTTTACAGTCAAAATGACAGTGATTACGGTGAGAATTACTCTCTTCACTGTATATTGTCGGAAGTTACATTCGCGAATGATATATATTCTAATTTCAAATTGTCAAATAGCAAAATTTGACGTATAAATTTTAATGCGAAAAACATGATGTCCGTATACCTATAATGTAATATAAATTACCGTCGCGGCTGTAGATCCGACAAATTCTTTGCTTTGCATATATAGACGGTACATTTTGTCTCGTATAAGCCGACTGACGTAACGAGATCTGTGACGGCGCGATGTGCGGACGAGCTAAGCGAAGGAAGGGGAGGAGTAGAGGTAAAAATCCTTGATTCCATTTCTTTATCGATTTCTTTTTTATTTTTTTATTTCATTTATTTTTATTCTTTTTTCCACTTCATTTGCTCAGTTCTTATTTTCTATCCTAGAATAATGTCCTTGCAATTTATACGCGTGTTCGTACGTATATAACACGAATATCTGTATGTGTATACCAAACGCCGAATTCCGCATAAATTATAATTCCGGACGTGGTACACTGAGAAAAATTTCATTTGTTCATTACGGTAACTAGAAAAATTGGGTAAAACAGGTGTCGTTAAAAAAACTGTTCGAATATTGCTGGAATTACGAAAAACGAGGTACGTTTGGTAATTGTTAATTCTAATATTAAAATAAATTGGTAATAATAATTCTATAGTATAGTATAGTATAGTATCGTATATCGCGGATTGCCATGGCCGATTATAGATCGCCTTGTCTTCTCTCCTCCTGTCGTTTCGCTGCGGCTTGACGACGAGACGGCGAACGATTATTTCGTCATTTAACAGCCGGCACGACGAGCCCACCTCCGAACCATCTACGTTTAACACACGGCTTGTCTACTCGACTATATTTACTCACACATTGGTAACGAACGAAATAACGAGTGGCTGAGAGACAGACAGCCGGACAGACGGACAGGTGTAACTGTCTTCGAGGTGTATACAAGGTGCGTAGCGGCGCACACTTACAAGGTGTCTCCAAATTAATTACGATGCGGAAAGGTGTCGGCACGGTGGCGATCGGCGATTTCGATCGGAATATCTTACGGTTGAATAGAAAAGAAAGAAAAAAAAAGGAGGAAATCTATTCGACTCCTGTAACTTGACGGTATTTAATTAAAAATTTCTAGTGCCGAAACTTGCTTCGCTTTATTATTTTCCTAAAAATTACAGTAGATGATATCTTGGGGAATAGCACGTGTCTTGGACTTGAAGGAATTCGTCGGTTTGATCATTTATTCTAAATAATATTCTAAAAGAAAATTTGTCGAGCTCCCGGTTTCCTATTTTTCAAATTCAGAGAATGTTGTAGCCTGAGTGTAGATGGAAAAAAATGTCCACCCGATGATGGAATCATGTTTTGGAAAAAAGAGGATTTCAAAAGACAGGTTTTTTCCGTTATTTGTCTTCTTAGTTTCGCTTCCTCGGCATTTTGATTTTGAATAATGCCACTCCAGCAGGTTCGAAATTTATCGCATACGTAATGTATAATATTTCCATGTGTCATCACTCTGTACACACGTGATATAGAGTATAAAAGTACAAATAAAAGTAATACAGGTATGCAAACATGTATACATGGTGTACGTATCGGTATTGAAGGTGCGCGACATTTCTCGTCCTTGGCCAATGGTCGGTCGGTCGGTCGATCAGGTTGTTACACAAGTACGCTATTCACACATTAACGTCGGATGAACGCGCCTCAACGTGCGCAAGTTTTTAGTTTGCATTACAGACGCCGCGACATATAGCCAACATGTATATACATGGGTGTATATAAATGCGTACGCGAGTAGCTTGTATCACCGTTTATAGTTAGACGTATCTTACAGGTGTTTGTGTCAGTGTCACAAGCGCGTCTGTGTCGTGCATAAACATGTATAACAGAGTCAGGCAGAAGGATCGGGTAAACTTACTCGACTGGTACATAATACGGTTTTTTACTTGTTCTCTGTTTTTTTTTTCTTTTTTTAAATCATTTTTTTACCGGGTGCGTGTATTCTGGTTCCTTGTTTTCTTTACGTTTTTTCCTTCAAACCAAGTACGGATACGTATATCGGCTTGTATTATGCCGCGTTGTAATATCCGCGCCATCTAGAGATCAAAGATCTCTAAACAGTGGACCGATTCCTCCGAGTACGTGTTTTATCTAAACACCAATTTGCGTCATCGCTTACCTCATTCGTTTACTTTGAGACGCGTGTGCCGCCGAGCGGTGGCCTTGTTGTATAAAACGTAAGATATTGCATGTAAAGCTAGCCTATTTCGCGGTATAAGTTTACTTTTACAATTAATAACATCTGCAATCACGTGCCGCTGAGTTTCGAACAATACAGCTCATCTTTTTCGGCGTATTGTTAAGAGGTCGTTATTTTTTCTTCTTTCGGTCAAGAATAACTCCTGTTGCGAATGATTGTAAAAAAAAAATGACAATCAGTCGGTCTCCCCGATACGCGGGGACGTTGAAAGATATTCTCCCAGCAAGATTTCTCGTCGTCACTCGATACTTCTCGCGACAACGATAATTCACTTTTTCTCAAACCCCGTGTTCACCCGGAGTAAATCGATCGTAAGCCTCGCCCTCGTCTTGTGCAGGGCGCTCCGCGGACCCTCGTCAAGTCTGCAGCAGCGGCAAGGGGTTGTAAGAGGATCCGAGTTAAGGGAGGAGGGCGTATTCGCGGAGTCGAGTCCGCCCATCCCAGCCTCGTTTAGATATGTTTTTGAGATCGTAAAATAACCCTTACGCACCCGCGCTCGAATGGCCGGAGTCGCGTGGCGTGACATGGTGATTTTTAGGGGCCACCTGTTTCGCCCGAGCGTCGCTCTTCGCGCGTCCTGTACTCCTGTCGAGAAAAGCAGCCGTGGCTCGCTACCTTGTACTATTCGTAAAAACAATCCGAGCCACGCGACTCGTGAGGAGCCTCGGTAACTTTCGTCGAGTTTCGCCGAGTTTCGCCGAGTTTCGGCAAACTCCGTCCTCCGGTTGTACTCTCTCTTCCTATGCGCGCCGATTCAGCTGCTGCACCTGTCGCGGTGGCGCGAGCGAGCCACGAGCTAAGGAGTCAAAGAAGCCGGGGAGCGTGCGCACTTCGTTATGCGCGATCGGAGTTCACCTTTACTAGGAGAAGAACCGGAGGATGAACGGGCGAGAAGCCCTCCGGCGTTCAGGTACGCGTGTACACCTGTTTCCAAATTCTTTATCTCTTCTCCCCTACCCACCTCTACCTCCCTCTTTCCTCCTCTTTCCTCCTCTTTCCTCACCCCGTGCATGTCCCGTCTCCACTCCACTCCACTCCACTTCACTCCACTCCGTGCACGTCCGCGGTACGATATTCTTTATTCTTGTTATTCGAGACATATTTAAACGAAATTATTATCCTGCGCACCGGTCTTCCTTCGTATCGCCGCATACGTCAGCTGTTTTATATAATATCTTTAATAAATTCAGTCGCGATGAAAGTCGACTATGGATACTGCACAGTCTGTACATACCTATATATATACACCTATATATGGATATCTCGTGGGGTGCGCTTACAGAGTACGAATCGTTTTTTGACAACGTTTGTCTCTTTTTCGTTTGGCACATTTTTGGTAGAAATTAAAGGTGCAGTCGATTGTGTTATCGGATATAACGCAACGCTTTTTTTTCTAATAGTTCAATTACGGACGTAGGGCACCGTAATTACTCTGCTGCGATATTTCACTCGCGTGTTAATTGTTCGAGAAATTCAACAGATTGTATACGTATTATTATAAAATCGGTAATGTTAGCAATATTTTTACAGGCTTTACGCACAACAGTTGTACATGTATACTTACTCCGGTTCATTGATCATTCGGAATTTACGACTGTTGATTGTAGTATCAATTATTATACCCTGTTATCATACAATATATAACCCCATCTGTACGATACTTTGTATCGTAGAATTTCCGATCATAAGACGCAAGGTCTTTTATCGAGATCCGTAAAAAATACATACTCGTGTGTAAATACGGTATATTGTATGCACGCGCACGTGTACCTATGGTATACCTATGTAAAAAAGAAATTGCGCTTCGTACGCAATCAGGGTATAAATGTATTAATATTGTCATACCATTCCTATATACCTACACGCGTGTATATATATATATATAATATATGTATATGTATATACGTGTATTAATAACTGTGACACGCGGACATTTGAGATGATTTTATGTCGGTCGGTTTTATCGAGGTGAGTCGATCGGCGATATAGTAGCTGTTGACTAATCACAATCCACTCTTCCCTCTTACTCTCTCTTTATCTTGATTCGATCTCTCCCTCCGCCTCCCCCGATCTCCTCCTCTCTTCCCTTTTCCTCCCCCCATCGCGAGAATTTCGCTCTCTCCGAGAAAGGCTTCTCGCAATCTGGTTCTCGCGCTGAAACTTTTCGATCTGACGACGAGGATCTATCTAGGTGAGGTGGCTTATTGCACCTTTTGCAATGATCGGCGGTCTGACGGCCACTCGATGAAAACGATCATTTTCAACCTACCGTTATACCGTATACGTATATATAACTGTATCGTGCAACAGGAATCAGAGAACGAGTAAAAGAAAAAAAAAAAAAAATTAGGTGTACTGCACAGGTTCTATAAATGATCAGGACTGCACGAGGCGATGAGGTGATAAATAATAAAATCCTAATGCATTGTTGCAGTAGTCTGAACGGGACCAATTCCGCATATATGTATACGTATATACATATAATGTGTGTATATATAACAACTCACGTACACGTAGTGCATACACTTATCATGTTACCCTTAAATCCATTATCTATGTGTGATAATAATTGACTCCGACGATGAAGAGCTGCCGCAGTTGTTGAGAAATTTTAATTAACTTTATATGTATACTCGAAAGGGTCTCGTGCAAATTGCATCGCAGGGTCAATACACGCCTGTAGTTTTTCACCCACCTGTATTTTAAATACATTACACATACGCAAGCGATACGTGCATGCGCACATCCGCAAACGAAACACACACTTTGTCACAATATATATATATATATATATATATATATATATATATATATATATATATATATATATATATATATTATAACAATACGCTCACAAATACCTGTAAACGCTTGATGAAAGGGTGCTGGACGTTGGCCGCGAGTTCCTATCATCGTCCGTATCTAATGGTGTGCGCGAGCACCTTCTCCCCCTATCCCCCCCACGCGCCACATCCTCTTCAACCCCGCTATAATACCGCAGACACAAACTCCCGGGCACATGGACGCGTCGAGTGAGGGGTTGAGGGTGGCGCGAGGGGCGAAGGGGGGAGGAAATGGAAGGGAGAAGGGGTGGTGTCGCTCTCCAGAGGACGCGCCGCCTCTCCCGCCGTCGGTTTACCGGAGGGAACCACGCAGCGTATTGATCAGCGACTCCCCGACAAGACGTTCTCCTCCGCAGCCTAGGTAGATATCTGCCGTACCCTCTGTGCTCTCCGTTTTTCAACCCCCACCACCGCCACCACCACTTCGACACCCTCTACGCCACCGACGCCGCGACATAGTGCCCTCGATAGCAATGCATATCCCGTCATGTATAGATATATACCGTTACTAGCCTAACCTATGTTCTCTCGACCAGTGACCAAACTTTGACCCCCACCCGCCCCCACACTCGGCTATGTACGTGCGTACGTATGCAATCGTATATCACCGACACACCACCATCATCGTCGTCGTCATCGTTTGCCAATATACACGTGACGGCACGGTCTGCTGCTCTATACCTACTCTGTATGAATAGGTAGGTACCGCGGGTATGATACATATCTATAGCTGCGTCTTGAGCTTTCGGGCGTCGAATCGCGACCCTCGCCACCGTTACGGTTATAACTCGAAACACGCTCCGTTGATAGGCTCTTCCTTTTTTCCCCTCATTCTTTATTATTATTTTGATTCTTCTTCTTTTATTTTTCTTCTTCCATCTTTTATAACTCGTTTCATCGCTTGTGTTATACGTACCATGTTGATGTATTTGTAGGGATATACCGTTTGTTGCATATCGATTTTTTTTTGTTTTTATTGATTTATTGTTTCGAATAGCCGTTTTACTTCGTAATCTACTGCAGTACAGGATTATATACCTTTACAGGCACGTGTGATGAAAAAATTTTAAGTGATATGGATTGAATAATGAGTGAAATTTTATAAGCGATCGTGAGTAATTACATCGCATAATCAAGTGTACGGTGTGTTATAGAGATTCGTTGAAGTTATCAAATTCTCGTCATCATTTTTACGACCGTTGTAAATCACAGTTTAGGTACACATATAATTATTATCTTCTCACGTGCATTCTTGCTGGAGGGTCACTTCTTTAATGGATTCATTCATTTTCATACATATTATAAGGTATGTGAAATATTGACTTATGCTGTTTCTTATTTACATACGTACAGTTCTCGTATTTTGTGGAGTGAAAAAAATGGTAACGAATGATGAATGATATTGACGTAATTTTCGAGGAAAAAGTTTGGCACAATTTTTCTTGCTCATTCTTAACGTGCATCACGCGCATTATGTTAGCCAGGCAAAGCTTGAACCGCAAATATTTACAACTACCGTTTGGAAAGCTCGAGATTGTTCTCTCGAAAGCGTGAGAAATGGAAATACGAAGAAATATACGGCAGACAAGGTTCAGAATCGTGATCGGAATTCAGTTGCAATACAGTATTGGGCTGTAATGGCCGGGCGTCGAGGATACAGCCAAAGCCTTTTTATCGGTGGTAATAATTCCTTTTCTCTGACTATACCAGCGTGAAAAAGTTATACAAACACATATATACCTACTACGCGTCTTCTGTTGACCTTGACCTTTTCGATCCATCGAATGGAACGATCGAACGATCGTCGAGGTGGCGGATCGCCTCATATATTTTATGTCGTCAACCGTGTAACGCGAGTCGCGTTAGTTACGGATTGAATAAATAAGCAGATTAGGTGGGAAAAAAACGAGTGAATTGAAGAAAAAAAAATTTTCACATTAAATGAATAAAAACCCAACGATATCCGTTCGAACACTCTTCCCAACGCGATTATTCATTATAATACATGTACTCGTATTCCGCAAGCATCCGCGGCTTCATGACTCTCAACTCTTGATAATCTCTTTTTACGTATATGCACGCGTACCAAGGAATCTGTATACCTCTCAAACGGGTGGAAATTACGCTTATATTTTATGTCCATCATTTTGTTTACGTAAAATGGATGCGGGCACATGGCAGGTATGAAATGTGCAATTGGCGATGCTGTGACGCCTCGGTGATTTATTGTCAGATTTTTCTGGCTAACAATAAATATAGTTACAGTAACGTCCGACGATAGATCGATTCATTGCTCGTACAAAAATCTGCGTGAAACTTGATCACCGAAATTGTGGATCATTATCGATGACAATCAAATTTCTGGTGTACGAGTGAAGCGTAGAGTTTTGCAACAACAAATACTATTTTTTCAACACTCCGCTATGCTCCGATTTCGAAGCAGAGAATCAACTTCACGCTGTGTACATAATAGAGTATAGAGACTTTCAATAATGATGCAACCACGTATATCGATACCTCGACGCTGGTACGTTGTTATTAACAAAGCATGAAACTTGAACGGACGTTGACTAAATAGAGTCTCCACGGACTTTCTAACAATCGCAGATGTGACGGCGTGCCTGAAGCATGCCGCGGCGGTGCAGGAGCCAACCTGAAACGCTGCACGGCCACTGCACCTAGGCAACTATTAACCTACATAAAATCGCGATGCAACTGCGCCCCGCGGTATGAACACCGCTTCAATTTCACTGCGCATACAGAGACGTTTAAAAGTACTCCGAAAGTCTAAAGTTTCCCGCACACACGTCTAATTCTTATGTCACGGTGGCTGCGTCGGGCAAGCGCAGCTCAAAATTCTCATCATTCGTAGGTTTTGAACTTATCTCAACTCTTCGTTTTATCTTCCGACAGTGTTACAGAACATTGTGTCCGTTAAAAAATCCGTAACAAATTCAAGGATATTAAAAATAGATTATTTCCAGGACGCAAGAAAAATTCAAGGACATTTCCGGGACCACTGGATTCTGGATACCATGTAGAATCACCTCTTCCTGCCGAGTCCCGGGATCCGGAGTAGACACAACATGCCGTGGACAACTGCACTCGGGCTCGTCGTCACCTGTCGATTCTGTGGCCAAAAGTCGCGACGACGCGAGGACTCGAGTGGCGGCCAGCAGGTTGGACGACTTACGGTCGCCGGTGCAGGTTGTGGAAGGCACCTGGGCAACCCAACGCATATCACGCCTTACGCCTTGTGCCTTATGCCCGCACCTTTGCCCGTTCATTTCCTACGCGGCGCAGCCGGCGGATCGTGGATTTTGGGTGTTTGATCCTGTTTAAGAATTTTCCCTGGACGTATACGTTTCATTGACGCTGGGCGATGCCGACGGCGGTGCTGCGCAGAGTCTAACGCGGCGAAAGGGCAGACGCAATTTCATCTCCCCTTGGACCCACGGCTGGTAAGGTATAATATGTTACACGCAACCCCCTGTTCGTTCCTGCGTAGGTGTAGGTGTAGGTGTAGGTGTAGGTGTAGGGGTAGAAGGTACGAAAGAGCCGATGGATACCCGGCGAGTCGTCGAGGTGATGCGGAGGAGAGCAAAGCAATCTGGAAGGCTGCTCTCCTCTCTGCTTTCCTCTTGCCGTTGCGTTGGCGCGGAGGAGAGAAGAAGACGGGAGAGACAGGAGAGACAGGAGAGGGAAACCCGAGGCCCCGGTCCGCCACAAAATACAACTTGGAGGATATCGACCAGCCGGAAGTCTGAGTGCCTGTTGCCATGGAGACGCTGGAGTCAATTTGACCTGGGCCAACAGTTACCAGCATACTGATGCACGCCGCCGCCCTGTCGTCCCATTATTCATGCCTTTTTTCCCACCCCACGCCACCCTTCCACTACCCCCCCGTCCTCATCCTCATCCTCATCCCCATCCTCATCCTCCGCCTACTCCTCCTTTTCACCAAGAAGCAGATTCGAGGTTGAAACGAGACGCGGGATTCCCCCTTCGTCCATGGTATAGTACCTATATTATACGTATAGTGGATAATACCCACCGCCTCAGCCACTGCGAGATAACCGACCGAGCCTGCCCGCTGCCCAAAGAAGAAAGAGGAAGAGGAGGAGGAGGGATTTTTTTCCTTCTTTGTTTCAAAGGCCAAATTCCCGGGCATCATGCGTCGATACGATCCGAACGATTAATTATTTAATTTACTGGTTAATTGATCAATTGTTTTATTTATACCCGTACATAATGTATCGAAAACTCAACGATCCTTAAGCTCTTCGCTTCGTCTACGGTCAAGGATGCTGCGCCATCGTTTCGATGCAGACTTTACACGTTATCACAGTGTCTATTCGATTGCCGATTGCCAGTTTGTGTGTACTTAATCTGTATGCGCGTATATCGATCTCTGTGACGATGACGATGCCGATGAAGGATGACGATGATGATCGCAACTTCGTTGCACGCGCAACGTGCGCGCCGTGAAATTCACAACGCCGCTACTAACGCGCAGCTCTATTCCGAGATATATTTATACAACGACCAGAATGTATGACACACCGTTTCAAAATAACTCTATATACACCAACGTTCTATTAAATAACTTATAACGTGTGTATATGTACATACATATCCTATATACATATATATGTATAGAGAGAGAGAGAGAGAAAGAAGTTATACGTATAACCCCAGCTTTTGAGTTGTTTAAATACTACAAACTGCGGGATGAGATCAACGACGCAGATCGTACAGGACTGTTTACCCTGTACCATTTATACATACGCTTTCCCTGATCGAGGTTTGTCCAGAGAACTATAATGCGGGATGAAAAAAAAAAATTAATAAAACTTCTAAAGTTCTTTTTTTTCTCCCCCGAAAACTGAAATAATCAACCGAATAGATTCGATTCTCTGTGTTGTACAGATTGACCAGGTAGTCCTGATTTCTCACCTGGCCGAAATTTCCGAATAGTAACAAGCCGGATTATATTTTATTTTTCAAAATTGTTTGTAAAATACATTTTCGCTTGCTCCGAGCTGTGCTTTGCAATACCATCATCGTGTGCGGGCAAATTCGTGCAGGGGCAAGCATCTGTGTGTTACCGACTCATGCGTACCTCAAACTTGTATTTATAATCATAAGAGACACGGTCCTATTATAAAGCGACAGATGTGTCTGGCACGCGACTCGAAGCTCACAGGTGAACAAGAAAAAGAGACAGGTGAACGAAGGCTGTAGAGTGGGCCTGTGGATCAGTCCCGGCTATTTAGCCGCGATGGCGAGGAGTATACTTGAGAGAGAGGAAAAAAGCTGCTACAAAACGAATAAGAAGAGGAGAAAAAAATATTTATGATGGCCGGCGCCTGTCTCGGGGATTGATTGGGAGACTAGAAGAGCTACGCGGGATCTGTGCAGCGTGTTGTATTGTATGGGGGGAAGCAGCGCTTAGGGTGTTCCGAAATTATGTGCGCCTAGGGCAAGGAACCCAGAACCTGTACAAACGGTGTGAAAAGTCATAATTTATCAGGAACGTTAGTACCGGAAACGATTTTTTACAACGTCATACCAGTCGTGGAACGGTGTTTCGTCAGTTTTTCTCAATTATCCTCAACAGCCGTTATAATCTTTTTGTGTTCCAAGAGCATGTAGGTACTTATAGCTATAGCATCCCATATTTTAATACATGAGAGAAATTCATCATCTGATATGGAATAATTATTAATCCTTAATTATAAAAATTGAGAGTCTCCCCGGAAAATGCAGTTCCGTGTCACTGTTTCCGGACACTTGTCCAAGGCAACCCAAACATACATCCTATGATATCAGCTTACACCTTACCGAACGACATTGAAATCCGTTTCTTTATCTGATCATCAAACGGGTTGATTGAAACGTGTTGTTCTCGAACACCCCGTAGGTCTAATGGTACATGAACTGGGTTTCGGTGGGGCGTACATTGGCGTATATACCAACCTACCAACGTGGCACATAGTTTGACACGGAGAAGGTAGAGCCGAAGCTCGTGTGCTTGCGGTGGGGGGGAAGAGGGGGGGGCCTTCGATCGAGGCTCGTCCCTTGGCGGAAGGCCCCTAAATTCCCTACCGAATTCTCCTCTCCGCAACGCCATGTATACATGGACCATATCAGCTCGAAATGCATGTGTGCCGTACCGTACTCATCCGCATATGTACCGCGATCCACGCAACCATCGTAGTTTGGGTTTTGGCATGGTGCAAGGTGTACCTACACTGTAACGCGTTCCGGCTCCCAACGTACATAACGCGCCCTGCACTACTCCTCAACCCCGGGTTCCTCCTTCCATCCCCTTATGGTTATACCCAACGCTGTGCATGATTTCATCGAGTGGATGCATCATCTCGGTCCACAAGGGGAGGCATCCTGGGAATCGTTTGTTATACTCCTCTACGGCTTTATTTACACCCGAAGAGGTAACGCGATGCGTTTTTAAACGTATAATCGAGGGGGGTCCGAGCTTTGGATCCAAGGATTTTGAAAATTATGGAAACTCTATCAGGAGAACACTGTCGCCACTTACATTGGACATGCAAGCATATCGACTCATGGCGCACAAACGCCACTGCACTGTGGTGAGACAACTCGGATGAAGACACGCGATACACGGAGGAAAATATTAAGATGCGAACGATGATGACATTCTTGTCGGGTGAAGTAAGGTAGCAGAGATCATGCGGTGAGAATGGAGAGCTGCTGGAATCATTGTGCGTTAAATTTCCTTTAACGAGTTTGTTTGCCATAGAACGGTTATGTTCCGCCCTTGAGACGTCCTTGGTCCTTTTTAACCTCGAAAGAAAATCTCCGATCCACTCTCCGACTCTCCTTTATATCTGTTTTACTCATACCCGTACTACACACTTTACACCACCTTACGGGTATGCGTGGTTTGTGCGCGGGCGCGCGCGAACTCGAATCTTTTGTCGAACGTATAATCGCGCGGCCTCGACGCGCTTAACCCACCGCCTGCCACACATAGGAATACCTTACCTTTGTAAACGTAGGTTGTTTACACATTTGCAGTACATTACTCATGCTTTTCATTACACCGCGTCGTACACCAAAGTAGAAGCCAAGGAGATTCTGGTCAAGGTAAACACTCCCTGGTATAGGCAGGCAGGCATGTACGTATACGTATCTCTATTAATGAAATTAATTCTCTCACCGGGTTGAAACCACCCCGTCCCCCTTCCTCCGTCTGCGTCGATTCGCCATGATCGAGACGCCCGCGCCCCCGACGCATGGCTCAAACTCCCCTCGTCGACACGCGTTGGACTTCGTTTCGACTCCGCGTTCACTTTACTCACCACCCGTCAGGGACCCTCTTGCCAATCTCTCCCCGTCCTTACACCCCGATTCATCCTTTACTCCCACGACCCTCGACGCACCTACGCGCTCATCTTATACCGGGTGTCCACCAGTGAATTTAAGGCGATTTTTATCGGCCTTGTTGTGTTCTGCCGTTGTTGTGGATAGCTTAGCTCTTCGGCGAAGAGAATTTAGACACGGATTACAAATTTACCAGCTTTCAATGTTCGATTATCGCTTGTTTGTGTACGGTAACGTGCATTAATGCCCCGAGCTTCCGGATAACTTATTTCAGGTCCGATACGAAATGCGAGTTCGATTCTCTACGAATTATATGACAATTACTCCCGGTCTCTCACTTTGGCTGGATTGCCAGTCATTGTCGCGTAAATCGTATAGAATCTAACGCGCATTTTGTTTCGGATCGAAGACAAGTTAGCCGAAAGGTTAAGGCATTTATAAATATTACTGCAAGACGTTTTATTCTAATTTTATGATAATTTTGAAAAATACATCGCGTTCAACGAAAATTAATTTATTACAGCGAATAAATTTGATCGGTGTAAAGAAAACTCCACCTTATTACACCTCAAACTCTAATCAAATGACTGCTATAATTACTTGTCTACGAACCTGCAATGAAAAGACAATTTCTTAACTTCGATACGATTCTTTTTTCACTTATTACACACCTACGTTTCATACAATTTATCCGCCTCGCCGTTCGACGATTACGAGAAAGATAGTCACAGGGTCAGTTTCGAAGTACCCTGCGGGACCCTCGCTTCTGTTTTTTCCTCCCTCTTCTTTTCCCCCTTTGACCGTGTCTTTCTCCTTTTTCATCCCTTACCCGCGCCGAGCCTGTATTATATACACACGTATGTATGTACGCGCGTGTGTATATAACTATGTATTCCCAGCCCAGCCCCGCCACGCCATGCCTCGCCAGGCTACGCCAAACAGTAACACCAGTCGGCCAGATCAATACGAACCAACTGCTCAGAGATTATCATTTCATCCATCCACATCCACTTTGAACCTGCGGGGGGACAGTGATGTATAAATACGGTATATCGTATATTGGAAATAGTTTTGCGGTACTTTGAGAAAAATCTTTCCTCTCTATCCCGCGACTCTTTTCGGTGCGCGGCTTTTCCTGAACGAAGCTGACCGTACGTACGGCTTTGCTTAATTAAGCGGTAACGGGATATTTTATATTATTATTGCACGTATAATATAATTCCACGATAAATCGTTATTGTTATTATTATATTACAATCATTATTGCGGAACATTCGTTATTATTCCTTTATTTTTTTCTACGCGGTGTGCTAGTTTTCGATCATCTCAATTCCTGTGTATGTATGTATGTATGACCGTACGTATAGTATCGATCGGTGGATAAATCTAATTGTAAATGGAAAAGTTCTTCGGCTTGCTTCAATCCATTTATAAGAGCAACGGCAAACACGGCTAATTAGTATTTTCTGCATACAATATATAGAAAATTTATAATCAGTCAAGGTCTACTTATTTATTTAGTTTACCGTTTCTTACATGCGTTCTTAATTGTTGTAGAAATCAATTTATTTATTTATTTTTCGTTAAACAATACCAGTCATGTGAGGAAATAATGCACGAACATGAATATGCAAAGTATAATATTTACAAATCGATTCGCTGGTCAATTTTTCACCGTTAGTTATTCCGTTACTTTCAGTAAGGGAAAAAGAAAATAAAATCAGCCTGAAATAGTCAGTCGTGTTGTAAGGTTGCCCTTTAGAACGGCATTAAGTGCCTCCTTACGTAGTTACGTTATCACTTCGATCGGGTAGGAAATACGTCCGACCGGCAGTTAGGCTTCGGCTGACTTCGGCTTCTTCCGGACGCGAGCCGTTGTGCCGTCTGCATTTATCACTTGTTGAAATATTTGCTCGGAAGAGCCTTCGCGAGATATTTTTGGCGACAACAATGTCCGAAGGCGAGTAGCGTTCATGTATTTTTGACCGTAATTCATCGGCTACACACGAAGACACGGTGTAAAATCATCGGGTCGTTTAGTCTTGATGATGAAAAAGAAAAGTAGACCTCAACAAAATTCGGGCATATAATCATAGCTAGAGTATCGATGATTCATCGACATGCCAATCCAACAAACCCGTCACTTCTATGGTTCTAAGGTTGAGAAATTTACACCAACTTTCACAAATTTTGCTCGATGTAGGCGGAGGTAGAACGGAGACGAGGATTTCATATAAAGATGGTATGCCCAGCATTATGGTGATTGTATTTTAACCCTAGTCACTTACACCTATGGAAACTTCCACATTACTTACACGGGGTTACTCAGACCCCGGCCAACTTTGGAATGTTATTACTGTACGCACCATTACGTCGCGCACAGTTACGACTTGAACGAAATCCTAAGACAAAATTTAAAAATTCGGACATAGACTCCAATCTTAGTTTTAACAAAAATCGATGGAGAATGTGGAAGAAATTCTTGAAGCAAAAAAAGTAAAACAATATGCCATACATACATGGGGGGGTTTCAATCATTCTTCATTTTAATTGCACAAACAATCCTGATTCAAGCACGCTGACTTTAAAATTGTACGTTAAAGTCGGTTCTGGGGTCAACTGGACCCGGTATCAGTGATGAGGGTTAATGAAGCTAATTGTTTTAATACGCTTGCACGTACAACCAAAGTTTATATCTATATACAGTATGATATATACATTATATATATATATATATATACATATATATTATACCTACCTTTATGTTCACCTTTGCGCACGTACGTCCGTCATATACGCGACCAATTAAAGATGCAACAGGTGTCGATGCTAATGATCGGCGCACTTCTCTTATACACGCAGTTCGTATAAAAAAATGTGTCAGAGGTTCTTTGAAATTTTTCTATCGATTTTTTTTTTCTTCTTTTACGTTCGGTGCGAAAAAACCGTGCCAAGTAAAAGAGAGAGAAAAAAAAAACAAAAACAACAAAGAGTGCAAACAGGGAACTGTGCGTTGTTCTCTCCTGGAGATACTCACGCATCGAGCCGAGCTTTAGAAACCTAAAAGCTATATTTACTCGCCTTGGCTACCCACGCCGAAAAGCTGGGTATACCTGACGTCTGTTCACGTCACGAGGGTGAAGTTCCCACGTCACAAGGACGACGCTTTATGACGTCAACGAGCCGGGCGTTTTTTATCAACAGATTTAGCCCGCTTCTGTAGGTCGCGTATATAAATTATACATACTATAACCCTAATTTCATAATACGTCGTCAACTATTCGTCGTATTTAGTTCGTGGTAATCGATTTGTCATCATCATAGCTTCGCTGCAGGCATTGCCTCCGAAGGGTTCCAGATGGACAGTGGATAACGGGTCGTATATTCGTCAATACTTGCATTATTTATCCGCAAAAATCATTCCTATCGGTTTCCCAAAATCTCGATTGTTGCGAGGACTGAATGCTTGTCGCCTATGATCCGCTTGACGTTCCTCACGTCACGTTGGCTGTTCCTCTAACGACGCACGCGCTCACACGATACTTCAGATAACTTTTTGTAGTAATTCTAAAGCATTTTATGATACTCGAAAGCGAGTTTAGTGCTGTTGAATTTCTGGGTTCAAGGGAGACGATAAAAATCGTGATGAGTTAATTTTAAGTGAGAAGAAGATTTGACCATGTTTCTTAATTTCTTTACCAGTTAAACCCAGGTATCGCGATGGAAATATTTCTCGTCAAATTTTTCTATTCCAAGTGCAGTTTGGTTTTCTTTTTATCTTCGATTCTGTTTTGACCACAATTAATAAATCTTGACAATAGAGTGTTGGTAACAAGATTTCTTGGGTTCATAATCAATGAACTTGTAACGAATTTTAATCCAAAAACTTGAAAACAATTCCGCGGTATATGTTATTCAATAAACGACTCCCCAGTCCCGCATTGAATAACGAGTTGGCCGGACGGTTTTTTGGCATTATCGTAGACTGAGACTGGGGCGAGAAAAAAGTTAGCTACTTAGGTGGGTTCGTATACCCCTATTCGCAATCTCAATCCCGATCCCAATCTCGTGTAACAAACACAAAGAAAAAGAGGCAGATTCACACGTAACTATATCCACCTAGCGCGCGAGCGCGCGCACCTAGTTATGTTCGCGTATACATATATGTATGTATTAACATTGTATGTACATACATATATACGTACATAGGACACGTATGTACGGGGGTGTATATAGGTATACGTATGTGGTTTTATCTGGTGGTAGTCGGGGGAAGTTGCGGGTTGATTTATCGCCTCCCGTTGCCATGGAAACGTTGGCGTGACCGGCTGGCGCGACACCCTCATATCCGAGTCTCTCTTCTCTCTCCCTCTCCCTCTCTCTCCCGCCCCCGCCTATCACCTCATCTCTCTCGCTCTTCATCCCAGTTGTCCTTTCGATATGCACCCCACGCCGCTATCAGCCTTCTCTGCTTCCGAGCGTCGCAGAAGCCTCGAAAACGCCGAGGAAACCATTTTACCAGGTTGAGTTGTGTTTGTAGGTACATACATTCCGCGCCGAGTCATGCAGGTGCCTCGAGCCATTTGTTTCCTCGGAAAATTCTCACTCAATCTTTACCGGAAATATGATTATTCGATCATCGTTAAGCGTCGTTTCGTCCGGGGAAACCTCCCTTCGGTTTCTAGTGCGAGATTTGCTCTTTTGCCCGTCGCCATCTGGCGTCTGATCTCGAACTAGCGGGAATTAAATTCCTATAATACCCGTAAAGCTGCTTAAGCGAAGAAATGAAGTTATTTTATTCTTAGTTGAAAAAGCTTCCGTCCTACAACTGATGGAAGTTTTACCCCGTCAACAGTTAACGATTGAAAGCTCTGCCCTCTTTTTACCGCCATGTTTTTACCGCAGCGCCATCTCGAGTCGACGTTTAACAGATTGATTTGGTACGAAAATTGGAACGTGAATCTTTTTTTAAGAAAAAAAAAAAGAATGTACGATAAAGCAGCAGCTTGGAAATATAAATAAATACATATAGAGCTATACTTTCGTACATACCTTGCGCGTGAACTACTGTATACATGTGTGTGTGTGTGTGTGTGTGTTTATATATATATATATATATATATATACATACACCTATACGTATACGTAGAAGGAGGAAATCAGAAACAGTAAGAGGAACGAGGAGCAGCGAGGGATGCCGGAACCGGAACCGGAAACGGAAACGGAGAGGAAAAACGTAAACAAAAACAGAACGGGCTCAACCAGAGACCGTCGAGTCTAGTCGAGTCGAGTCTTCGCACTATCGACCAGCCCCTACCGGGACTGCGGTTGCCACATAACGTGGTGCGCGAATCCAGGTGCCGGATCCTCGTCGACGGCGACGTCGAGGATCCATCCTCGGACACGCTGGCCAATACCGCGCTTTCAAAGGTCAGAGCCACAACTCAATATGTCGGCGAGCATTCGACCCTCCTCTCTTCGAACCCGGCCGGAAATCCTTCGGAGTATGGTATAAGACGTTGAGTATACGTGCAGGTCCAAATAAACGTATGCACCATTTTTTTCGTTGTTTTGCAGACGTGTTACAGAGTTATTTTTATCGCAGTGTACATTTATATATAATATGTATGTATGTATGTATGTATGTATATACTTTACTTGTGCAGAATCAAGTGTAAGATCCTGTAAACATTCTCTGAAACTTTGAACTTTGCGAGATATCCAGATGCAAAATGGCGGTAATCGAGAAGATTGAAAAAAATTTATCTCGTACGAGTTTCGCGGATTGATACGCCCGACATTTTGATGTCGGAATTATTTACCATGACGACACTACTCGACGCTAGACGATTTTCATGAATATTTATACGTCGAAGTTGTTCCACGAAAATTGATACTTCATGACTCCTTGGGTCTGAGAATTGCGAATAAATTGTGCTATTTTATCGCTGTAGTTTCTGGTCATCTCGTTATACCTTGTAAGTTGTTTTCTCACTCTTCTAGACGACAACAATTTTCGAAAGAGTATTATTATCCTCCAGCTCATCGCGGTTTACGATACAACGTTTCAACGCTTCGTTGTTTGTAAAAAAGTAGAAATCTCTTCAAATTTGCATCGTGTTGTGTGTATACCTGTACCTTGGTAAGGCCTAATTATAGGTATACGCGAGAAAACAAGCAAAGGAAGAAAAAGAACAAAAACAAAAAAAGCAGACTCGTATAGTTATTTATTTAACGCAACAAATTATCGCCGTTTAGTTTCTAACGAACCAAGAACCGGCTGATTACGTCACCGATACCACGTGCCTCGCCTCGCTGCACGTTGGGTTGCATGCCTTGCAGGCGAGCATTCGATCGACGACACCTTTTATGTTTACACATCGTATACCTTATTATAAATTGTATACATACCATAGGACCGTGTATATCTATATACGGGAAGTAGAATCCTCACCGTTCTCATTAGCACCGCGATAAAGACGAATCTTCGTTAAAATAAATTTGGTACGTCGCGGGTAGGTACAAAACAGTGTTGTCACGGTTTTCTATAATTCCTTCATCATTTCACACGAGACCTGAAATAGATTGTGCATACAAAACGCTAACTTCGTTAAAAATGTTTGCGACACAATGGAAATACGTACAGTAGACTTACTCTGTACGCGTATCCGATACTTGCGGCTTATTTTTACACATTCATTTCATTTCTCAATCCGCGTTTCGGACGAGCTGCGAAACGCGTGATCGGCACGTGTGACGCTATCGCCAGTTCGAATGACTTAGGTATTCACCGGGTACGTGATACGCAATTATTTTTTTTTTTTTTTGATATTGTAAATTTGCGTAAAAACGAAGAACTGAGGAAAAACCTCAAGCCATTCATCTGCATCTTCGATTAACTATAATTACTCTTGATTAGATGTATTGCTAATCTGCATTCTGTTAGCTTTTACATATTTCGAAAAGTAAACTTGACCCTTTGCGCGAAGCGTCGCAGCCTTGAATATTATACGTCTATGTATAGTCAAAGTCCACTGCAATGTCGATTCTTAAATCTGCCTTGCAATTAGCTCGAATCTGTTCTCAGTGACTGTCTGATGCCGCCACCTCGAATTGAATCCCGACAAACTGTTCAGTCGAGTTTGCAGCCGGTTAAAACGTTGCCGTCAGCTGCAGATTTGCTCGTTTGGTAAAATGAAATTCGCGCGGTCGAGTTTGCAAAATTGTTCTTCCAGTATGCCACTTCGACTCGTTCGGTCGTATCAGATTTTACTGTAATTTTTTGCAGAGAGAAGCAGCTACCTGCAATACAGGTATTCGCGAATTTGATGATTCGTCATATTTTTTCAGTGGTCAGAATTTTTGTTTCTTTTTTTTTTTTTTTTATGTTATGACATCCGGAATAGTGTACGAGTTCAAATGACGCTGAGAATGGTTTTTTAATTTTTTCAGTCCACGTGAAACTGTCATAGAAAGTAATTGGAATTTTGTTGAGTTTGTTTTCATACTGTCATAAATTGTGCAACAGCTTTGCGTTTTTCGAACGGTGTAAAATGATTTACAGTTAGAGAAAAATGAAGTGTCGTGAAAGAATTTGAAAATTTTGGAAACTATTCCAATTGTTGAACGTACAATTCACTTCTAAGATGTACCGTATGCATTTGTATTATTTTTCAAACAGAACTGTTGATAACTATTTTAACGCTCGGCTGTAAGTGATCTACGCCTTTCCAGTTTGATCTAGAAGTTGGATTATCGGAATTGGTTGTCCGTAAAAGGAGACATAGCCAATGGATATGTAATCGCGATCAAGAACAGAGCTGTAATTATTCTTATGATTCGTTCTTTTCTTTTTTTTTTCTATTTCATGCATCATTAAGAAGAAAGAATTTCCGTCGTGAATTTGTTGCCCAATTGTCGAGAACAAGGCTGAACAAGTTGAACGCGTTCGTCGTTGACAGATTCTGCAATTCCGATCGTGATCCGCGATCAGAAATTGATCCGGTTTGATTATCGCAAGCTTTACGTGTCCGAGACTTTCGACGAAGCTCGTCGCGCAATTCGCAACCGTTGGAATCCGAGCTCAGATGTAACGCGTAATTTTACACTCTAGTCTCGTCAGCTATGTATTGCTGCAGCGTGTTTCTTTGAAAATCGATCGATTTACGCAACTCCGTCACGCGCCTTGTGTTATTATACAGTCCCGAAGAGAATTCGAACGGTCGGACCTTGATTTTTGCATCGCACACACATGCGCAAACATTTGCACGCTTGTAGACGAGAGGGGCGCGAATGCGAAAGACGTAAATCAAAATCTTGACGTCACAACTTATGGTGCCGATCTTCCCGAGTCGAACCAAACTGGAGCACATCTTGGGTTCGTCAAATTATTACGCATCTCCATGATGCTCATTTTCTCATGCAATTTACAAACCAGACTTTCTATCTATTATTTATTTGTTATTGCGTAAACCATAACTCTGGCAGTAAGATAAAAGAACAAATGAAAAAGACATCCATCAAATCGATAAAAAGATGCGGTTTTCCACCGTTACGAGATCTCAGTAGTAATGATCTACGGAGAAAATCATTCGGATAACGTTGATCAGGAACAGTTTCATTTTTGCGCTTTCATATTTTTAACACAATAAAAAAAAGATGAAATTGTCATATCGGCAAATACTGTATCGATTTGCAGCAATTTAACAATCAACTTGGAACATCGTGATAAATGGATTATTTAGTTGAGTAAAATTTTACGCTGACAACGAATAAACCGACTAAAACTAATTCCGGGAGGCTTGTACCTTGATTAGTTAGAATAATGTTTTCTGGAGTCTTTCTGGTGTAACATAAATCAGCCTTTTCGGTCAACAATTACAACGTGACTCGTAAATCAATATTTGCTTATACTTTGTGCTGTTCCCCATGAAAAAGTGAACGTAGTTGAATAAAAAAATAAATAAATCAAATAAGAATGGAGACATGCTTTCATTGCGTACAGTATGTTATTATGCGGGGCAATTAAAATACATATCATTAATAACCGGACGATATGTACACGATACGATCAAAGATTTTGACTGGTAAATCTGCGGCTTGAATATTTCGTCAATTAGCTGCACGCGTGCACGTATAACTATGCATGTAATGTACAACTCGTCGATATATCGTATGGCTAATCGAAACTCACGTCAACGTCAAGTTAATCTTGTTGAATGGACGACGTGTGTTTGCTGACGTAATAGTGGGCCAAGTGACAGATCTGTGATCGATGTTTCCTTCTCGCGAAAGACGTGTAAGAAAATGATTCGAAACGATTCGAATGCATCTGCCTACAACTGTGAACAGGATTATGTGCGGCTTAAAAGATAGGAGCGTTTATTCGTCCTGGGACGACAAATACCTCTCAGACCGGAATATGAACAGTACCTAGACAAAACAGTAAAAGATGAAGAACTGATCAGCCAGATAGTAAGGAAGCACAAAATTAAAATTAGTATTTAATTAAGAAAGTAGAAGAAAAAAAAAACATAGATAAACGAGTAGATAGGTAATAATTAACAAACATGGAATGCAGAAATGTAAAATTAAATAGAAATATATATATAAAACTATAAATAAAGGGAGTGAAAAAAAATGAATAAATAAATAAAACAAAAATTGAAATATAAATAAGCAGAAATGGACGCGTAAATAAAGTCATAAAAAGCATTAAAAAAAGAGAGAGAGAGAAGGAGAAAGTACGTTATCCGATCGTGGAGTGAGTCTCCCTGAGGACCGCAGGCAGAAATACAAATTTGTAAATTATTCTCTAGCAAATTCTTGGACACATACGATAAGACAATCTAATAAGCATCGTAGAAGACAAATCACATAATATTTACAATAAAAACAAACAAAATTAAATGAAATGAAAACAAAAATTAAGCAAATTAACAATGAAACAAAAATAGCGAGAGATCGAGGAGGGGGGCCTCCGTGGGAACGAAAACGAAGGTGCGAAAGAACGAGGAGAGCGTAACCGATAATTGCTCCAAATTGAGCAAGGCTTTTTCGACTCGAAGGCTGCAACTGAATTCTCTAGTGGACGCCAGGCGAGCCTCCTATGCATTATATCGACGCGCAGCTCGCAGCGCGCCGGTAAAACGAACCGGCCAATCAGAGAACGGCTCAAATTCGTCGATCCGTCACCGACCAGTCAGCGAGCCTATCAGTGATTCGAATCGCCCAATCAGGGGTTGGCTGGCCTGCGCGGCAACTATTCGGGCCGAAAACTGGGTCAGAATACGCAACAGCTGGAGGTTCGCTGTGTAGGTGTAGCTCCTTTCGGAGAGGAGAGAAGAGAAGAGAAGAGGGTTACTCTTACTTTCCTTGGAAGGGATGCGGGTGGTGGGGTGGAGCGTTTGTCGCGTTCCTACTGGACACAAACGCTTGGTGTATAAGGTGCCCGGCCAACTATTGGGTTTGTCACTCTGCGATGCTTCATCTGGCGGGAAAAACATCAAACTAATGCAAACAGGCTGACATATGACCGTTGACCGTGTTTTTTCGCGTGCGGATGGTAGAAAAGAAATATAATTGGTTATGTTTAACTGATTTTAAACCCCGAGAATTACGATTTTCCTCTATTCAAATTAAAAACTTAGGTTATGTGGTGATAAAATGGCGCCGATAATCAAGCTATGACGTCATGAGGACATTTTCTACCAATCGATTACTTATTGTTAGCCCCTGAAAATGAGATTGAAATAGATTCTCTTGAGTGGCTGAATGGTCTGCATGGACTTCTGTACTTGCCCACGCTGGGGTTCCATTGTCTGCACGATTGCGTGAGTTCACAGCTTAGGAGTGATACCGGAAGAAGGAAATGCTCAGCGATCCACTTCGACCAGTCACGATCATACGCCGGACTCTTGCTTGATCCGTTGCGTGTCCGATTCGTCGGTAAATTTGCCAAGCGTGAATTTTCACTTTATCGTGGTGTTTTTTTTTTTTTTTTTTTCTCCAATTAATGATCGATTATGGGCACGGATTATACGAAAATTCGACGTTAGGTAATCACTGCACCGACTGTGACTTTAAGTTTGCAGTATCGTTGATTATTCGACGAAAAAGTTTCTCTAATTTTTTCTCTTTCTGTCTTGATGAAAAAATGAACGGCACGGCTGCTCGGAAATCAGCCGGAACAAACGTAATTTCACGTCAATAGGCGGGATTATTAAGAGTTCGGTGAGGCGAATCGTTGAAATTGCGAGATTCAACTCGAAGATGATGGAGGATCTAATTAGAAGCCTGCTTGTGCTAATACCGCAAGTGCAAACTGCCTTGGGGGAATTAAAATGCAGTTTACTTTGAACGAGGAAGACGGTTTTATGCTTGAGAGAAATTATCGCTGATGCGTGTCAAGCCCGCGTGTGCCTGCTGGTAAAACGTTGCTAAGGAAACGCCATTCGGCTGAACTAAGCCGTAAGACCGACACTTTATGGCGTTGCAAAAATCGTCTAAGCGTTGTTTGTTTTCTGTTACATCACTTTCGCTGAAATTCGAATCTTGACTGTAGAGAGAATCACGGTAATTTCCGTAAGGCGGCTTCAGGCAAGAGAACAAGACCTCGGCCCTTTTCCTTTATGACAATCTTCAGCCTTGCCCTCTCTCTATTGTAATTATCAGCTTCGACCTAATTTTTTATTCTGGTTTTCAAACGAAGCGACAAGTCAGCCGCGACCTTCCTTAGAAAATTGAACGCGAACGATCATCTCTTCGAGATACGTTGAAGTGGGTATAATAGAAGTTGATCTGAGCAAGGATAAACCGTTGTTAGTCGTGGAAAGAATTGAATCGGATGATTGTATTTATTTTTCCTTCGCGAAGAAACGATTTTCGCTGAAAATCGGCTCCATTTCATCAAAGGAAGATTTTACATGTGCGACCACTCCAGCGGTAATAAACGTTTAATGCGATGTACCAAAATATCGGGTTTCATAATCTACCGAGAGTCAAGTGCACGTTATGTAGTACAAGTTGGGTTACGAAATGCGGCATACATTTAAAAATACTTCATTAATAGACTCCGTATGTACAAGGATTCTTTTACGCGGTCCATTGAAGCGGAATTGTGAACGTGGGAAAACCGTCTCTCCGGTTAATATTTATTCGTGCTTGATCCTTGATCGTATCACAATAGCTGGACTCGCTTTTGACGTACCAAGTATAATGCAGTAGGTGGATAAATACGTTTCGACATTTCTTTCGGCAGTGGATGTACGCTAAATACGAAGCTCGATCGGATTATGAAAATTTCTAGTGTACCCCCCGTTTGTGATACGCATTCTTAACGATCCCGTGACAATTTCTAAATTCGCATAGAGAATGCGGTTCACGTCTATTATTCGACTTGTAGCAAAGTGGAAAATCTCGATCTTGCTCGAGTACAAATTGAATGCAATCGAGAGCAATTCGCAGTCGATCACGTAGATCAGGGTAAACCTGCAGCACGCGAGAATGTCCGGGGAATCGTGTGAACGAGCGAAAGTTGATATTTACGATTCAGGATGCAGTATCCAACTCGCGTACATGCACTCTACGTTGTCTCATAGTATCAGGGTCGTTCGTTGCTCGCCGTGAGGACTTTTCGACCGAAGGCGTCCTCCGGATCGAGAAAAGATCGAGTGAGAGGGATGATTGGTCCTTGGGGGAAAAAATATTGTACGAACACACGGAGGATAAAGGCCGGACGAGATGCGCGAAGGTGCGATTGAAATATACAGAGTAAAACTCGAGCGAGCATGCAAGGTAATTGAAAATAGATGAGGCAGCTCGATTGTGTCTCGTCGTCGTTCAGTAGGATAATAACATTGATTTATCCCTCTCGTACGCCGCAGCTTAGCAGTTGGTTCGTACGATATTCGGATCCATATCGACGAAGACCAATCTCCAAAAAACGAGTACCACTTCCGCGTCTAAAGCGCATATCAAAATCCGGACGGTGGTGGATATTAGAATACAGATTTCGAGAGCGTGTGCAGCTCATATTGATCCGGCACTTCGTGATTTCATTGTTCAATCCGGATTACGGCATGAGATACGTATAACCGAAGGTATCGGTTCCTGGTATCTCTGCAGGCAAAGCGTTTACAATCGGTAATCCGAAGAGCGTTGTTAAAACCGGTCGAACCGAACGTCGGACGGGAATTACGTACGTAGGTATTTATGCAGTCATCGGTTATGCAGAGGAAAAACTCTACCATCTGTGCAGATTTTAGCAAAAGGAATGAGAAGAACGTCGACAACTTGTGATCGATTTTCCCTGCACTCGGGAGGATTAACGATGACGGTGATTCTGGAGCACCTACCGCAACACTGGCGTTGTGTTCAATCTGATTGTAAAAAACCAGAGAGAGAGAGAGAGAAAAGAAAAGAGAGAAAAAATGTTGTAGGCAGTACGTGAGTCGGGCTGACCTAGATAAGTGTACCTAGGAGATGTTTCTGTCGCGGTTACAGCGCGATGCCTTTCGCTCACGTAAGTGAGGCTGCAACTTGAGGCTGTTTGACGCCTCGCGTCTCTACCGATCTTACGCGTCTCCGCGAATCTGTATTTCTCTGCCTAAACGTTCCGCCTCAATTTTGCTACTGTGTGCATTACGAATGCTGCCGTTCCTATTCTCGCGTTAGGCGTTAAGGAAGTTGGGTAAAAAATGAGGGGAGCAAAAAAAGTTTCCTCAAATCTATCGCGAAGAGAAATCGCGTGTACGATGTTAATTATAAGCTACGATTTACCGGCCGGAATTTGATTTCCTAATATTCGACAGGCATGCATGACTGAAAGTTGTTCGACATTGAAGTATCTAATTTCGTTTATATTTCGTACGGAAACTTATTATGCGTTGAGTATCGCGGAGAGCAGAGCTGCGACGCTCTGTCAAGGATAACGCGCGAAGCGGATGGAAAACCCGGGTCTAGTTCAAGAAGCGGGAAGAAACTCATGACGCAAATTAAATGAACAAAAAATAATAATAAAAAAAAAAAAAAAAAAAAAATAACCAACAAAAGGTAAAGGAACTAAAGCGGTTCTGAAATAACGTCGAGGAAAGGTTCAAGAGGTATATAAAAATAGTTGGGATTGAATTAAAGTTATTAAACTTGCGGGCGCCGCACCTTTCACCGAAGTAGTAGCAACAGCAGCTCTCATGAGACTGGTCAATGTCAGACGTCAAAACGCAGTCAGCCCTGCCTCCAAACTTTTGATAAAGTCGTTCGCCGTTACATTTTTTCTTTCTTTCATTTATTCATTTTTTTTTTTTTTTTCTTTGTCTTTTTGTTCGCTATAGGTGTACAATAATTTCATTAATCACCGTTCGCGCCGGCGGACGCCAAGCAAGGACAATGATACGGTAGTCAGCCTCGCGGCGAAGCTATTACCTCGGAGACGATCTCGATTATAATAGGGTAGGAAGGTAATAACAACAGCTTCGAGATTGAAACAGGCTTCACTGCTCGTCGCGAAATGCTCCTTTTGCATTTTACCGCTGCTCGCTGACTTCGGTCCTTCAATTTTATCGAATTCGGTATGGGTTTGACGATCTTGTTTGATGGATTTTCTCAAGTTTTTGGTTAACGCATTTTTAAAAATAAAAGTTTTCTGGCAAATTTTGGAAGATCGAAGACGAGACGCGAAAGGGTAGTTTTAGCTGTTGAGAATCGAAGAAGAAAGTAAATAAATGAGAGTGAAAAACAAATATAATTACGGAAGTAACGGATACCGCCTTCGCAATATCATTCCGCCGATCAGCCGATTTATATCCTATTTTTAGTAACCAATACGCGAGAAACGATTATACGAACAGCGAAAAATGGAATGAAAATCTCTCTTCTCGTACGTACACGGCTAGCGCGTCGATTAAATTCACGGTGAAACGTTGATCGCAAGCTGCAGACCGTAGAGACCGTCGAGTTCGTTTTCAACATTTTCTGTAATACAAACTAGCTGCAGAGCAAACGATGCAAAGAGATCGGCTATCCGTGATGTAAGAAAGTGTTACTCGGCCGTAATATTTCCTCATCCCCATTCAACGACGAGTTAAGGCGCTTGCACGTGTATACGGAATAAATACCCACTTCGCGTATGCAGGCAGGTATCTGCGTACATACGTTTAACACAAGGCGAATACTCCCGCAATCCTGTTTTATTTCTTTGCAAAAGATTTGAAATTTCTATCATGTTTCACAGCGAGACTGACTTACGTGGATAAATCTGTTAGACGCCGGCCTGTCAAACGGATTGCGCAACCGTACCCCGGGAGTTCCAAGTGGCGATTGTAATTTTTTCACGCCTCGATTCTTCCGCCTTTCTATCACTTCCGGTCCGATAAATTAAATAGTTAGTATCGTGGAAACGGATCCTTAAACGGCTTTTCTCAGCCGTCTTACCGTTAAACGAATGCAGATCGTACCTACGTAGGGAGAAAATTGGATCCTGAACCGCGTGTAATACACGACGGGCATAACAAACGGTATACTTTTCTCTCCGTTGCGTTGTGCCCACCTCGAGAGTTCGCCGCTGGATTGTGGTGCACGTATCTCGACGTGGGATCTACGCGTGCGGTAAGCGTAACTTATTACGTCCGTGTGTCGTTGTAAACGGATTACTTTATACCTACCTTGTACATTCAAATTATTCCCGTGTGCAACTTTGACCTATAGATGGAGGCTAAAATTGCAATGCCGCCAGCTATAATAGCAGCAGCCATCGTGACTCGTGAACTTGATGCTTCGCGGTTTGACTGTAAAGGAAAGTTGACCGGCTTTACGTACCTAATGTTAACCTGCGCAAATGATCGATTTGTCGCATGTAACAGAAACTATTGTCAAATTACTAGTCTCTGTAGTAATGAATTGCGTAATTACGGAATATCGATGTGACAGCTGCTCGTTCTTTTTGCACGCCAAAATTTGTCTGCCTCTACGTTTTGTCTTTTTTTTTTCAACCGAAGCTTGACCTTTTCTTTTTTTTTTTTGTTTGATTTTAACATATTCCCAATTGGTGTGTATCTAGGGTGTTTCGGGAGAAAATAATTTGCTATTTTTCACTATGGCACCCACCAAAAAGTTTACTAAGGTTAAAAGATTGGTACTGTCAGAAGATGAGCTTTCTACGTTTTGTGGAATATCGCGCTGAGTTGATTTTTCACTTTTATACGTAATGTTAAATCCATGTAGTATCGTGAATAAATTTTTTTTTTTTTTTTTTTATCACTTACATTAATCATAATATCAATTTACGTAACTAATAAGACCTACAGCTGTAATATTAAGTGTCCGGTTGATGTTTGATAAGTGTATCTGACGACTATTTCATAAATAATTCAATCTCATAAAATAGTTGTAATTTAATGTGAAGTTTTAATTTATGAGAATAAGATTCCCGGATGATATATCGTTGTGTTGTGGATCGTAATATTTTGGCTGAATATAAATCTCGGGAAAGAAATAATAATTCAAGTGCTACAACGTGTTTTTTCACAAATTCGAAAAACTTGTTAAAAAAGTGAGAAATCAAACGAACGTTCATCTTTCCACAGAATCTTTCTCTTAACCTTAACAAACTTTTTAGGGGATGCACCATGGTGAATAATCGTGAATAATTTTTTTCTGAAACACCCTCATATATATATATATAAAATACAAATCTTATCACGGAATATCCATTCTTTGTGTAATGTACACGTATGTACAGAAACATGTAACGGAACGTCTACTTTCGCGTCACGCTTATTCCGACACAACCGTCGTCACTATAGGAAGTAAGAGCGCCGAGTTACCGATGCGCTCCAGTATCTTGAGATATTCGGTTACTTCGCTCGCCGATTTCTCGCTGAAACGCTGAGTCACACGGTCTTAGGTTCAATTCATATCGAAATACTAACGGCTAACAATTTGTTAAAAAAAACAAGCTCGCTGAACTCTCGAGTGTTATCTTATAACCCAAGCTGCTGTTTTTTTTTTTTTTTTATTTATTTCTTCTAAGCTTATCGCGGAATAAAATAAAACAGCTATACATCTTGCTCTGTGCGTACAAAACGTAAAAATAGATAAATAAATATATAAGGCAATAATTAAACACTATAATCAAACCATTCATTATTCGTAATAATTTGCAGTATTCAGACTTTTTAGCACGAACCAGCGGCTTTATTCAACACCTGGAATGAAACATGCGATATTAAATTTGTACATTTGTAGAGACGATGATTTCACCTTTGCCTGACACAACGTAAGCACGATGATCTCGAATGAACGAAGTGTATAAATTCAAACAACCTTATACAGTACTTACAATCGCAGAATCATCGTCATGGCGCGCTTATAAAATATGCCCGCAACTCTTTTGATGGCTGAACGTATTAATTTCGGTCCATTGTGCAGGAGGATGTTTATCTCGCGTGTAAAAGGCGACGAGGAAGACGGTTCAATTGTCAAGTTTGACATTAACGCGACTTCTTCTTCCTCTTCGAACTCTGATTGTGTGCAACGTAATTCTATTTTCGAACCTAGCTTTCGCCAACCGCGTTGAAAATAATTCAAGGGAATTTCTAACTGGCTTACATAAAAGCGGTATTTGAAGGCGGCGACAAAAATCTCGCTGTCGCAGCAGGTGCTCTACGCATATTATATTATAGCCTTTAACGATTATCCACGCAACACAGCGAGGAACGATTCGTAGTTTCGTAATTCGCATGTGCGTATAAAGAACGCAGGCTGTAATAACGTTTTAAAAATACAACCGTAGTCACGCAACGCGAGATCTCAATTCATGAATATCTACCCTTGCTTACTATTATACTCTGATTAACTCGACGAAAGTATCGCGATGCCAGTTGCGAAATGCCGATGATCGGAAATCTTCGTTCGTCATTGCTCGCTCTGGAATTGTTGGAAAAAAAGTATTCCGTGTTGGAAACATTAAAGATTAAATGTTAGAAACTCGTCTCAAGTTTTGCAAATTTTCGCTTAACCAACAGCCCGATACATTTAGCGCGACCGAGGAAATTTATAACAGTATAAAATGAAGAAAGTAAAAATTTTCTACGTAAACCATTCGATTCTATATATTCTCTTTTGTGAAATAAAAAAAAAACTGCTTCGTTTCGTGGTTTATGCAAATGAAAATTCAATTAATCGCAACAACTTTCGCCCTCCTTTGTCCTTTGGCGTCCTCCTTCTCGTTTTTTATTCCCCCCCCCCTCCCCCTTTTTTTTTTATCATATCCGCCTCGTTCTTTTTATTAATTGCTCCTTTCTCATGCAGCGGCGTCGTGTTTCGCGAGACGTCGAGACAAAAAACGTTTTGTTGTTCCCGTTTTTGTGCGGCACGCAGCAGGCCGAGGGAATGCAGCGAAATTACGTCGGAGGGTGGAGGCGGTTGTTGCGCAACCGCGAGTCGCCGCTCTGATCGGCATTACGCCCGGGTTTGCACGTTCAAGTATTCGCCAACGAGCTTTTGCACATGCACCGTATGCACCCACAGACGCGGTTGCAGTCCGGACCGGATTCGGCGATTCCTTCGCGTCCGCAGCGCTGCCGCAGAGTTACATTGCATGCTCGTTGTTCGACCGTTGCTCACTCCGGTCGAACCTGTTTTGTAATATAAAAATCATTCGCAAATTTCCGGCATCGCCCTGGTCGAGATCTCCGAAATATACGTATATATGTTACACTGTATAAAAAAAAAACTTCGTCAGTTTTTTTCTTTTTTTTTTTATTTTTATTTTTATTCAAAATTTAAGTCGAAAATATTGCTCCAAATGATGAAAAAAAAATGCTGTCCGAGTTTCAGCTCTTCATATTGATATAATATTTAGAGGTGGATCGTAGCAATTTTATATTTCCTATTTAAATATCATCGGAAAATTTTTTTTTTTAAACTTTGAAATTCTATAACTCGTCAACGCGTTTGTGTACCGATAATACAGGAACGTATTTTTGTCGGGAATTTGAAGGCTGTACAAAAAAGGCGTCTTGTTATTTTCTGATAAATTGACTCGTTCAAAAGTTATTCAATTAAACAAATTTAACTTTGACCTCGAATAACTTTCGAACGAATGAATTTATCAGGAAATAATAAGAGACCTTTTATGAAGAGTGTCCTGCACGACGGATCGTGGACTAGTTTTTAAAATCAGAATGAGCAAAAACCATTTTTCCCACGTTATTCTTATGGAAAATAAAAAAGTGCGATGCGCAACCTCTTGATATTAATATTAATAAATTTTAATAAATTTTTGTTAGATCTTAACGGCCGTATTTTTATACCTAAATGGAACTTTTCAACCTGTTTGTAAGAAATTTTTTTCCTTTCTTCAAATACTCCAATATTTATATATATTTATTTATTTATTCATCTATTCATACACTGATATGTTAATTTATTTCTTCGTTTTACTTGTTTCCCACCTGCAATTACCCACGCGTCAGATCTAATTCGAAGTGTAACTAATTGCAGTATAATTACGCTTGCTCGATACTACGACTGTAAAGCGTATCGACAGCTATAATAATGCAGAAAAATATTTTCGGTACGAATTATAAGTCCGTCAAGAGAGGGGGGGGGGGGGGGGGGGGCACGCAGCTGTAAATCAACGTGACCGTGAGATTGACATTTCAATTTTGACAAACCGTTGTTGGTATCTGCACCGCTTTCGTATCCTTGAACCATTTGGGAGGGAGTGAAAAATTTAAACCAACTGTTTTCGATCTCGCCGCGTTAAAAGTTTGGAAAGTGAGAAATCGCGGCGATCTTTTGCACACGTTTTTTGATCGATGTAACGAGGAACGGGACGGCCGATGAAAAACCGATTTTTATCTTACTGGATCACTTGGGCTTGACTATTCATCCGCATCCCTCGAACCCGGATCCCGTGTGTCCGCAACACGCGTGTCCTAATTCCAGTCGGCCATACATATATCCGAAGGATCTGGTATGCCTCTAGTACATACAGCGTGTGTATATATGTATAACATACTCGTATATATCTGGTGCGAGGTAATCGAGGCAATCCAGTGGCTCGTAAATACCGTCTAAAAGGTTTAAATTGAAAAACTGAGGCACACAAATTGGCATCGATACCTCTAGTAGTTGGTATAAATAAGTAACGGTTGATTATTTCGCAGGAGTGGCGAAACTCTGCCTCGGAGCGTTCGTTGCCTAATATCGATCGATAATTTCTTGAAATGTTTAACTTGTAACTTTTATTGAAATACTTCGCATCGCGCGCGCGTGTGTGTGTGGGTGTCTATGCGTGTATTCTGTTTTTTTTTTTTTATTTTCAATTTCTTTTTCACTCACCTTTATCCATCTCTCTCGACTTGAAAAACAAAAATCGTGTTACACTACAACGCGTACGGGCCAAACCCTGACATTAGTTATTAGTTCGATAAGAATCTGGCACACATATTATTTTTCTTGCTCATTATGCGCAAAGGTCTTTCCTCCCCTCTCCTCTACTCTCCTCTTGAGGTAAAGATACGAATTATAAAAAGATGAAGAGAAAAGAGAAGAAAAAAAAAAAAGAAAAGAGAGTTAAATTTATTCGAAAGTGTAAAGCAAATCTCGCGGATTGTAAAGTTACCGCCAGTATTTTGAAAGGAACGTAATTATATAAATTTCGTGTATAGTATACCGATGTTTCAATTAAGGCAAAAGCTTTGAGGTCGATGGAAAAATGTTACGTTATAAATTAAACCCCCAGGTCCACCTGGGGATGTGATAATAAAGGTGGGTAAAAAAAATCATGGGGACGGGAATGACGTAATTACTTAGTCTCATATCACCGTAGGTATGTATACCTTGCCAAATTCATTTTGGTAAAGTAACATATTGCGTAGAGTTTACGGCATCGAGACTCGGTCACGCGCCTCTGCTCCGGATCCATACATTAAACGTGCAATACGTATGTAGGGATATTACGTGTATATACGATGTAACGATACGGACATCCATCAATTCGCTTTAGTATATAAATATGACACGCGTATAATTTAACGCCTTGCACAAGTATCGTGTGCATGTATCTACGTACCGCGCAGAAAGCGCTGCAATGTAACCGTTGCTAAAATGCGGATCTACACACGTTCGAATCGAATCAGGATCACATTTTGACTCAGAACGTGCTGGTTGACCGTTTGAAATATGGCAATTAGATTTCTCCTTGACTCTACGTTGCGGTATATTTGCCGTGCGATAAACGAATTGCCCCTTGGCTTATTACGTACGTGTGCACAAATTGAGAAATTCGCTTTCCTGCACACTCAATCTTCCGTTTTACTCCTTACACTTATTAAAAAAGAAAAGAAAAAAGAAAGAAACGCGTTTTGTAAATTTCGTAAGAATAATTTACCGAGCATCTCTATCGATCGATAGTAATCGTTTTCGATGAAAAAAAGCACACCGATTTATGCGGCATCTGGATCGGTGTGGATCGTTCGAATTTCGCGCCTCCGGATATTCCTTTTGCCGTTCACGGCGGGAAATTATATTGTATACCATGTACGGTTCGCACTTTGGTTGTAATTACAATACGCGCTGGATACGAATGCAGCAGGGCATTGAGCTAAACAATAATTATGAAACGCGGTGGAAGGAGTAGTCGTGTGTGAATATAATAGACACACATGTGATGTGTGGCATAATGTATGTATAACTTATGGACGAAATCAGGCGGGTTCGTTGTAAGCAACCCGCACATCGAGGCTGCTCCTGCAGCCGATGTAGAAACGTTGATGGACGACCTATAACGGCGGAGATCACTTGCGTAACAAAGACACGTGTTATAATGTACGAACGGGCGCCGATATAAATACAAATGCATTAATCTGTACCGCCTCGCTGGTTGTTTCTTGGATTATTCGTACAGTCATTCACTACCTCACACTCGTACAATAACGCAATCATATTTAAATCAATTTCAACAAAAAAAAAAAAAAATAGGCTAATTATCGTACACGCATACGCAACTCGGCGCAAACGTTTCACAGCTATTGTGATAACGTATTTCAAACCTGTGTAAGGGTTTTAAAGACACCTAATTGGGAGTTGAAATGTGTCTTAATATTTCTCCCTCCCACCCCCCCCCTTTTTTTTTATTCATTAACTACACGTTGAAAGCTGTGTCAAAATACGTACGGGTACTGCTACATTACAAACATGAGTCTTGGCATTGACTTTAAAGAATGTTATTTTTTTTCCTTCTCATCACCCTGATATTTCTGTTTTCTCGCGTTATTTTTGATTCAAAAAATGTTTACTCGGTCATTCGATTTTTGTACTCGATTTTTTAAATGGAAAATATCATGACATTCGGTTATGTGTAGTATTCACATGTCGTACGAATGTCGTTGAACGCGTGGGTACATCAACGATTGCATCATTACACCGCGGGGCGTTAGTGGATAATTAATCCGAACGTTAATCGACACGCGTTTGATCTTTGAACTGCGTTATGTGCAGTACGTGAGTAGGTGAAAATTTTTAATTGCATACGCGAATTGCCGCGGTTGTGAGAGAAAGAAATCGAGGAGGCGAGACGAGGATGGGCTAATGATTAAACCTGTACCCGTAGAGATCCACGAATACGTTTGAAAAGTCTTACCCGCAGGCCGAGACCATTTTGTGAAACGAGGTTCAGCAGAGGTGAGATTGACGTAGCCTTACGATTCCGAGGTAATTCGTCTCACCGTTCCTGAAGGTATTTGGTTGCAGGTATGCGATGAACAACGCGAGAGTTTAGTGCGCAGGTCGAAGGACGAGAAGAGAAGACACGTTGAGACGGGCGAATGTAATTAAATGCGCGTAATGCCAGGTGTTTTATCAGAGAATCACGAATCAACGTTTCGCGTTCAGGCGATTATCCGAGACACCCTGGATTCGCAAATGGATCCATTGACCATCGGGACGACGCAACTTTATCCGCCATGAGTCGGAAAGATGCCAAGATCAAGGACGTGCAGACCGTTGGTTGCATGTCGAGGGAATCTTCCTCTCCGTCCGCTGACCCTACGTTACATGTAGCTGCCGTAGTAGCATTTATTTTCATTACAAAAGTCGACATTTTTTTCTTCCTTATAAGTCTGTTACTCAGTTTTATGTAAGGATATTACGAAAAATTGCTTCACGGAACGGTGTTTCCATTTACGGTAGTCTCATTCATTTCTTCTTTGAGCAAGGAAGGTTCCTTTACTCCAGGATATATTATACTCGGACTCGCAGTCTCTGCACTCGCAGAGATCTCAAATTTCGAACGTCATCTGAAGCCGCCACGCCGTTGAATCGGTAAGTGACCGTTTTGAAGAGGACAAATTGCTCGAATCATAAGCTCTATACTTCTACACTTGTATTATTATATACAGCGAGTAATTATTGCGGTCGTACGAAGCGAATCTGCTCCATCGGACGAGAGACTTTCACGCGTCCGCCATACCGACTTTCTGCGGGGTGGTGACCCGGAGTAGGTATAATAATATGCTGTATCGCTTATATTCGATGACGATTTTTAAGCCCTCCTTTTGCGGAGAAAACGGGAGCGTTATATTTCCTTTTCCCTTTCCTTTCCATCGAAGAGAGCAGGGTGTGGCGTTGTTCGTTTCCTACTTCCGTTTTCCAATTTTTCACTATTCCCTCCCGTGAAGCGATCGACCGAGAGAACTGGTCAGTGTACATTCAATCTTGGAAATCCTCATACGGTCACGAATCGTGCGAATGTAAAAAAGTTGATCGCACGATTATCAAATCTAGCATCGTTGTATGTATTTTTGTTTTCAATTTTCAAACATTGAAATTGTCTTGATTCCCTCCATTCATCCGATTTTCTTATAAATTCATTGGGTCTCTGAGATCCACAATCAGCTGTAAGGTACCTGCGTACTGTAGAATTGTTATCATGTGTAACAAAACGACGAAGGAGACTGCATAATTAAGAGTCCACGTCAGAAGGGACGTGAAAAGTTTTTCGTCGTGCTGGAAATTTTTTACATTTGATCGAATGTAAATGAGGAGAATTCTCGCGGTGTCGTTGGAATACGTGACGAGTTGGAAAGAAGAAAAGGGAATCTAGGGCAGCAGACGTACGAAGCAAGTACAAGACCATAGAAAGGAAAGTCGATCCGTCGAGGCGTACGCAAGAAACTTCTTCTCTGCAAGCCAAACACTGCATCGTTGGGTACAGAGTTACAGAGAGTCTAAATAGTCGAGCAGCCAGTCGTCCTCCAGGTACAAATCGAGTGGCGTTCTCCCCCCCACCGTGCCCCTACTTTTGGGGAGCTTTCGCATCCCACCCTGGAGTCTTGGCTCGGTAAGGGGACGGCGTCCCCGTTAAAGAACTACGTTGACCACCAGCCGCTAGAACATACTCTTTGGCATTAAACAGTCGAACATTATCACCAGGCAGAGTTAGCCGACTGTGTTACCGTGCAGGCTGCTCCTTGCACACTTCGGGAAGTCACTTGGTCGCAATATATCGCAGTCGTAAGAAAATCGTGGTATTTTGTCAGTGTGTGGTGTCGTGGTGGCTCCAGACTTCGATCGGAGTCTCTCATTGTCGGTATCAATTACTGAGCACGATTTTAACATCGACGTGATACCGTTACTGAGAATATTCGCGAAACGCGAGCAAATGCAGGCAGAATGATTCGCAGGTGAGGAAACAGACGTGGAATCGAATTTTTTACATTTGATTGTTTTTCCGAATCGCGTTAGAGAGGTAAAGGTGGTCGGCGGAATTTTTCGAAATTTCGCGCGGTCTACGGTGATACTTGTAATTGCTAGTTATTAAAATGTACACGCGTATATTATTTATACACACACCGACGCGGTTGAAGCCTCCACGGAAAGTGAAAGGGGCGTTTAACCGGCTCTGAGAAAGTATAAAATATCTCGTTTTATTTGGATCATCCCGTGATTACTGTGCTCGTCTTGACGTTCGCCGCAGGCGGTTAGATTTAGGTAACAATAAAACGAGGACAACGGTTCTTGATGTCTTCGGGATGTTTGAAAGGAGGCTGACACCGAGGCAATTGCGATGATTCGGAAGTTAGGCATCGTCTTCTATCACCCGTCATATTTCACTCTCACACACCTTTCTTTCTTTCCTTCTTTCTTCCCTCCGGGTACGCACGAGTAAAACGGACTCGCGTAGGAGATCCGATGCTCGCAGGACTGACGTTACACGGATCCATGCACACCTTGAGCGCAATGTGACTATCGCCGTCCGTATTAAGTGTCAAAAGTGAAAATCGTCTTCCGCAAAATTCGATACGGGCACGCACCGTGTAACCCAATATCGCACATTTCTAAGGATACCGTTGGTTGTACAGTCCTCTCGCGTTTTTGCCGAACCAGCTTTCCGAACGGATTGCAGAAGCCGGGATATTGCCAGTTCGGACACATCGGCTGAACGGTTGGACAAATCAAGGACCTTTTCTTATCGGAGATCAAAATTCTACGTCATGTCTACTCCGATTACCTCTCGATTTCGAGTATCGTATTCTGACGAAATTTATCGTGCATTCTTGACCAATGTAAAGTAGGCAAACGGAACTTTTTTACTTTGCAACGTCGTTTTCAGAAACTTACTAAGGTTGAAAATATCGACGAACGAATACGAAACGCGCGCTAGAGAACAAATCAGAATGTCCACATGCATGTACAAGTAGCCAGAATAAAGAACCGTTGAATAGAAAGGAAGTCGCCATACCGTTGACATGATTTTGTTGGGACGTTTGCGGAATACGCGCCTTTTAGCTTGAAATTTATTCATCTCGTGATGTCGTGACGCGTGTCGGGTCGCGGGTAAGTCGAGACGTTCAGCGAGCACTAGGGAAACATAAAAATGTATAAAATGAGTGGAAATTGAATAAATAAAAGAAAAGATATACCTCAGGAGCGGAGAGATTTTCAGAGCTGACGTCATCGGCTGCATTGCAATGACGCAACGCGTCTCGAGGATCGGTATAACATCCGGAGAATTCAACGGGCCTTGAAAGACGCTCTTTACTTTTCAATCGTGGGATTTATTTGAAAAGAAATTCATCGCGTCTTCGGTTTCAACTTTCCCCCTTCTCAAGCTGGATCTTTATCACGCTTCAATTGATTCGGTTCGGTGATTTCAGCCCCCCTCCGCCTTGCGCAGACAGTCGATCTAATTGTCTGGATATGATTTTAGCGTTACATCGATACCCAGATAGATATTATTACGGTATATATATGTATATATTTCACAGCTGGATAGACATGACCGATCGTTTATTCGTGGGAGTATCGGTCATGCCTCGTTTCTGAGATCGTTATCAGAAATAAAAGAAAGAACATAAAAACATGCCTCGGTGTAAATTGTACAATCAGGCGGGCTTCGCAGTTAAGTTAAGTGGTTTTGCGAAAAATTGCACGCGGCGACCATTGACGAAGGCAGCAGCCTGTCTGCGGTCAGCCGGAAAACGCGAGGGTCCCGAAAGCGTAAAATCATGTAACTGCAGTAGCCGCTAACCGGACAACGTCTCAATTGACTTTCCATAAACCCGGTGACAACCGCAGTTTAAGTAATTTGAAGAATAGCGTATTACGGCTGAGCGTAAACCAGCAATTGCGACACCTCCGCGAGTCCTTTGCAAATTGATTGCAGGTTGTATGCAGCGAATATTCGGCCACCGCACTCCCCTGTCCTTAAACAGGCAATATAACGCCTTAATGATCCCTGGCTCGGAGTACTCTTGGCTTACTCAAAACCTCATTAAACTGTGAAACTGCAGTTGCGTATTGTTCGAAAGTTATCCGAGGTCCGTTTAATTGGTTTTATATGTATAAGCGCAGCCCGCGAACTAGTTTATGTGCCAACCAATCGTTACAACGTCGAGTTCTACCGCCGCCGCTACCAAGATACGTATCGAAACCGCATAATGGACCATGCGCGTACAGACATAGGTATAAATATATTTATTTTCCAGTCTCGCGATACGTAAACACATATCGGGTATGGTTAACGATCAAATCTTTCATTATCATAGCCGTATTCAACCTTATTGCACCTAATACCATTTTCGCATAATCGTTAGCGAACCGCACGATAAGTAAGCTCCCAATACCGATCACTCGCTGTATGCTAAAACCTACCGTCAGTCTGTCTGCCCACGGGCTGTTCGGGACACGTGCTCGCGGTTTCCCCTGTACTACGAACCTCGCAGTGAGCCTATTTCCATGTTTCGAACTCGCGTTTCACGCGACATAACTATGCCCTGCTTTTGTCCAATCGACTACGAGATTGTATAATATATGGTTGCTCGTGTCAAAACTACTTCAATTTACGACGGCACCTCACCCACTTGTGGTTAACCCACGTTTCTGCCACTTTTATTCACCGTCGTTTTTATTTATTTATTTTTTTGCACGCATGTCGTATTTCTTGGACTTGGTCATCAAGTTCCGTACAAGTTTATCAACGAGGAACAATGTCGGATACTTGCAACGAAACGCACAAAGAAGGAATCAATCATCCGGCAGAAAGAAACCAATGATCTTGATTGATTAGCATAGCAACTATATACCGTGTAGGACGCGAAGAACGAACAATGCGTGTCACTGGTATGATTCATCTCTGTCCGGACAGAGATCGTATACATTGTATGCTATCGCGCATTTCGCAACAGCAGCAATTTATGGCCTATAATATTATCTATAATAAGCTCGTTTTTCGATCGCTTAAGCGGAACGGAGCAAAAGTATTACAGCCGATTCGGGACGCTGTTAGGTGTCCGCGAGTGGTCATCGAGTGAACGGATTTGCTGAACTTGTCGATACATCGGCCGAAGCATCCGGACTCGAAAGGCAATAATCCTCCGGTCGTCAGTCGTCCATCCGTTCGTTCGGTTGGCGCAATCGGGGCTCGTAAAACGCGCCTGCGTAACGAGCCTCGGGAGGTGCAGAGAATGCTATTAGGATGCGTAGTTATTTTTGCTTTTCAGCGGACGATTCGCGCGATAATGATTTCGTTCCTGTGATTTCAGATCACCGATACCGCGGACGCGGTTAGCCGCGGTTCTGATTGCGGCAGTGACGATTTTCGGAGCCGATCTAAGGTGTTCGGGAATCCAGTATCAGCCGATCGACGCTTACTCAACAATCGGCGATGAATGCGCCCTGGTTCTCGACGGTCCCGGAAGATCGAGCGCCTTCGATTACACCTACAACCTGCTGCGCGGTACATTGTGAGTATGATATAGTTTTAATTCGTACCTTGGAGTTGTGGGATTCGCGAATAGGGATATGATTAAATATTACACTTACGTGGGAATACGCTTGTTCGGATTCGCAGGGCGAGCACGTGAGCGATGAGGCAACGGTTAATTAATTCGCAATTATTATCGCACCGCACGAAAGCTATCATGTGAGCACTTTCTCCGCGATGCATAGCGTGCGATAAGTACCCGTAGCCTAGGTTGCGTTTATTACACATTGTACCGTGTATCATCTACTCCCGAGCCGACGTGTGCAACCACCCCGAATAATGCCCGGCTGAACGTCGAATCGGTGACGCGAATGACGCGTGAAAATGTTGCTCAAGAGCTTGTACTCCTCGGGCTTTTCGGCTCGACAGCTGGATCTCATTGGTCGGTATCGACTACCGACGATTAACGACACGTCGTCTACTCCCTGACCAGATCTCGTATCTCATATCGCGTGCAACCGCGGCAAAACTGCTTTTATCGATGCCTCGAGGATACGAAATAATGGAGCCGGACTCGAGAGGAATGAACATGTTCCGCCGCACCTCGGCAAGGAACGCAGCTACATACATGCACGCTCGATATTCGCCAGCGTCGCCGGCGTTCCAAATCTCTACGTAACGTTGGGTCGGTCGGTGTTGCTGCTTTATCTTTGAATGAAAATATGTAATCGCTTGTACTCTCGCAACGATGTAATATCGTAACACATACCCATTGTGCGTATTATGACGTGTCTGTATGCGGGGAAAATAGAGCCTGTCATTCTTAAACGCATAATTATTGTTACGCCCGCGTTTGCATTTCCAACGGGTATATTATATATATATATATATATATATATATATATAATATATAATATATATACACACACACACATATATGTTATATATACAGTGGGTACAATATAATATATCCGAGCCGTACCCGCACACGTGCGAATGGTTAAATAAGTCTGACTTAATAAATGAACTTTCTAACCCGGCAAAACCGCCGTCACGTCGAAGGCCGAAATTGTGTCGAAATCGTCGAGTACATCTGGACCAAGTTTTATCTCTAACCGGGCAAAATCATCTCTGTACGGTAGAATTGCATTTCTACATTTACCCACACGGTCGTCCAGCAGCAGATACGTTCGGCTGCCTAACTACCTGAACGAATTAAGGCAAGGTCGTATGCACTGACCCCTTTTCTCGCCTCGAAAGATCACCGAATAATTGCACGGCTGTCCGTCTTCCTTGGTTATTCTTCTTCCCTTGATACTTCGCATCCAGGCCCTTGGAACGACCTCCGCTTCTCCAAGGACGCGGAGGTATTGCGGGTGAAGTGTAAATTGGACGTACGGATACCCCCGAGACTCGTACAAGAGTGCACGGGTGATTATATAATGAATGATCAACGGTCGAGTGGAGTTCGGTACCGAGTATAAGCCGCTATTCCGTAATGAACGACTGGCATGATATACTTACTTACTTCCAAGCTTGACGTAAAGAACTCGTGAAATTTATTGGCTGGAAAAGGGAAGCCGAATAGAGTAATCGAGCAGCGGATATATCGCTTCGGGAGATACTCTCGGGGGCCAAGATTTAGTGCTAAATTACACCTGACTGACTTGAACTGACTGATTGTCAGGCCAATCTTTGCCTCAACAATCAATCCGACCCTCTATCGGTCTAACGTTGGATATAATTTCCAGCCTTTTAGCTTAATTCATTTCGTCAATTATCTCTCGCGGTAAAATCTGCCACAGGCATTTACTCTATTCAATCACGTTACGCCTAACGCCAAAGTTGCACGGGTATGATCGGGACATGGAAATTGATCCAATCATTACGAGTCGACCAACAACCTTTCGTCGTGATGCAAATATTGATTATCACTGGCGTTATTTGATCGCGGAGCTGAAAGACGGTGTCAAGATTTTAATAACCAATTTTTCACTTCAATCCTGCCCTTCTTACGCGTGTCATTAGCTGTGTTCGAAGCGATGCCGAGATCGAGCTAATGATCGAGAGCGACGTGCCGTAACCGTTTTACAAGACAGCTGTTAAATATTTCATAACACAAGTTCTGACTCTGATGGTATTTAGTGTTAGATTATCTCGTTTCCAGTCAACGGATGCAAGTTTTTTCACCTGTTAAACTTCGGACCTAGGGCTATAACGTCTACCCGCACAATACGTGTCGGCTAATCGGACAGTAGCGATTTATTTCATCGCTCACTCTCTTTCTTTGTATTTCCTTCATTCTTCGATCTCTTCCCTCTCGTTTACCACCGAATCATTCATCTTCGAGACCCCGAGGCGAGGCCTTTGGCCACTTGGAAGTGGTGCAACACCCTTTCAGCGGTGACTGGAAACCGAAAACTATACCCACTACACAAAGTTACCGCGACTAACTGACTGACTGACTGAGTGAGTGACGTGCCGACGTCGCGAAACGCCTTGTCTGCGTTCCAGAAACCAGATATGCCGGCGCTGATCCTTACCTAGATCGCTTTTCTCACTGGCATGCGGCATCTTGTATTACCTCCTCGGCTACGGAGCCTTCGCAATTCGCACAACACCTTTTACGCAATCCAAGTGTAATGCTCGCCTCGCGTAAATAGAACCGCAGGCCAACGCACGCGGCATTCCTATGCAACCTTACTTAGTTTCTACCATTTATCTCTCATCCAGCAACGCGCCGCCGTTGACGTCCTTGCAAAATATTTGCTGTTCAACGTCCGATCATCCGCCTATTGTATTATCATACCTTCGTATTTTACGACGTGTACCGACCCACGTACTTTGACGGAAATTTCTTCTATCCATTTTTCGACTAACATTTGCTTCTTTCGTTTTACAGCCCGCCTTCTGCCGGAAGTCAGACGTGCATCACTTACGACGCCGTGAACCACGCTTACATCGAAGCTCGCAAACGCATCAGTAAGTTTTTATTTCCTTTTACTTTTTTCCGTACCGCGTTCTCCATTGGTGAAGAATATTGTCGATGAAATCGATGCGTTGCTTATCGTAATTGGGATAAATTTTCCGCGTATATTAATAGGCGGGACCAGTCGTCGAGTATATCATGTAGCAAGTGACAGTCCGACGTGAAAGGCATTTGCAGAAAATGTCGCGTTGGGCTAAAAAATTTATCCTCAATACCGAGATAATGTGGTTGACAATTAGGCACTTAGCGGCGCGGTCGATACAGAATGTATCGATGGTTAATTAGAGACAAATACGCACGGAGGTATCGCCGCAGCTTGTTTGATCCTCTCAAAGCAGAGTCGACCTGCAGCCTACGGGCTAGTGCAGGTGAATACGTATGTTTATCGGCGCAAAAATACCCGTTCGTTACTCTACGATTTCTCAATACTTAATGCAAGCACCGCGAGTGAGGTCGACCACTTTGTTTACGGACCACAAATAGGTCGGTAAGTGCTAGTTAACGTCAGCGACACGTTCATAGTTGCTGAATTAAATTGCTTTACATTAGGCATATCTCGACACTGATATGAATGAGAATGGAGAACCATTTTTTCAACAGTCTGGTCAAACTTTGCGTTCATTTACTCGCACGAGAAACTAATTTTCACCGATTTCTAAACAGGCCAAAGTCCTTTACTTTATACCGACAACCTTCGGCGTCAACTTATATTGTCCAATTTTCGAATAGAAAAATTGGAGATGATTCAAAGCATGATGAGTATTCTGACGTATAATCTTTTTGGGCTTGTTAGCTGTTACGAAATTATCTCGTAAAGTTTGTAATTGTTGAGTATGTAAGAATCTGAAGTTACATATAATAGATTCATTCCCTGCGAGTTGAATGTTAGGAATAGAAAAAACTAACAGTTCATTAACGGTTACGATTTATGTTTACCCGCTATTACTTACTGATTATCTAAAAGCTTCGTAAATTATATAAGGCAATCTCGAGGGGGGAAGAAAATAATCCATCATGATAATTCGCAATAAGTGCAGACAATATAGGCCACAACTAATCTAATTACCCCGCGTAAGATTGCCTTCTGTATAATAAGTGAGGAAAAACCCGTGACCGCGATTTACTAATTTATTTGAACAAAAATACGCTTCGTCATCCTGCCTCGCTTTCACCCTGTATTCCGGTTTCTCTTTGCATTTCGCCCCGAATATTCTACCGGTATTTGTACATTTATGCAGTTCGAAAAGGCGTGCGAAATTACAGGAAGAAATTAAACGAACCTGTCACAAACGCTCTGCCGCTATACGAGATTACTTGTTCTAGGTTTATGGATTTCTTTGCGTGGTTTTTACCAACATTTGAAATCATCCCTCAGTTTAAACGAATATACCTTACACCATATTTCATAACGAAGTTATTTTTTCAATCTTTGACTTACATGTGTCTGTTGTGTTGCGTTGTACAGACGTTGCTCAGCCCAACACCGAAACATGGCGCGGAGAAGACTTGGCCACGGTCGGCGAGCTCCTTTTGGACATCTCTACAAACCTCGCGCAAAAGTACGTCTGACACTGTTTAGCAGCAATTCTCCGATAAAAATATTGTTTCAAGTTATCGCAGAGTGTAATATTCAGGACCTGAATGTTTGATACCTGACCAGTTGAGCTTGAAAAAAGGTTCTCGTTTAGAAAGTGTCCAATAACAGGAGATCCGCAAGGATTGTCGTTAAACCAGTCGTAAACTTCTGAAATTGATAGTAAAATATTTGGACCTTTGGTGTCAAATGTTTCAAGCTAATGCCAATAGTTTTGTATTCGGTTCAATCTCTGCGAATCTCGATGGGAAGGAGGGCGAAGATGAAAAGTAGTAAAACATTCCACGCGTTTAGGTACGGACTAACTTACGACGACATCGAAAAGGGTCTTCCGCTTATCGATACGTCGAAAACCTTGATTCGCGAAGTCTGCCCAGCGTTCCTGAGCAACGTCGAGTGTCGTCCAGGAAAATATCGGCGATACGACGGACTTTGCACGAATCTGGAAAACCCGACGTGGGGGGCAACCATGACGCCGTTCTCAAGGTAACCGAAACGTTTCCTTCCGCTTAGTATAGTTTTCATTTTTATAAACAAGATTAATGACACGCCCGAGAGAGATTTAAACGCTAATCCGCATCCTCTCGGGCGGGACTCTTGACGGACGTTCACCTCTGCCTCGGCGGCAGCAAACGGCACCGACTGCGAGGTGTTCGATCATTTTGAAATACCTGCCTTAATAAAGACCTTCGTTGGCCTTCGCCTTAGACTTCTGCCTCCGAGGTATTCCGACGGCATAAACTCGCCCAGAATATCTGTCACCGGAAATCAGCTACCTTTGGCTCGTGTCGTTTCTCGCACCATGCACCCTGACGAAGGTTATCACGACCATGCCGGTACTGTCATGGTCATCGCTTGGGGCCAGTTTATGGATCACGACTACACTTTGACCGCCACACCGTTAGGTAAGTACCTTCGTATAAATTAGCTATCTCTTATTTGGTCCTCGGGCTGTCACGACATTTTACAGCTGATTCGTCAAACGTGCCCATGAATATGTTCGAAGCACGAAACTTATACGCCGTTTCGCTTTGCGATGTATCCACCCAAAGTATTGTCCGGTAATGCTAACTCCAAACTTTCTCATTCTTTTTCTCTGATTATTGCGCATCGATATTCTCATGGCAATTGTTGTTTTCTGAACAGGCCGCAAAGACATCGGTGAATGAACGCTTCGATGTGCTTACAATTACGCTCATTCGCTATACCGTGGTTATGGTCTGTTTCAACGGTTCATTTACGGTGGTTTCATCCCGCGCCCTTTCTAATAACACGATACCGTTGTACTTGCACCGTGCCGTTAAAAAATTGAGAGAGTGATCGTCACAATGGTCACTCCTAAAAATTATACCCTAATTGCAAGAGAAAGTGCGAGTTTATTGACTCGGTGCAATGATCTCACGTTGCAGTCCTTTCATTCCCAGGTCCTTCACCAATCTCCGAATGTACGTTATATCCGTAGGTAATATAATGATGATTGCGTGAAAGTTGATTTCGCAGATTCTATTGAACTTTGCAAAGATCAAACTTGGTACATGAACGATGAAAATAAAGAGGAAAGAAATATCGTCAACTAGATTTTAATCCCGTGTTACCTGCACAGACTTGCTGAACCGAAATGATCCCGAGGAGTGCTGCCACAGGCCGCCGCACCTGAAAAATCCTTACTGCAACGAGATCCTGATACCGGAGGACGATTACTTCTACAGACTGTTCGGGGTACGCTGCATGGACTTTGTTCGAGGTTTCCCAGCGCCTCGACCCGGATGTCGCCTCGGTTCTCGCGTCCAGTTCAACCTCCTCACCGGGGTCCTCGACGGCAACACGGTTTACGGAGTGTCGGACGCTTTTGCGAGGTAAATATCACTTGACCAAACGTATCTTCGATGCGTTCCCATTGAATATAACGTCTTTCCCGACATTCGTGTGAGCGGACGTGAACGTGTAACGCAATTGCACCACCAATGTCGTCAAGGATATCGTAACGCAGGTGTGTACAACTTTTAATTGCGACAAGGGATATAGAAAAAAGGGCTATCAAGGTTAACTCAATCGATCAAGTTACACCAAGGTGTCAACGAATTATCGGTTCTGTTGACCCAGAAACAGTAAACATTGCGAAATTCACGATGTCGTGGGTGTGACTGGAATATTATGCGTAATACGTCGGGCCAACGGTTTTTAAAGATCAGTTCAACTTTTTATTCCGATTCTTATCAGGTGATACCGTATCTGTGAATAACAACCACCCGACGTTCCGAGAGTTGTAACAAACGTTGAAATGATACAATCAAATGAAAAGTTTTTCTTCGGTAGAAAACTGCGGACCGGATATGGCGGACTGTTACGTATGAACCCCGTGTTCTCTGAATACGGACTTAAAGATTTGCTGCCCCTGAAGCTCGACATTCCTGATGAAGGTTGCACCAGGCCAAACCGTTCCATGTACTGCTTCGAGGCCGGTAAGTTTCCTCCGTTTAACTTCCCACCCTGATTTGAAGCGGTTGCTTAACAATCGTGGTTCGTCCGTTGCGCTCCGTAGGTATAATCGATCGTTAAACCTTGTTTCGTTTATAGTCAAGAACGAGGTAATAATGGACAGCGACGGTTGATTATCCTGTGTAAATTAATAATCGCATGTATGCATAATACACGTTCAGTCGCGTAAGCAACCGATCCGGTTATTTCTAGAACATTGGTCAACTAACTAAGAAGTTATCTCTACAAATATTTACTACCACTATGGATAACTTTCTAATCGCAACTAGTCACGTGAGAAGTTCATTACTTGTAAGAAGAATTTCGAACTGTTCTTTATACACACTAAAGCACGTCCCCCAGGTACGTTACATATGTTACGCTGTAACAATTTCTTATCATTTATAGGGAGTGTCCCCGTTATCGATCGTTCGTATTACTACAACTTTTCGTCAATTTTCCCTTCGAATTATAATTCCATGATCGTCGGAATATCGTTAATTTTATCTTAATCTTTGCATATATTTCGGACCTATATCACGGTCGGTATGATAATTATTTATTTATGTATATTTATTTTCAACTGGGCCCTTAGGATAATTAATTAATTCTTTTCGTCGTTTGTTTTTTTTCTTTTTTTTTTACTGTCTTTCTTGTTCTTCGAAGTTTTAACTGACATCCAAGACAAATGTAACGATGTAGAGTATAGTCACTAATTGATAGAAGTATCTTCGTTGAAAATCAAGGAGGTGGCGAGGGAGAAACTTTGATCTTTCGAAAACGGTGGCGCAGCTTATCAAAAAATTAAATATAAAAGCCGTGAATGTAGCTAACTTGTGGAGTTGGATTTTTCGCATTTCGCAGGTGAGATTCGGGTCAACGAGCAGCTGGTACTGACCTGCATGCACACGCTGCTGGCCAGAGAGCACAACCGGGCAGCCAACGCCCTGGCCCAGGTTAATCCTCATTGGGACGACGAGACGATATTCCAGGAGGCAAGACGTATCGTAATTGCTGAGATCCAGCACGTCACCTATAACGAATTTCTCCCAATTTTGCTCGGAAAGGAGGTCATGGAGAAGTTTGGCCTCCTGCTTGAGAAAGACGTAATTTTACAACCATACGTTTTACTTATTACGCAATTTCTGCTTTCTTAACGCGTATAACATACCGACTACACGTACACCCGTTCGGCTCCACCCCTTCCCTATATATTATCATGTGGCTTGAAATGCCTACGGCTAGAATGACTGACAATCAATGCCAAACACCTTGCGTATGCTCCAGTTTGCCTCTTATTTATGGGGGAGTTGGAATGCCGGTATAGGACTTTCTTTTATCGAAACAGATTCGATTCTTTTGACGGGGTGTTGATTCCGTGCAACATTGCTCTCTAGTTTATTCTGTCGTTCACAAACCACAGCTAAACCTTTGCTGTTTCATTTCGAAATGCAGGGATACTGGGACGGCTACGACCCGAGTGTAAACCCGGGGGTCTTGGATGCGTTCGCAGCCGCAGCCTACAGATTTGGTCATTCGTTGCTCCCGACGGCCGTTGAAAGGTGGAGCAAAGCTCACAAGTTCATCGGTACGTATCGGCACTCGGTATTTGGGACCACCGTGTGGTAACGCGTCAAAAATATTGATCAACGTCGAAGCAACGGATGAAGGAATTATTTTCCTAATTTTCTTTCAGCGTCCAAACGGCTCTCCGATCTTATCAGAAGACCCTACGATCTGTACCGCGCTGGGGTCTTGGATGAATATTTTATGGGTCTGATGAATCAGGTCGCTCAGGCTATGGACGATTCTATCACCCAGGAGGTCAGTATTGGCGTCAAGTTGGAATCCCCGCGTATTAAAGTTTCGATTCCGATTTTACCCTCCTCTTTTTTTTTTTTTGCCTTGTTTCTTCAGGTCACCAATCATCTGTTCAAAAAAGTCGGCGCGAAATTCGGTATGGATTTAGTGTCGTTCAATATGCAGCGTGGTCGAGAATTCGGACTTCCTAGCTACATGGAGTTCAGGTAACCAGGAATAATATACCTATACATATTTGATGTGAAAAAGAGACTGGGTTTCGTTAGATTTATACCTCATAAATTGTTTCTTTTTTTTTCGACAGAAAATTCTGCGGGCTTCCCGGTGCTGACACTTTTGAAGAACTCTTCGGATCCATGCCAAACGAGACCATCAGGCGATACAGCTCGATATTTCAGTTAGTATATGTTTATTTATTAAAAAAAGAATCGTTGAATAGGCGTCGTGCATCTATAAAAATAAAAATGTCCATCATTTTAGGCATCCCTCTGACGTCGATTTATGGTCCGGTGGTGTCTCTGAGAGACCACTTCCAGGTAGCATGTTGGGTCCCACTTTCGCTTGCATTATTGCAACGCAATTCAGCTACTCGAGACGCGGGGATCGCTTTTGGTACGAACTGCCGAATCAGCCGTCTTCTTTCACTCCTGGTAAGCCATAATTTTGAATAAATTCATACGAATTATCAGAAAACAAACCCTAGCGAATAGAAAAAATGATCAGTTTTTAGTATCAACAATAACTACGATATCGTTATCCATAATTCTTGACAATAATCAATATGGATTTTAATAAAACGTTGCAGTAAATTCAGGATAAGAGATTAATATGAAATTATTTTTCAATCTTCATCGTTTTATTTTCCTCAGAACAACTCACTGAAATTCGGAAATCCAGAATGGCGAGACTGATTTGTGACAACACGGATCTTATCGATACGATACAAATTTATCCAATGGTTCTTCCCGATCACGAAATGTAAGTAAATCTATTATAAACCGAACTGCCTAACTTCGCTTTTCTTGTCTTTTACCTCACGGTTTTTGATTTTAGAAATCCAAGGGTTCCTTGTCGAAGTGGCATTTTACCTAGCATCGATTTTAGCAAATGGGCCGAGTTTCCGTCACCGCAAACGGCGCACGCCGCCCAATACGTGAGTAATATTGCCGAGCAGTATTCGCACCTGGGCAAGTAGATATGAAAGGTACACCTCAGCATCCTGTAAGAGTGTGGGTAGAAAATAGAAATTAGTTTTTAGAACTTACATTAGTTCATAGTGTTATTGGTTTCGTTGTCACTTTTGACCGCGGGCAATTTCCCATCATTACTCAAACATCCAAGTCGAACAATTACCCTTTATCTTTATTCTCCATTTATAATTTTATTCCTCCGTTTTATGTTAAACAATCCAATAATTGTTTCAACAGAACTTTTTCGAACTTTTCAGTTTTTAATTTTGGTATTTCTATTGGAGGAATGTTACTTCAATAGTAAAAAATTTTAACGGTTTGCATAGGGGTAGCAAAAATGCTAGCATACCCTTATTGCTTCTCGGATTCGCCTTGTAGTTATTTTCATCTCGATTTCGCTATAAATAATTATTAAATGTGTCCAATTTTATCAAATTTTTTTTCACACTTTATTAACATTCAATTTACTCATTGTTATGTTCATTTTTTTTTTCTTCATAGTTTCACCTAAATAATAATAATCAAACTTTTTTACCTGCTTAATGTATTACGACACCTGTTATCACGAAACTTATTATCTTTTCTGCATCAAGTAAATAGCTGGACTCTCTTCTCTTCTTTACTACTATTTCTGTTTCTTACTGTTAGCTAAAATTGTCGGATTTCGCGAAAGATTTAATCTTGACACTGTGTAAGGAATTAACTAGGAATATTCTTATTGTTTTTACATACTGTAGCAATTATCGATGGAGAAACAATCGTTTCAATTACCTGCCAGTGATTCGGTGCTCTCATTTCCAACACCGTCAAACCACGGAGAAAATGTCATCTCACAAATCTTCTTTGCAAACGTAAACAGCATCGCCTCTTATCTAGAAACTTTGCTCACCCAAGAGTGAACCTATGGTTATTTTTTTTTTTTTTTTCATTTTCGTTTATAAATTTCCCTTGACCAATGGATTACTATCAAACTTCGCCAAATACACACGAACATCACGCACCATCAGCGCCGCACGCCTGCACTGCACGCAATATACATTATATATATATATATATATATATATATATCTCTGACCACAAACATAACCAATGTTTACTTTTGATTATGTTTATATAATCAATTATTAATTGCAATATCGGGACTGAGCCTGAAAGACTAAATCTCTAGCAAAAATGTGTAGTTTCAATACTGACGTAAACATGACGACCTATTTGTACTTTAAACAGGGTATCTGGTAAACCACGAGTCATTACTTTCAATTAATATTCTTCTCCCGACACGGCTCTTTTACTTTCACTTCGCTTCGATATTTACGATCTGCATAATCAGTAGCTTTGAGGATTCATGCTGACCGATGCCTTTGCGCTCAACAAATAGAGAACGTCGGTAAATACAATAGAAAGTATAAAATTTGGTCGAAAACGGCGCAGCATATGGCATAAGTGTTTATTTCTATGCCAGACTTACGTTATACTGATAATTTAAAGAAAATTGACGTGTTACTCTGAGGTGGGAAAAAATCTCGTATTATCAATAAGCTAATCATTGCCTCATAAATAAATCTATGTACACATATTATGTATAGGTAGAACTATGAATGGTATGTATGTAAACGTATACTGCGTACTGGAATATATTATTACATGCGTACGAAATGTGTATACAAAACCTGCACCCATCCGATTGAGTTACCCACAATCTGCACCCGCCTGCATCAAGTATTTATATATAGTTGATTTATTTTATTATATACCCACGATTGAATACACCGGTATTTATGTATTGTAGGCGTATATCGTAGTATGTAATGTAAATATATATATATATGTATATGTATTGCGCGATATTGTTTAATGATATTATTTAATACGCGCGATTTTGTACATACATACACATAATAATTTACCATCGTCGAAAGAATAAAGTATGGAATTCACTTTGTAAGTGTATTGCGTATAAGTGTAAAATATCGTACATTCAGTATACATGCATCAGCACATATATGTATGTATATAATTGCACAATGCCCGATTGATTGGCTGATTGATTGATTGATTGATTGATTGATTGATTGATTGATTGATTGATTGATTGATTGATTGATTGATCGATCGATTGATCGATTATCAATTGTCCGCGCATTTTCTCAAGCCATTCTTTTTCCCTTTACCGATCAGCTTCCTACCTTCTCTCACCTCCTCCGTTCACTTTCCGACTCTGTTCGAGGTCCATTTTGCAATAGGAAGCGACCGTACGTGTCGATCTCTACAAGGATGAAATATACGGGCGTGACTTTTACCACATGCAGACAGGCTGCTTCTCAACCTGACGCTCCGATGCGTGAGAAATTTCTGAGCGCAAGTTTTATTTATTCAGACCAATCTTGACCGATCGAAATTATAATTTCATAACACATTCACATTTCCAAAAATATTTTATATCCACGTAGTTACTTGGAAAAATGTTTGAGAACGACCTGAGAACGTGCAGAATTTTTAGCGTGTGCAGTGCAAAATATCGTGTAAACTGTCTTAAAAAATAGCTCGGTGAGTATTACATTATTCCAGATTTCTATTTTGCTTGTAAATAATAGACATCCAAAATTTGTATTTGTGCACGGTAACGTAGAAATTTGATTGTAAATTGCTGTACGTTGACGGGGATGGTTTTTCCAATATCTATGGTAAATCGAGAAAGTACCAATAAATAGTCAAAGTAAATGAGCTTTACATTTTATAGCACTGTGTAAATATACCAACGCTTTCAGGCGTGATGTATTCGTAACCTTAGGATTTACAGATTATTAAATCTATCGTGGGTATCTCGTATTATTTTCAGAACTTTCCTGGACCTTTCGTCATGCCTGTACCTAAACCAATGCCGCCCTTGGTTTACGCCAGGATGCCTAAGGCGTCTGAAAGCAAGAATAACTTGGTGTCAAAGCCTAAAAAGACGTCGGTAACGGTCGCCAAGATTCTAGGATTAGCCGGCCTCCGCCCGTCAAAAATATCCGCCACTTCAGTCACCCCGGAAACTAAACCAAAACCGAAAGCCGATAAAAAATCTATTGGTTCACCGTGGCTGATGATGCAGCGTTCGACCCAGATTTACGCCGTGCCAGAGGCAGGCTACTTCTTTGAGAAGTCAGAGGTATCAATTTCCCCGATGAAAGATATCCCCGAAGAGAAACCTCAATCTTTGAGAACCCTGCTCAACGATTTACCCAGAAGTCCTATCAAGGCTCCTATCAACCTGCCTAAAACGACCGTGAAGAAAGTTGAGCAAACCGATCCAGAGAACATTTTCAGGATAATGGAAATTCTGTCGCGCAATCGTTACGACGAAGGGACGCAGAGCAGCCGGATTCCCCTTCGCAGGTCTAAGCGCCAGGTCACCGCTGACGGGGGGGAAAATCCCGTCGGAGGAATAGCGGGAAAAAAGAAGTCCAGGAAATCCGGCTACACCCCCGTCTTCAAGGTGTGCAACGATACCGCGGCGAGCGAGATTTCGGACTTGAATTTGCCGCCTCCGTCTCCAGAAAAGGAGCCGAAACGCTCCCGGCAGTATTACAGAAACGGCCAGCCGATACCCGATGCTGACGTCGTGCGAACGACGACCGGGACCCCGATTGTTCAAGTCGACGAGACCGTCGAGCCTCCCAAGGAGGCGGCGTTGGTCGACGAAAACGCGAAGAATCAGACCTACATAAACCTCCAGGATCATCAGAAGGGCGTGCAGGATGGAGCGGCCGACGCGCCCAAGGACGCAAACGGTTATCCCGCCGATATACCTCCCTACAATCCGGACATGATACCCTACGTCGAAGTACCCGATTACACCGATCAGCGAGAGCAGAGCCTCGACAAGGACGACCGAAGGGTGGCGAAGGAGAGGTACGTCGAGTACCCGAACGAAGAGGCGGACGTCGTTGATCCGGAAGCACCGGCTGTCATCCAGCAGCGACCGAGGATGCCGCAAATCATTGTTCTCGATGACGACGTCGGGGATAGCGACGAGGTGCAGATGGAGGCGGAGGAACAGGAGGAACAGGAGGAAGTAAGAGAAGAAACGGACGAAGAAGGGGACGATAACGCAGGGCTGCGACAAGAGGAAGAGGACGATGAAGATTCGACAGTCAAGGATGAGCTACGTAACTCCGAGCCTCAGGAGGATGCGTTCGACTTCGAGACGTTGCGGTTCGACATTGAGGACTACAAGAAGCCGTTCAATCTTGAAGAGTTATTTAAAGAAATCGAGAGGGAAACAGCGGCCGCTTACAAGCAGAACAAGACAAGAGAAGACGTGAACGAGCACCAGGGCAGCAGACGAGTTGAAGTCCGCGGGAACAACGAGCAGGTGAAACGGGACGCGAGTAAGGCCTGGGACAAGGATTTCGAACTTCTTAAAATTCCGGTGATCGAGGAGAGCGAGGGAATTCGAAACAAGGATGGGAAAAGCGAGGAGAAAAGTGCTGGACAGGATGCCACGGTAGTCCCTCCGAATTTCTTCGAGGAGTTTGACCGAGTCTTTAGTTCCTCTACGACCGTTACTCCGTTTGCCGGATACTACGAAGACGAGGATGAGGAAGAACGACTTCCCGCCTCGTCGTCCGTAGTAAAAAGCGACGATCTTCGCGAGGATCCTTACGCGCATGAAAAAACCTATGAGAGAATGTTTGGGACTGGAGATGAACGGAATGGATCCGAGCCTGCCAAGGTTGAGGACGATGCGTACTACGGGCAATGGTCGGACAACGACAACAAAGGCGTAGCGGATTTCCTCGAGAAGAAGAAAAAATCAGGGATCAAGGCCGACGATGAACCGAGCGACGAATCGCTCCGTGAAGTTTACGAAACTCTGGGCACTATTCTTGATCGGAAAGATGACGTCTCTAGGCTCGATGATAAAGTCGCTGCAAAGGCAAAGGAGGAGGGAAAAATGCCGGCGATGTACAAAAATTACTGGACACTTGAATACAGTGGTCCGAAGAAAAAAGAAAAGACGTAAATAATGTTAAGATTTACGGTACTGTTGTCACGAGTTTGGAATAACCAGACTCGCAAGTTCGTTGACTAATTTTAATTATAATGAAGTAAAAATGAGACGTTCATAGTCTCAATTAATGTAGAGTGGAACCGCACGTAAAAATTGATATTCTAAGATGTTTAAGTAATTTTTGTTTTAAACTGTAAAGCAATTAGTATTTACAACATCTTACTTCAATGATAAATGTACTTGACTTGGAGCAATATATGTACAAAAAAAAAAAAAAAACCACGAATGAAAAACGTTCGCGAGTGCTCTAAGCATAACGGTGACGTTTAACGATGCCATGCTTGAAAAGTTCTTTTTGCGATGAGCGGTATTGTAATAAGTAAAAAAGTGCGGAAAATAAATTGTTGGAAATTAATTATTAATTAATTATTAATTATTATATATTATATACTATGTCGCGCAATGAGTAATTTTCACGACTGTTTACGTCATGTGTAACCCTCACCTCAAATTTGGGTAAATTTATTTCGAGTCTAATTCCATGTGTGGATAATCCGTGGTATAAAATCCGGTGCACAGTTTCGCTTCCTGTTTTCGTACCGGTGGCTTGTTCGAAAGATGACAACTGGTATTCGCCTGGCGGTTCGAGATAATTAATTAAGAATAACTTATAAATGTTGTTTCAGCCAGCCAGTCAACAAGCAGCATTTACGCATTACAGACAAGCGATATGATCAGTGCGATCGGGCAGTGCGTAGCGTGTGCCGTGTAAAGTTCCTTCGCAATGGTCGGTGAATTAATCTCAATGACAGATTTACGTGTATCACCGAAAGAATTCCTTCAGAGAAAGATTCCACGCTGTCCGTGTCGCGGATACTTCCGCGTCGCGTCTTGTCGCGTATTGTCGCGTCGTCGTTTCGACAAGTGCTGCAGGAAATCTAGGAAACCGAATTAGGATGAAAGCCAGCGTCACAGGGGGTTCCCCTTGTTCAAGGAGGGTGGTCCAGGACAGAGACTCAGAGCAGACTCAGGGTGATCGGGTATATAAGCCTGCGTTTCCGCGATTCAGGTATCACTCGACTCGCTACCAGCTCTCAGAGTCCAAACCCTCGTTTGTAACAAACAACACTTGCTCGACGACTCATTGTCCACCCAAGTAAGTATTACACTACATTCAAAGTATGTACAACAATTAAGACATCGCACGCGCAACGATTTTCACTCGTGATCAAACTTTGCCGATAAAAAAATCACTTTCTCTTACGGAAAATTTCGGGGGATTAGATAGTGTGAAATATAAAACAGAACGATACTAAATAATATAATACTTTGTGCAAATGAAAGATTGGATTATTAGGGATATCGAACGTGTTAGAGTCAATCCAATTGTCCGTACATATGGAAAATCTCCTTGCTGCTTTGTTGGTGTAACGGTTGAAAGATCAGGGGCATTGACAAGAAACTTTGGAAAATAAAAGAAAACATTGCACACGGAATGTCTAATTATAGCAACCGCGATCACAATCAATAAGAGGGGATCAAACGCGGAAGCACGCTGCGTATTCCGGTTATTAACTGTGTGAGAAGTGAAAAAGAAAAAGAAAGAGGATAAAAAAAAAATGAGGAAAAAAGAGAGAAAAAAGAACCGAGAGACAAGACCATTAAATACAGGCAACCAAACAACCTTCGGCAATCTTCCCGGCAGTGGATATTCGGATTACTAATTAGTAGACGCATTTAACATGTATCAATGCATATTTATTTCTCTTTTTCTTCTTCGATTATTTGTTTATGTTTCTTTTTTTCTTCACACCTCTACAGGAAGCTGACCACGGAATAGTCGCGCGCATATATATTCATGCCCCGTTTTGACAAATTGTAACCGGACCTTTTGGTGGTACCTGACCGATTCCGAGATCTTATAATAAGCAGAGTTACTTGCGCGAGTAGCGTTACTCCGAGAAGCCGTTCATCGTGTTTACTTCACTCTGTCTGAACTCCTTGTTAAATTTCAAGGAAATAGAATACTTTCAAGCCTGCACTAAACATTTCACAGTGAAGTGAGGGATATAGGTGAATATGTCGCTCGGATGCGAGATTTAATAAAAATATTGTGAGATAATTTTTGAAATTTACTTCGATTCAATATTACATCCAGTTTTACTTATCAAGCTTATTTTCTTCGGCAAATTGTCGCCTCACAATTAGCGTGAAATAATCTTTACATTGGAAATAAGTCCTCATGATACTATATGTATACATTTTTTCGCATGACTTTCATTAACTTTGACTTTGTAGAGATAGAATTATAGGAGCGTAAATATTGAAGATTAGCGGTGAAAAAGAGAGTTCGCCCGAAGTCGGATATAGGAGTCAAAATATTTTTGGTAATTCTATTTAATCGGCTTATTTCATCTACTAGTCCACGTGTTCGATATCTAAGACTGAAACTTAACGCTGGCTCGAAAAGACCAATTTTTATTTTTTTTTTTTCTCTCATCTACTTTTTTCTCATAAACGTCGATCCTGATCTCATTAAAGCCCGCCGCCTATAGGTCTTTGTTGCAGATATGAAGAACCAGACCCGTGTTACTATTCTCTTCCTTGTCGTGCTCGCTGTGATTGCCATAGCAGCGTCGACCGGCACCTCCAACCGCATTGGTTTGTAAACACTTGCATTTAATTTGCCTTAAATTAAGTTGAGATTAACTTGCACAACGTGTAAAGACGACCGGTTGGCCATCCTACACGTATTAGTCGGTGAAGAAAGTTGAGATATTCCCGCCGCGGAGTATCTTCACAGATTTATTCATTAATGTAAATTTGCGTTACTTATCACGTTTTTCTGTGTACGCATTCATATGTATACAATGATTTACATAAATTTAAACTGTGAAACTTGTTCGTTGAACAGGCGTCTGCATAAGGAACTGCGCCCAGTGCAAGAAGATGTTCGGCGCTTACTTCGAGGGACAGCTCTGCGCTGACACCTGTGTCAAGTTCAAAGGAAAACTCATTCCTGACTGTGAAGATGCCAGTTCAATTGCACCTTTCATCACCAAAATCGACGAGGATTAAATATTTATCTCGCCCTCGCACCGCCATGCAGCCGTTTCCAGTCTATCCGCCTATATTTTACTCCTTCTATGGCTGGATAAACTGGTTTTATTACTATCGCCAAGTTTTCGCTGTTTCAAGTTATACCGATCATCTGCAAACTTGGTTATTTTATTGGACGACACCGCAGAGTAATCCGTATTTCACCTAGTAAATTGTACCTTCGTATTTCAAAATATTTTCATGCCGCTAATCACTACGGATGTTTTTCGCCTGAAATTATCTATTTTATTCTCGCTCGCTTGAAATCATTCACAAACTGGGTACCAATTCATTAGTTTAGACATGTGTTTGAGGATAACTTTGTTCCTTTCAACTTTTTATTTTTTTAATTACAACCACTGAAAATAATGCGAAGCATTGGCAGTTAGACGCGATTGAATATTTGAACCTATATACGAATTTTCATTGATACTAAATTGATCGAAATTTATTTATATATTAATATTATTTACATAGTATTTATGTCCTGCTCATTATTTAACTCAACACGTTTATTTAAAATAGGACTACTATACGACTGACCAGATTAGTTGTTCCATTGTTTAAATTAATGGATCAAGAACAAATGACAATCGTACAATCATAGATATATAATGGATATTTTAACTCTAGTCAACCTGCAAATTATGTTGTAATTATATGTTATTGTAAAAAATTATAAAAACTAATGAGAAAGCTTATGATGAATGTATTCTTTTATGTTGTTGGTTTCTACGATAATTTTTTATTTAGCGTTCCTCGGTGATTTCGGAATCATAAATGATTACGCTTGTATGCACACCACAATAATACCATGAAAATGAACGATTTTTCAAAGTTTAAATATGCGTATATATTATCCTTTACATATTCACCAACTCTCTGGTCGTAAATCTGCTTCAATTGATTTAAAAAAATAATTTGAAGGTTGTCACGGAATTGATTAATTATAATACGAATAGAAAGAATTCGAAAATTGCGGACGAATTTCCATAAAACTTTAGCTTTCCTGTTGAAATTCATATAGATGGGATATTTCAAAAAATAGAGTATATCGAGAGCAAGAAACTTTTTTGCAGTTTTTATTTCCCATATCTTTCGGTACTTGTAGTTGAATTCCAAAGTCAATTCATTTCATGCGCGAGAAGTGGATGTACTTGAAATTTCTGGAGTTATTTCCTACCTAATGTAAACGAATTGAGTTATGCTAAATTTGGAATATCCCAATTAAAAAAAAAAAAATACGTCTCTACCCATTTCTCCAAATTTCTTTCGTTGACTGATGCAAGCTTGAGTGGGAATTTTGCTCCCCTGCGAAGTAATAAATATCCACTATACAAATATAAAACATATCTGCTGCATAATTAGTTTTGCAAGCAACAGGATGATGGCAAAGTATGTGTTTAAAAAAAATTAAAATAATTCATATTCAATTCTTTTGGTATAGTAATATATTCTTTCATCCAGTACGGAGCAAAACCAAATTATAAGCATATATAAATTATATTAAACATGAATTTTAATCATTAATCGTAATACCGGTTCGCTATTCAGCTCATCGGCGAAAATGAAAATTTTGAAACCGAAAGGACAAGTTTTTTACCCGCAAGATTATAAGGATTACAGGAGAACGCAGGTAAAACCTAATACCGCAGGTTAGTACCAAAGAAGTATTGATCAAAAGTCTTTCAGCCAGGTCACAAGTAGGTGAATTAAATATTGAATCAATCGATTAGGAATTATAAGTATATTAAACCAATAATATAATCAAATCTTTTGTCAATTTGTAAAACAAATTACCGTTTGTTACGTAGCTTGCGAGAAACGGTTAAACTTGTCCCTGAGCCCTCCGCCGCCTTATAGGCTGATGCTAATCCTCAGGAGCCAATCGCAGAGTGCTTAATAGAATGTTGACGAATGAAGAGCGAGATCTCACGTCAGTGTTCGGAAACTGGAGTCAGGATTAGCGTTCTTACTTGTATGACTGTAACCTTGGGACTTGGAAATAAACACATTATTTCCAAGAGATACTTGTAATTTAATTAAGTAAGCAGCAGTGCCGTAACTAGGCGTAATCAACTTCGAGAATGGTAAGAATTCACCGATACCTCGAATTACATGTTCTTGTAATTATTTTAAACTCGCTCTGTCATCACGCCCGTACATAACCTCAAAAATAATGTATACCTCTTTTCAGGACGTATTCCTCATGATCAGGCGAAAGAAAACGACTATTTTTACAGACGCGAAAGACAACACTACCGTTCTTGAATTAAAAAAGATCATAGAAGGTGAGCTGAAATATATTTTCAACCATTATGATCTCATGTATGGACCTTGTCGGTGAGTGTCTGAATCACTTGTTGAAATAATCTTTTCAAATCCTATTCGATGATGCTTAAGTCATTTGCATATATCTGCAAATCTGTGGTGACTTCGATACCTTCTAAACGTGTATTTCGTAAAGCTGAATTAATTCGCCTCTCCAGCAGATCACCAACTGTTGTTTAAGCTACTCTAAACCAATTTTAGGTATACTGAAGATTGCTCCGGCGAATCAACAACTCTACAGCAAAGACAATGTCATCATGTCCGATAACAAATTTTTGTCGGATTACGGAATGACGTCGGCAGTGGCAAAAGCACAATGCCCTGCTCTGGTTGCTTTAGCCCTACGCCAAGAAGGGGGTCAGTTTGAACCTCTGGAAATGACACCTTACTCGTTACCACCTGATCTCCCTGATGTAATGAAATCCCAGGAAGCCAACGGCAAAGAACAAACTCCGTGAAACTCGCCAATTTGTCCTCAACTAACCAACGATTGAGTATATTGATAAATTCATTAGCGATGTTTTCTAGGATTATCACAGGCATTGGAGAGAGTTCACTCTGGAGCTGGCTGTAACTGTTGACTGTAATTATTATGTCCTTGTGATCAATAGATATTTTTTCATTGTTTACTAGATTTTCAGTATTCTAAAGTTTTCAGCCTGATGATAACTGATAGTGAGTACTAAACAATCGGATGATTTGATAAAGAGTCTGTATTTTCATTTCTGAACTAGGTATGTCCTTTATTCTCATGATTCATCGTACTAAGAAACAATCGAAAGAGTTATTCTGAGTTCTCAGTATAAGATCTTTGATCTTACGTGAGTAATCATGTGCTGCCGAAATAAATTTTCTATGCCTATTCTTCATTTGTGATTTCAAGCTTTCCACCATGGAATTTTTTACCTCATTTCATAATGTTCTAATTCCAATAGAACCGCCTTCTTCCAGAGCAATGGAATATTACAGACTAGTTTCATCGGCTTCTTCAGCAAATTAATTGTTACTCGAGATATTCAAAGTATATTTAAACTATTTGATTTTGAATGTTCCCTAATCTTAAAAACTTGCTAAGTCAATTTCTCATCTTTTCAAGGTTTATCATTAATATGTATTTAAATATAAATAATTATGAATACGAAACACTGGTCGTGCAGACGTATATGCAGGGCATATGCTGTTTTATCGCCCTAATCTCACTCTCCTTTGCCTGTGAAGGGTGCTGAGTAACTACATTATACAAAACTAATAATTACTACTAATCTTGACTTCCATTGCGAAGACATTGAAGAAGTAGGAAACAGATTTAAAAAAATTCATTTATTATTTTTCATTCCCTTTCATAAATGATCATGCAATCATACAAAGGAACTTGATACCTTTGGGAATACTTGAAACCGCAAGATTTGTGAAGGTACGGTAATTAATCTGTACCATAATGGAGAGAGGATAGTTGTATCATCATCTTTGATTTTTTTTGTCTATTAAATGCATTAGCACATGTAAAATTCATCCACAAATTTGAATTTAAATTTGTTACTCACACAGTACAAATGTTACACTTTTTTCGATTCAATCCAGAGTATAACACACCAAGTCCAGCAGATAAATAAATTTCCTACACCCGCTAATGCACGCCTAGTAAATAATGATAAAAAGATGTACTGTTTTATAAAATTAAATATTAGTTATATTCAGTTGTATTTTGATTGATATGATCATTTGGCACGATCTTGTTGACAACTTCGTTAATTATCGCGTACTACCATAATTCATGTCTCGATTTTTTTTTTTTCAAATCTCAATGATTAATTATGTGATATTTTGAAATTTAATATGAAATCTTCGTAATATTCTGTTCTGTTATAAACTCCTAATATTTTTAATTTATGAAAAAATAAATGGTATGGTTAGCATAAGTTAGTTTTATCTCTTGTAGCTTATTATTATAGTATATACATAACCCCATCTTAAGCAATGTAAGCACTGTCTAGGAAGCTTAAAGTTTTTCATGTTTGATAAATCGTACCGCTACTCGGTATGGAGTCGCAAATGTTTTTTGTACATACGTATACGTAATACCTGATAAATGCTACTCGATACAACAACGGCGCGAAAAGTGAAATTTCGGATTCCGAAATAGAATACAACTGATATTTGAACACAATCTGACAAAACAATGTTATTCTTCCACCTCTCCTCAGCGGCTTAATTGTGACAGGACTTGGAACAATTTCTTTTCAAGTAATTTTCTTTCCCCACAGTCAGATTGGCAGTTGGACAATTTAACTGTTGCACAAATTACCTAGAGAACGAAAAAACCAGCCGCCGCTAAAATAATTCTAAACCTTATAGGCTACTCACATCGTTGTATTATTCTGTACGTAATTGCTCGGTTTTTTGTCTGTATTTTGATCGCTTCAAATTCTTGTGAATGATAAGTGAATAATAAAATTGTTAAAGTAATGAGACGTTCCAGGTGCCCGTTTGGTCTGTCTTTGAACGCAGAATTAATTTATTATTTAATTTCTCGTTGAAAAGACAGACACTCCAAGGTTGCAGCAGAAAAGCTGGGTAGCTAGATATGAATTTGCAAAATGATTTTTTTATTTTTCATTCCCAAATTTTTAAATCTGTCAGCGAAGCAGTAACTGGCAAACCGTCATACACCATTCTCTGATATGTGAAATTCGGTCGTTAATACAGCGGTTACAGCGCGAATAATACCGAAACAAACGCTAGCGCGCCTCGCGTACGTCATTTCGGTCATTTCACGTTTGGCCGGCGCTCGGGGAACATCGCAGACGAACGTCGCGTAATTTTATAAAAATTATTCAGTGAGTACGTTGTGATTCAAGTGAGTGAATTTTACGAAAGTGACGTTCGGTGATCAATGCACGTAGTGGAGGAAATATTAAATCACAGTGCGTTATTCGACACAAAAATAGGAACCTGAAAATACAAGGTATGTGTACATGCTTTTCGAATTTTTAGAATGTCGTTAGTTTATTTAAATACGTTCTTGTTTACAAATGACGTGCTGTTGGAGAAATTTCAATGGCATTTTAACATAATTTCCAAGGTTTTTTCACTGGGAAGTGTAATAAAATCGATTTGTTAAATATTTTGCAATACGATTAAGCTACCCTCGGTCACCTATATAGTTGATGCCACTGGTTGGTGTAGTTAGATGTAGTTGATGCATTGATAAACGCTACCTACAAAATGTAGAGAGCACTGATCTGGATGTATGCTTCTGACCATTTTTGTCGTGGTAGATGCGAACGCTATGTGCCGTATAATCGACGCTTGTCAACGTTTTTACCGGGAAAAATTAAGTTGAAACACCTTTTATTATCTCTCCGCGTCACGCGCGACGTCACGTCGCCGGTCGCTGTATGCGTGAAAATTGCCGGTAGTACAAAATTTTCGTAATGCTTGTAACGTGCTACGTTTCTCCAATAATTTAATGTGGAATAAGTAGTGTGTACCGTTTGACGATGAACAATTAAAAAATGTCTATACTGCGTAAAAGGCCGTTCGTAAAAGCTGCGATTTGTGTTACGTTACTTCGAGCCCAGTGCCAAGCAGAGAATTGAATATTAAGAGGTTACGATGACTTCGGAACTTTCGACCAGCGCTAAATGCAAGGAACATTTAATATGGAGAATGTTTATGGCCATAGTGACCAGCGTCTGTGTACAATTTATATTTATGACCTTTGTCATACTGATAGTAAATTTCCGAATAATGCATCCGCTGACATGGATCATAAATACGTGGAATGCAGTAACGTGCTTCCGGACTTGGAGTTACTTCCTTATTTTAGCCACGGTGATATTCCTGCAGGGTGTGATATGCAGTAAGCATTACTTAACAGCTCCCGCCTATCGAAAAAGCAGATTCTCGATCGTCTGTAACATGTTCAAACCACACAATTTGCTTGTTGGAGGATTGCACATATTAGTCGGTGGCGTGCTAGTCTGGCTTCATTTATCCCTGCAGGATGAACGCCTTGGTTTGCTGACCGTTAATTGCGACGGAGAAGAAACATGCCTCGTTGAAGAAAACTTTTTCCTACTGCTCGGCGGCTTTTGGATCGGCTTTTACTTCTTTGTCAAATCAAATTTTCATATGACACATCTACAGTTCCCCATTGTGCCCCGATCGAAGTTCTCTCAAATCAAAGGTGGAATTGGATACCTTCTACCACACGCTGCAATGAACGCCCTGTCACCTGTTCTATGCTTCATATTCTTTTACTATATCGATGGAGGATACTGCAGAGAAACCGTGCTTTCTATTTTCTCTATAAAAATGAAGGATGTACCGCTGGACACACTTTACGGACTGCTAAACATATCTCTGTTCTTTTATACCTGGCTATTCACCACTCTCTTCCTCCTAACAACATACACGATGCATTTGTCATTCGAAGCTCATCTGACACAAAGGATGGTTTTTGACATTGAACAGCAAAGCTTATTTGCCGATCAATCCTCTGGTATGTGTCTTGCGGACGCATTGGCCACCGACCAAGTACCTATCATACAACATTTGGCCTACTACGACTTGGTTACGCTGGCGCAGAAAGAGAAGCCACGCAGATCGATATTATTCACTCTCAGTACTCCAGGCGGTCGTCCATGCAACTGGAATAGTATAGCTGTAAAATGCATGGGGCTATTGAACAGTTTTACTCTAGAAGTCAACCAAGCATGTGCTACAAATCACAAGCTGTTAACTGGGCCAACTAATACATCAACACCTGGAAAGTTGTCCGAAACGTCTTACCCTTACAAAATGAGAAATTTGACTGCTGCTAGACTCCTTGCGCCAAATTTGGACTCTACGATCCCTCCTCTGCCTAAACAAAACTCTAACGGAGATCTGTTCATCACTCAGTTTCTTAGGAGTAAACGACAGGAATTCATAACATACCTATTATCAGTGCCCATGATCAGATACGTATTTGAAGAGACTTTGGAAGAAAAGATACGTTATATATTCAGGAATGCTCAACCGGTTATATGGGCTGCGGAAGGTATTTCTTCGTTGATTGTGATTTCCCTTAAAGAGGATCAGTATGGGGTAATACAACAAGACTTGCCAACGATCATCAGAACTTTGTTATCACTAAAGGAAGCTTTGGATAAATTACACAAGGCTAATATATTTGTGAAAAAATCACAGAGTGACGACAAAGAGATAAGGCAAATGATGATGTGCTTAATAAGTACGATTAAGCGCAGTATTTATAGAATTACCACCACATTTAAAGACTATATTGAGGACTTGCCGCTAGAACCAGATATTATAGGACAGCTGCAGAGCTTTCTATCTTATAGAGAGTAAAAAACATGCATTTTCTAAGACTATATTTCATATTTGTAACACACTGTGACTGGAACATTTTGTTTATTTTTATTTTTTTTTGCTCAATCACTAATTTTATAATATCTTTCTGGTTAGCAGATTCATACTATATATTGAAAAAATTTGCCATCCCTAACCATATTACTTCCAACATGAAATTAATTCTCATTTTTTTATCCCTGTTTATATTAATGGAACCAATTTACTGATAATTATAGTTTACCTAAAATAATTAAGTAGTGTCTTTATTATTGTTGTGAACAGAATGATTTGTAACTTCTTAAGTTCGAAACTGTTATTATGGGATGAATAAAGTCAAATTGTGCATACTGTGTAAATCTACAGAAGTGTTCTGTGGAATAAAATTGGTATTCTTCTATAAAACTTTTACTGTTTCTTTAACAAAAGAAACAAATTCGACTTGTTACTCAATTGATATTGAAGAATCAGTTGAAAATGGTACTAATTAAATTAGGTGAAATTTTGATGGAAGGGAGACTATAAAAAATCTGGTGGCATTTTAGATTGTATGTATTTTATTCTATCAATTGGCGTTGAGATGGTGTTTCAACAGTAAAAATAAGAAAATATGTATATTGTATGTACATCATTACCTTACACTCTTTTCAAATGCTGCACAACACTGAGATTATAGAATAAGTTATCCCTTAAGGTTGTCCAACTCGCTAATTGCGCTTTTTGTACTTTTGGCAAATACTCGCGCAACTGTTGGTCTGCCGCTATCGTTTCACCGTGTGACTTTAAAAATGCTCCAAGATATGCTTGAGCGAGTTCGAAATCTTTTTTACTTTTCATCATTGAGCGTATCATTTTTAAAAATTGTAACATTATTACAATCGATCCTCCGGAGTGTAATGCCAAAGATTGTATTTCAAAATCAATGGCGCTGGGTCCAAGAGATTTGAACCTTTCGATAACTTCAGAAAAGTCATCCGTCTCACTAGAAAGTTGTAACAATTTGCCAAATACTGTAAGACTATCAAAATTCGTCGGTGCTAATAATTTGCTTGCTTGATCTTTGTCGGTTGCTTCTCCTAAATCAAACTGTACTTCTAGTGACGGGATTGTAGGTAGGAAAAAAGGAGCAGCTGGTGGAGCTTTTGGAGCCTCTTTCGGCTTGTTTCTTTTTTTCACAATGTCTATGTTTAGTAAATTTTGCCATCTTGAGTTAGCTAAAGATGACATCGTGATTAGCTTAGAGTGGATTTGTTCCGGTGAGACAAATTCGACATTTTCACCACCATCTCGATCTTCAGAATCTACAGACAACTGGTTCGGTTCTGGAGCAGAACCTGGTAGTGCCAATACTGGCCCACTTAGATCTGATGTTATTGATGTTAACGATACATGAGAGTAGAGGGTTCGGTTAGACCACAAGTAAATTCCGAGATTACAAACGTGTGATGTAGCAAGGTATTCGCCGGTTGGGGAAAAGTGTAAAGATGTGCAAGCTTCTTCAACCTAGAAAAATAAAAGTGAAATAAATTGCATTAAATATCGAGTAAAGTTAAGAGATTATAAGTATTTAGTTATGATAAAGTGATGATAGTACTGATCTCGTACACTAAAAATGTCTATGAGCTGAGCAGAGGGAATATCCCAAGTCCGAATTGTACAGTCCATAGAAGCAGTTATCAACCATCGCGCATCAGGACTAAATGTTGCATCTGTGATGCGGCTAGTGTGACCGTTAAAATGTCGAACCAAACGTCGAGTATCTAAATCTATAAGTATGATACTCAGATCCTCAAGTGCTAAAGCAATAAGTGACGTCTCTGCATGAGTTCGAAGCCATTCCACTGGCTCCTTTACTTCAATCACAGTGCGTGGCGAAGAATCTAAAATTAAATTAAGAGAATAATAAGATAACTTATTGTTATTATCTTGCTGAGTAATTAATGCTGTTATTCTGCTTACCTTTAGTTTGTTTAAACGACCAAAATTTGATTGTAGCATCACGTCCAGCTGTGATTACAAATTGATTCAACGTATCAACGGCAACACCGCTGACTGGAGCTGTATGCCCTCCATTTTCACCACCATATGTGGCTCTATGTATTCCTGATTGTATGTTAAATCTGTCTACATGGCCAGTGCTGTACCCAATTATGACGAAATTACCACAATGTGTAATGCAAAGGCTGGTAGCTGTGGCACTTGGATTATGCTTAAATCTATCCGGCAATAACTTGAGCTCTCCCATTTTTATTTTGTCGTAAGACCACGTAGTAACAACACCAAGACCGAGGTGCAACGCAGCTACGTTATCCCAATCCTTTTCCCTCGTCGATTCCGAAGTGAAAAGTGTGATTGGAGGCATGATCAGAGGATCTTCTACAGCTCTGCTTTTTTTCTTAGACGCTTTTCTGTTGAATGATGCTCTTCCAAGGCTTTTATTATACGTTTCTGTTATTGTGGAAAATATTCTGAGCGAGGAATCGCCTCCGGCGCTCAGGATGTTATGCCCATTACTGCCGTGGAATCTAATGAAAGTTGGTGGTTCTGCATGGCCCTCGCGAATTCTCAAAAGCCTTGCTCCTCCATCAGCCAGGTCAAATATCCACAGTTTAAGAGAATTATCCGGCGATGAGGTGACGATTAAAGGCTCATTTGGTAGGCTGTTTAAACCAGTTACTGCCCCAAAATGAGCATTTAATAATTGACAATCTACCTTTCTTTGTTCCAGATTCCAGAATACCACGTGACCTGCCAGACTTCCCGTAGCCATAATGGGATGTCCGTCGCTTCTAAAGGCAATGGAAGTTACCAGCCCCCAATCCTGGATAAATTCCACAATAGATTCATCATACTTTATGTTGTGCAGAACAATTTTCCCATTTGCCAAGCCGATGGCTATCACATCAACTGCCGGGGCTTGTTCCAAGACACTAACTGGTGAGCTCCAACCCTTAAAAGTGTAAATCATTTTCGCACTCTTCAAATTCCATATCTGAAGCTGTCCCTGTTCACTACCAAGTAATATTTTATTTATGTACGTGCTCGGATGTACAATTGTTGTAATCTGAAAAATGCTATTGGCAAAATTCAGTTCCAGCACATTTTCTTCCGATCTGATATCCCACAGCTTCAGGTTACTGTCCTCGTCAATCGATATAAGGTGGGGTCCGAACGGGTGCAATATATGAATAGGACATTCATGTCCTTTGTACGTGTGCTTAAGTTCTGACCCACGACGCCATGCGTATATCTTATTATCACTCGCTGTGTAAATGTGGTAGGCATCCGCCGTCATGCAAGTTATTTCTCCGTCATGTACACCTGACACACTCAAAAGTGTGAAATGGGAACATCCGTAAGTGTGAAATGCTTTTCCAACGCATGTTACTATTAAATTTTCTTTTCTTCTTTGAATGTACCTTGTGACTACAGGAATGTGGTTACTGACGTAGCCTAACGCACGGTTTCCCGAAAATATTTTACTGTGCGACATTCTGAAGAGCTTAAATTGTCCAGTAATATGCTCGTATTTTTACTCACATATTTTTAAATCATATCAGATTTGCTTATACTGTACATTATTACTGATAGATTGGACGGGTTCAAATATTGCGACGACGTTGGGTTAGGTTAAATTAGGGTTAGGGTGGCAACACGTGTATTCAAAATCTTGTCAACATCTTCACGCTGTCGCGCAATTTTGACCGATTAGTTACAAAGGTACGTAGATGGGTGTATCGCTCAAGAATTATTGATAGTGATTCTCCACTCACAAAACTGGCAAATCTGAGAAAGAACAGTATTTATCACATGGTATTTTTAATAGTGAAACTTCTAAATCAATTTTCTAAAATTGAATGCATCGTGGCTCATAAAACACTGATTATTCATATTAAACGGAAATTAAAATTTAGTGTATTTCATCTATCCAGGAAGAAAGGGGGGGGTGGAGACATGGCCGCGTATTCTTTCCAGTGGCAAAGGTGGGACACATTCTTGTCGAAGTTTGTAGTGCCGATAGCGCCGCTCGTAGTGCTGGCGTCATCTCTTGCATCGGAAATTGATATGATCCGACTGCACGTATTTCACATTCATGGGCGTAAACTGGTGTGCACATCGCCGCTGCTCTCTGCCGTAGTTTTTCTACCCATTGCTTTTCTACCTATGATATTGATAATTTCATGACTCAAATTTAAACGTGATATTTAGTTGTCAACGGTCGAACTGTAATGAACTGAAACCAGTTCGAGTGGATGTCAGTGGACGTGCTTTGTTAGCAAAGAAGAAAGAGAACAAGGAACCCGAGCTGCCCGAGAGTTAGAGATTTTATTAGTTAGAAGCCTTACAGAATATTTCGTATTAGAATGGCTGGACGTAGTAAGCGGACACGTAAGAACGCTACTCAACAAGATGTGTAAGTGCTGGATCCAAATGTTTCTGACTAACCGCCTTCGCAGAATTCAATTTTGCATTTATTACATCACGTCACTGGATCGCTTGACGGATAATTTATTCGAATTGTTTTCCATCTTAAACAGGATCCACCCAACTTCTCTAAGACAGCTTCATCATCTTGTAATGATAATTTGAAAAAGAGATTGCACAAGCTTCGTGATTTTACTGCTCTATAATTTTCTATTAACACTTCTGTCACAATTATAACTAATTGTTGTATGGTATATCATTGCTCCATTTGCCACTGAATGTTATTAATTGCATGCAGTGTTGCAATTGAATTTCAGCGCACAGGATGCGAGCACTCAAACAAGTCCAGATAAAACTTCAGTTCAAGTAATAGAATTGCAAGAAGAAGTACAATTACTGAAACAAACGGTTGACCGTTTAATGAAAACCCAATTGCCAAATGGAAGACGACATGATAATTTCCCCGTGCTTGATAAAGAACAGGGACATAGTCTAGCAGCTGTAGTACCCAGTTCACAGTTAAATCCCGAAACTAAGGAACAGCAGATTGGTGCAACAATAGCGAGTCCACAAATAAATAAAATACTTGGGAAAGGATGTAGTTGCAAAGGAAAATGTATAAGCAAAATTTGTGGTTGCGTTAAAAAAGACATTCCTTGTGGGGAATTTTGCAAGTGCACTCATGCTAAATGCCAGAACAAGGTGGAATTAAATTTTCAAATAAAATCCTGTTTTAAATTTCAATCATACTTGGCTATTTCATTGCAGACTTTTAAACAATCCTATGTGAAATATTTTTGAAATATTTTTGAAACATTTTAGTTGAAGAAGATTGAAATAGTTATAAATACAGATACCTTTTTGATTTCATTTACATGATATTGATAAATTTACAGGAATCGAACAAAGAAAATATCCCGAATCCAAATGTTCAGGACACATTGACTGGTGTGGCAGACCATATTTTCAATAATTTGTCTGTACTTACACTCAATGATCACCAAACGAGGGTTATGAATGGCACTGTGGGTGCATCGAATAAAACTTACAAGAATATTGAAAAAGCAACAAAGAGTATTTTCAGTCCAGATACCCCTTCGGCATACAAAGACGAACTTCCATTAGACAGTCTCAAATTAAATACCACGTTTTACTTGGCTGATGCCAAAAAAAATTTAAGCTACACATCCGATTCGTCTGTCTCACCACTAGGTGATAGGTCTCACTCAAATAAAACAAGAACAAACAACGCAGGAAAAAAGACTAAAAAAAATTCTGGAAAGTCACAAACTCGAGAAGATTCTGATGATGAAGTAAGAAAAAAATTTATGACTACACGATAATTACTGAAATAGTCTACATATTATTGAGCTGTTAATGTTTCATTTTTCATCTTTTTTTTTATAGGTGGAACTTTTAATTGATCCAATGAAGCCCACACGGCAGTTGCCTCGTACGCCCATCACAGGATCACCTCAAAGTTTTCGACTCGAACTATCAGCCGCACCTATTTCTTCTCCAAAAGACGAGGTTGAAGAAAAACCAATACTGCCGCCAGAAGGTAAACTATAGTCAACTCCAACGAATTTATTATACTGGAGTTGTATGAAATGAAACTGAATTTATTTCAGATTTTAATGCACCGGTGGTGAATTTGGAAGAACACTATGCCCAGCTGCTTCCATGTAAGCTTTGCCATCGCAAGTTTTATCCGTATAGGCTACAAAAACATGAAGCCAGTTGCAAAAAGTTATGAGCAGATGCTGTGTGAGCCTGATATTGTATTTTTACCTATTAAGTTGCACAAGAAATAAACAACTATATTTTTCATTATATTATAATAGGTGCTATATTACAATCAATAATTGCAGCCTCATATTAGTAGATTTGCTTGTAATGTCTAACTGACTTTTTGTTATTAATAGTAATAATATTGTTATTTTATAAACTTATAGCTTTTTTTTTCTATCGGTTCTCCATTTCGATCAGTGTCAGTTCCATAAATCCTCATGTATCACCCTAAGTTTGTTCAGTTAAACTTCAACAATAACTAGATGCTTGCACAATACCAGCAATACCTTTCTTTTAGGTGGTACATGTTGAGTTAGGTATATTGTTGGCAATCGAGTTGTGAATTTTTATTCAATTTTCGCTATGACAAATACTAGTTTTTCTTCAGTTGAAGACACATTTAAACACAGTCGTCTAAAAAACATATCCTATAAAGTGAATGATAAGTCGATTAATTCGCCTATTTTTTATCGCCGGTTGTTAAAAAAAACTCATATGTTCTGCGTTGTACTCTACAGTCAAATTCAATTTCACCGCTCTGAGGCAGCCGCCGCGAAGGGAACTGAGGGAGTTCAGTTCATACGTTACTAGGTGATACTGTATACTTAATGCTTGACTGGCTTGATTTTCCTAACTGTACCATGCTCGCCATGTGTTTGTCGATGGAGCGTGGGTTATAAATTGAATATATTTGCTAGACTTGCAGTATATTATACAGCATTATTGGGTTATAACGTTCTTGTTGCATAAATACTATTATAAAGAAGTGCTAAATGGTAAGAACGAACAATATTATTCGGCAATTCAATTACAAATTCAATTCTTTTCGTGACATAATCTAACCTCCAAGGCGTCAAATACTTAAAACTTTCCTTACCATTGTTTGAAAATGTTGAGCTTATCATTGCTTTGATATATAAGTGATAAATACATTTACTAATCAGGTATCTCACTGTTTCAACATCCTGGAACCCCACAATCGAATATTCTCTTCGGCAATATTTGTCCTAACCTATAAAATATCTTAGTTTCAATTCATCGTCAATACATTGGGATAAAAATTAATGCCTTGATATTATAGTGTTTGAATAATTGATAATGAGACTGTTATTTCAGGCACCCAAAAAATCTGTGCGTAAAGTAAAACCTGGAAAACGGCCAAATAATGGTTAGTTGAAAATAAATTTTGACTTTTACATTCAATATAATTAATAGAGTTAGTTAATAACTATTAAAGTATAACATTCATGAATTATTAATAAGTAAGCTTAAGTCATACTACTAAAATTTCGGTTATTTTCCAAATGTTCAGGCTTTGCAGAGAAATCTGATAACAGCAATGAAGACATAGTTGTGAATGGGCATGGAGTTAAACGGCATCTGCCTGACGATATTTCAGTGAAACGTGAGTCAAATCTACAATAGTGATATTTTCAGAATTTACAGTGTTGATGTAGTATATACAATGACTGATACGAATTTTCAGAGAAAAAGAAGAAGCCAGCGAAGTTAGAACACACTGAAAACAATGAAGATGAAAGTGATAATGACAGCGGAGAAGAAGAGTTGGAGGAGGAAGCTACGCCGTGCGATGTGGCAAAAATATGTGAGCCTCAAATTTATAACAGAGTATAGGTATATTTTTCTCATGCTTGAAAGTTCCATTTTATGATTTTCAGTACCTGGATCCGCCGTAGGTTTGGAAATAATGAACAATGCTGCGTTCTCATCCCTAAAAGACAAAGTATGTGAGAATACCCTGAAGGCAATTGAAGATATGGGTTTTGCTAACATGACTGAAATTCAAGCCCGATCAATTCCTGCCCTAATTGAAGGACGAGATCTTGTTGGGGCTGCAAAAACAGGCTCTGGAAAAACACTAGCATTTTTAATACCAGCTGTCGAACTCATCTACAAACTAAAGTTCATGCCACGAAACGGTTAGTCTGCAGAAATATATCCAAATACAAATCTTTCAGTAGATACAAATTGGGAAATTTTTTATTTTAGGCACCGGCTGCATTATAATATCCCCGACACGTGAGTTGTCTATGCAGACCTTTGGCGTTCTCAAGGAGCTTATGAAGCACCATCATCACACTTATGGCTTGCTGATGGGAGGCGCAAATAGGAAAACTGAGGCACAGAAACTTTCTAAGGGTATAAACATCGTGGTAGCTACACCTGGCCGATTGTTGGATCACCTTCAAAACACTCCTGATTTTTTGTACAAAAATCTTCAGTGCCTAATTATCGATGAGGCTGATCGTATACTGGATATTGGTTTTGAAGAAGAATTGAAACAGATTATCAATATTCTGCCCAGTGAGTAGCTTTTCTTTTTATCAGTATTTGCATTGTATAGAATGCTGGATAAAAATCTAATTAGTTGTACAGTTTACATGCATTGCAACTTGGAGAAATTACTCTCATGTGTATTTCTTTTCTAACATTACTTTCTAGGAATATTCTTCAACGTCTTATTTTATCTGAATTTCTCTGTTACAGAAAGAAGGCAGACGATGTTATTCAGCGCGACACAGTCTCAGAAAACGGAAGCTTTGACTACCTTAGCTCTCAAAAAAGAGCCGATATATGTGGGGGTGGATGACGAAAAAGAAAAGGCAACCGTCGAGGGTTTGGAACAAGGTTATGTTGTGTGTCCAAGTGAGAAACGTTTTCTGCTTCTGTTCACCTTCCTTAAGAAGAATCGGAAGAAGAAGGTTATGGTATTCTTCAGCTCCTGCATGTCCGTCAAATATTACCATGAACTATTGAATTATATCGACCTACCGGTGATGAGCATACACGTAAGTACGCTCTGAAATTTTATTTCCTGCACAATACATTCCTTTATTCATCACCCAGCCTCATCTAGATTCTTTTATTACTCTCTTTCAGGGAAAACAAAAGCAAACTAAACGCACCACAACGTTCTTCCAATTTTGTAACGCATCCACTGGTATTCTTCTATGTACTGACGTTGCAGCTCGTGGTCTTGACATTCCTGATGTTGATTGGATCGTGCAATATGATCCGCCGGATGATCCTAAGGTACAATTTGCATTCTCAGATTTACGCAAAAACTATCAGACAATCAGTTACATTTTTTTATGCTTGTATTGTTCTCTTCTCTTCAGGAATATATACACAGAGTTGGAAGAACAGCACGTGGAGAAGGCAGCAGTGGACACGCCTTGATGGTTTTGCGACCAGAAGAATTAGGATTTCTGCGTTACCTGAAGCAGGCACGAATTCCCGTTAATGAATTCGAGTTCTCGTGGAACAAGATCGCCGATATACAGTTACAAGTGAGTATTACTTATTGATTAACAAATCGAATACTTTATATAGATGTTTATATCTGCTTACCAATGAGCGATGAGTTAGCATCGCTTCGAAATGTATCCAGAATCACTTGCCAACTAAACTAAATTTTCTTTTCATATTGCGTCGTATTGTTGACTGTAAATTTGCCAGTATTGTGACATATAATCTAATTATAATAAGAATTAACAGCGACGGTGCAGCGTTTCTTCACATTGCATGCAGCGCTTCTGTAAGCTCAAAGTCAGATCAGCATGAGTCTTACAGTCATTACAAATTATTAAAAGTTTCTTACTACGTTCCAAAAAGCTCAGGAAAAAATATGCATAAAGGGATAAAATATAGAAGAAATTAAATATACTGAAAATACTTGATGATTTTATTCGGTACTCAAATATTATTTTGACCCATCTTCTGGGTATTGCATCGAAATTTCATACATGCGCGTGTTCATCGTTGATTAGGATCGGAGTGAAAAATGATCTGAAGGGAAATGCTCAGCTGACAATCGAACTCGGAAAAATGCCAAGATTATAATTTGATCAATAGTTATTATAACAGCCCAAGAACAATTGTGAAAAAAAAGGAAATTTGCTTGTGTACTGCGAGTAGTCGAAGTTTTAAAGCGTCCGAGCAATATTTGTTGGAAAAACATTATTAAACGTGTAATTAATCCTTCATTAGGTCATTTCCAGATAGTCATTAATAACAACGATATCTAGTTTGAACGCGATGCGTGAGTTGTGCGCGTCGAGGTTTGTGATTCCAGGCAGATCGGTCTGGCGCTGGTCGAAAGTTGCTCAAAATCGCGTTATAAATACCTTCGCCTTGGCTACATAAGCCCACGCACTCCAGCGTTCCTCTTCCTCCGGCTCTCCCTGCTCTTTAAGATTTTCAGTACCTACTGATACTTTACCCGAGACCCGGAAATCTATTCTTAGCATTTACTTCCATAAATAAGAAAACCTTTAGGGGATACAGCAAACCGCTTTCCGATTTCACGCGTGAGAGAAAAACTATAGCGGAAGGTACGCGATCTTGGACGAGTCATTTTATCGAACGTAATTCGAAGTTCAGAGATCAATCATAATTAACTTGGAAATTTTCTTTCTTTATTTTATTGGCCATAAATTAATTCGATTAATACGTTCCAGAAGTCTGAAATTACGCTACACCAGATGCGAAGACCGTGTTTTTACTCGACCTTATACAATCCTTATACCCGACCGAACAGTTTTTATCCCGTATCTGGCCGTCTGCCTTCTTTTATTATCAACGTCTGTTCTATTCGTAATCTAAGCATAGATGTGACCAGTACGCGTATGCCGGCATGTGTGGAGCTTTGCCAGCGTACTTGTGTTTTCACGAATACTTGCGCGTGCGAATGAATGTATCTATGTCTTACAGTGAACCAATTTACCGCAATAAATTGGCAATTATGTACATTGTTATTGCGGCAAGAATTCAAATAAAGTCTGTAGAAAATAATTGAACAAGTTAAAACTGGAAACTGAGTTCCTCGTATTTTTAATAATTTGGCAAATTTTTATTATACGCATGTATTTTTCTATCGCTAGTGCGAAAATTGAACACACAAGAATTGGCGAAATATTTACCTGTCAAGATTCTTACATTATGTGTAGAACAAATTTACCTTTTTCGCGTGTGGGAGTAGCGTCTTGTCGCAATAAGCTGCTGATTTTAATTTAAAAACCCGCCAAGCTTAAAACCGAGTCGTTGACGAATTCGAAGTTGTGAAAGATGATCACCTACTTTGCCTGGTGAAAGTATATACTTAGATATGCATCTATTTGAAATAAAGCGCGATTTTTATTGACAAATGTTTCCTTTACTATATATATATGGATATGAATAATCTATAGGTTTTACAAGGTTCTAACCTTGTTTAAATCTAAATTTCGCTCCATGGAGGATGATTTCGAAAGCCTGAGAAAACTCTCTTGAGACATAAATTACGTATTTGATACGCGATAATTGTCAGTTGCAATGAATATCGACCGAACAGTCTCCGGAAGTAGAAAAAACGGTTTCTAGCACAAAAACTTGGTGGTGGAGACGGCAAATGCTCGTAAGAGGCTTTTTGCGTTTCTCGTTAATTGTTATATATTTACTTTATGACCATTCCCGGGCAAATGGTTCAACCCGGTCATGATCATAACGAGATTAATGCTTTAGGGGTTAACGATATCGCTGTTTCAGGGTTTTTATACGTAGAAAGCGAAGAAGCTATAGGAAAAAGTGAATAAAATTATGTTGAAAGCATCAAACTCATCACATAATTCGTCTCCTAAGCCAGCTGAATATAAAACGCATCCTATAACAATTCAAGCCTTTGTATTGAGGCGGTCTAATTAGAATATATCGAAAAATCCAGAAAATTCGGTAAAATTTTAGGAATTAGTGAAATCTGCAGACCATCTAACATTAAATATCAGGGCAAAGTTTCGGTGCTTAAAATATCAGGAAACTCGAAAATAAACACTCATATATGTACAAATTGGCAGTGAAGAAATGCAGAATAAACCAACGTATTCTGTTATAAATGTGAGTTGAAATTTGCGAGGGTGCTTTTTCGGGAACGGCGTTTCGCGGCCGTACAATAATAACAGAGAGAGAACATTACTTTTCGTAATTTAATTTCTGATCTGCGATACGGTGGAAGAGGAGGAAAAAAAATCTTCTCTCTCTTTCTCTCTGCCAGCGTTTACACAAAGACGTTTCTTTCGGTTACCGATGTGTTCGTCTTCCTTGAGAAAAGATCGTGACTCGAGGAGGAGGAGGCTGGGAGGGTGAAGGAGGGAAAGACGAGGAGCAAGAGGGGAGGGAAATCGCGCCCACGCGAGTGAATCATGTGCCACTCCCTTCTTGAGCGGTCGTAACCAATCCAGAATCTGCGCGCGGGTTGCAGAGGCAGATTGGAATCTGCGTCTTGGCCATGGCTACTGGGATCCGATGATTTTACCTTTCTCGGCTCTGTGCGCTATGTAGCAATAATTTTTTATTCTTATGAATAATCAGCTCGCTATAGCGAGTTAATCCACCATGTCTTTGCAAGTTTCGTGCTGATTAATCGAGCCGGGGGGTGTCGATCTCTTCTCCATTGCTTTCCTCTCTCTCTCTCTCTCTCTCTCTCTCTTTGTCTCTCACTTCTTGTTTTTGGTTTGCTACGGAATTTCTTTCTTCGTATTTTTTCGTCTACAGAGAATTATTGCTTGAATATATTGCTTCGTATTTGAAAATTTAAACGCTGCAAACGTCGATTGTTTTTCTTTGTTTTTAGCTCGAAAAATTAATATCAAAGAACTACTTTTTGAACACCTCCGCTAAGGAGGCCTTCAAAGCTTACGTACGGGCGTACGATTCGCATCATCTGAAGCAGATTTTCGACGTTGAGACCTTGGATTTATCCAAAGTTGGTAAATCGTTTGGATTCATCGTACCGCCTGCCGTTGACCTGAGTATCCTTTTCTAATCATAACATTTTGGAGCGCATGTAACGTGATGAGAATTTACTGAAAAATCTTACAATTCAAAGTTTTCACCCCAGGTAAGAGGGTGTGCAGATCGTTTCTTTCGCTGCAAAATATTTTTTTTTTTATATCCTATTCATTTCGTTTGTCAAGTCGGGTAGAAAAATCCATACGTATAATTTTCTTAACAATAAAAAAAAACCTCGCAGAAGTTGGAATAAGCAAGGATTCCAGACCTAGGAAGAGACAGGGGGGCGGCGGCTACGGTCACTTCAAGAACATGAACGCGAATCCAAGTGGACGAAGACAAGTCGATCGCTCCAAGACTTTCAGGCAATCTGGAAATCGAGGAAAATCAGATCGTCGTCAATTTGCGAGATAGGGAATTATAATTTTAATTGTACTTATTTAAGGCGCGGCGACACGCGAGACCTGTCGCTATTTGTTGAATAAAAAAAGGAGACAAGCAAATTAACAATTTTACAGTCGTCGGTTATCTATAAACGAATTTCTCGCACCTATAGGAGACCTTGAGCGGGTGGGATTCTCAAAATATCAAATTTATAAATACAACATTTTTTATCGGTATCAAATCAATACCCGTATTATATATCATAATTTTTTTTTCTCGTCCACCGAAGATGTAGAACATGGAAACGTGCAGCATTCGTTTCGTAATCGGGAAGGGGTACAATTTTTCGCGATATGAAAATAGATCCGAGCGTGATTTGCTATGTAATATACGATATCCGTGTCTCTGTGCGTACGTGTGTGTGTAACGTGATCTGTGACAATATAGTATCTTTAATTCATCCCGCAGACTTGTGAGTTGTTTAGCATCAAGAACGCGTAATGAAATTATTAAAGTATATACGCGACGTTGATGTACATACGCGTAGGTTGGCCAAGCAGCCATATTTCTTTCTGGCACTTAGATTTCTTGCTACGTCTCGGCGTCGTCGTTGTTGTATGGTTTTCACATACAGTCAGTACTCGTCCTCATGTCAGTTCATTTGGCGTTCAATTTTCACACGTTCTTTTAACGATATGTATTTGTCATTTACTGGGCTATCAGAGGCCAAAAACGGTTACAGATCTTACAGATACAGAACAATACGCATGCCACGTAGACGAGAACATCAAGCAACCTTGTACGGCTTTTCACGTGTGAAACTAAACTAGGGCAAAGATTCCGGATTGCTCGTATAAATCTGGTTCTGATTTATCCGCTTCCGTGGATTCCTGTTCAACGCTTTGTTGATTTAGATCAGATCGTTCTTCGTCTTGTATAATCTTTGCATAACAATTTTCTTAGCGGCGGGTAAACTCGCGTCTTGCACAAATTATGCAAGCGATATACCTACGTATGATGCGCGCTGGGTAAACTGACGTTATAAATCGACTCTACAACATCTAATTTTGTGTAGTTGAATCATTGTATCTATCTTCTATAATCCTACCTTGGACTCGGTGCTAGATAAAAATATGACTATATTTTTAACATTTTAACAGAATTATTATTGTTATCATCGTCACGTGATATCATTTTAGTTTAAAGCTTGTTGTTAAAACACGTTTTTACGTCTATTATAAGGTATTGATGTAAAAAATATACATGATGTTCCATTTTCGACTCGAGTGACAATTTGCAATTATAATTAATAAACTGAAAAATGAATTTCACTGCAGCGGAAATGGGTGGAAAATAAATTTCGTAACATTTCATTCGATGACGATCGTTCTTGATAAATGTTTGTGTCTTGCGTCATCTGATTCTTTTATTCGAAATAGAAGAAAAATTCAATTTTTCCGTCGGTTTTCCACAATTTTCCACAATTTTCGCTGATTAGTGTGATGTATGTAACAAAATTGACAGCGGTTTCAGGATCTGTTGGTGATCAATCTTTGTTGCGACTTTCTGGTGTGTAGGAAGTATATTATGTGGCCACCAACCCGGTCGGCAAATAGCTCTAAGAAGAGGATGACAGAAGAAGAAGAAGGCGAAGAAGAAGTAGACAAAGAAGCAGCAGGAGACAAAGAAGCAGCCAATGAATCCTAAAGAAGAAATGGTATAATGTAATTCTAATCATTGTTCACGTTAAACTCTCTCCCACTCGAAGTTTCAGCGAGGTCCATGTATGGACCAGTGACGTCAGCTGGTACTATTAACCAATATATGTGTAGGCGCCCGCGATCGTAGAAGGCGACAACCCGTAGGTGCCGCAGAAACGAGACGACATTCCTAATATGCTCTGGACCCTTCAGCGACGTGCGACGACGTTATATGTGCTGACCACACCAGCGCCTGCAAAAACACAGCTGACAATCTCCGCTCCGTCTCGGAGAGGTCCTTCTCTGGAGTCACCACGGATACCTGCAGGATCAACCTACGCGATTCCACCTACCCAGCCACCTTGGTTCGCTTTGGCTTCCCCCGCCGTCAATAATTTCTCAATTTGCCTCACCTGCACGAGAGAAACAACGGGATTCGTGTAGAGAGCGAAGAGAGAGGAAGAAGAGAAGATTAAGATTGTTCACCTCGAACTTGAAGCTGTCAACCCGAACGGGACCTTATCATCTTCACTTGTACTCTTTTTTTTCCCCATTCTTTGTTTTCACGCACAAGGTATGCAAGTATGTACTCGAAGTACGTACAACACATGCCAATCAATCAATCAATCAATCAACCAGTCCATGCGGGGAAGGTCGGAATCGCAACGAACAGGTGCCTTGCGTTCTACTCCCGCTTTAACACGACACGTCACAACAGAACACCGCCATTTCTGCATTATAGCAGGTACAGTGGATACCCCCTACCACAAACATGTAATTTTGTATTCTCATCAAGTGTTGCGAGCTCTATTCTTGCGGTCGCATTTATGTATTGCTTAGCCTTTGGTTGCGAGAAACGTGATCTGGTAACGAAAATCATGGAACGGTTACCAGAAGGTACCATATGCACGTTGGTTTATATCATTTGATATTTTAAGGATCGTCAACGTCGTTAATAATGCTACGAAGCAGGAGGAAAGACGGAAATAAACGTCTAATGTCTATCATCTCGTTATAAGGCCGTACGCGGGGATGTCATGGATCAGGATAATGCCAAACCAGATGCCTCTACTGACTGCAAGCAACCGATCAACTTCGTTAGAGGTCTTCGTTGAGCTACTCTGGTGGAGGAAGCTTCCTCGTCGAGGTAGGAGAGGCGGCTATATATCGAGCGGTCTTATAAAGCGAGAAGACTGCATGGCCCGCGTTTTAATAACGTCGTACATGTGTAAAAGGATCTCGAAAGTCTTCGATCCAATTTCAATATTTTTTCATTCCGTGTACAAAAATTTTAACCATGCACAATTGATCCCACCTATTCGTAACTCTTCCGTCCATCCTGGAATCTCTGTATTATACAACTGTTCCAGTTACGTTATCACTTCGGGGAATCAGAAAAATGGCAAACCTTTGCAGCCGCACATATTTAACCACGATTAAGCGAGACCAGCCCGTCCTTGTTGCGAATAACTATCATATCGTAATAATGATACGTTCATGCAGTTGCTCGTTGTCTGCCAACGCGCACTTCGCCGTTTATGGGAATGACTAAAGCGTCGTAGTCGTTGTCAAGTGGCTTGCAGGCAAGCCTAGGCGGTTATTACACGTGCAAAAGCACGGGCTGACGCGCTGCGTTATGCAGAAAACTATGACCTGCAGTTCTCTTCGAATTTTATGCCACGCCGCATCGTGTATGCCGCGGTCATTTTGCATGACGATATATCGTGACGTTATGTGCCTATAGTAAACTATGACAGGTTGCTGATGACGAATGCCTTGTAGCGCGATTACGTCATTTTTCTCTTCTATTTTATCTTCTTTTTTTTGTAAATTCTTTTTTTCTCTATCCTAAAGACCTACCGTTGATACAAATCATCTACGACGGACGGAAGAGGCTGCCGCGATGATCTCAACGTCCAAACGAGAGTCGTCTACTGTTCTCTCCGCGAATCCGCGTCACGGATTCTTTACAGATTTGTGTGGTCTGCTTTACACGTGTGCAAGCAGCCCAATTGCAAGCGTTTAAAAACTTGAATCACAGACTCGCACTCTATCCTCTCATATGCAACTTCAATATTTGGCCTGTCGTCCCAAATTGTAATTCATACCGATATTTTCGAGATGATGTAAAATTTTTGTCACTCGTTCGGCCAGTTTTTGCCATCGCCAGACTCGGTGTTTCTCAATATTTCTTCTTTTTTATCTCACTTTGAACAGAAAATATTGGCCTCGATGCGAATTGTTGCAAGTACCCACTAGATTTTACAGCTACGTACGTGTACGCACTGACAACTTTTTGAGATTTTTTTCCAACTTTTTTTCCTCTCCATTATTGACACTAGGAGTTCTCTATCGATGACGAAAGAAAATGAACTAATATTTGCTAGTACTTGTATTTTTAGGACTTGTTCTTTTTTTTTTTTTTTTGTCATCTCGGCTTAAAGTATACACACGTATACATCGAATTTTTTATTCATTACGAAATAGATATATGAATTTTTGTTTTTACCACGGTGAATTGAGCCAACTACTTCAAGTTTTCAGGATTGTCGGGGTGATGCAAAATCATTCGTCAGTCGCTTACAGTTTTGCGAATCTACTTCATCTGAAAATTATATGTTTCAGCAACTGCGAACGGATGAAGGATGAGGAGAGAAGTTGTGTGCTAGCTGATCAGCTGAGCATGTACCAAAGGCGCATGTATACCCCCATGATGTAAATCTGTATAAATATGCCGTAGCAAATTGTGGATCCAATCGGTCGTGTAATTAATGCCAGAGTCCTCAAGCTGTTCATCATGTAACTTCCGTTACAATTATGTCATCGTTGATCAGCTTTGGACATCGTGATGCGTCCATCTGATGTACGTAACTTATGCATCCGTATTCCGTCACGTGTAGTTTCCGTTTAAGAGAATCTCTTTGTCTCTGCAGACAAGATATGTGCGTACCTATAAGATATACTATCGCATGAAGACCAGAGCCGAAAGTAACTCTTTCCCAGATGACAACAACTGAGTCGAAGCTTATCGAAGAAACTGGTTGAAAAAGGTGTAAATGAAAACTCTCATGGAGCATGGGGAACAAAATAATCGCGAAAATAACGCAGTCCGTGTGTGGAATCGCACGATATGTAAGTAAATCCAGACCTCAACGTTACACAACGTTTCCAAGGTGCGTGCATGATGTGTATTATTCACGCCGCACAACTTCCGCATCACATTTATCTCAACATCATCTTTTCCTTTTGGCGATTAACGGTGAAATGGAAAATAAAGTAACGTCACTACTTGTAATATTTTAGGTGCGTCTATAGTTGACGAATTTTTGCATTGTTGTAATCGAACAAAGTCCCCCATGCAAGGGTGGCTTGAACGGTCTTTGCAGACTTTCCACAGACGCTGATCATAGCATGGAATTCCGATCACGATCGTGCCCTCAAATTTTTTGAACGGTTACGCTTTTTTCCCGTCACACGACATTTAGAAATGCGAACCGAGTGGGAACCTCGAATTATATAGGTATAATATAAACGAAATACAGAATAAGCAAAGATTCGAAATGTGTATCGACCCACGCGTCCTTTTCAAAGAGAGAACCGGTAATTGCAGTCCGTCCCTCGGGTCGGCTGTCGTTCAGGTCTCACCTTTTGAAGGTACAATCTAGGTTACTCGTGGGTTGATTCATCCGTGAGACCCTGGGGACAGTCGGACGTGGGCGCCGAGATACGAAGTCGCTCGCCTTCTGCCGCCTATTTCGGCGTTCTCTAATCACCACACGATAAGCTCGTTTCACCCCGTAGGTGGGATTTTCATTAATATCCAAAGAGACGGGTTGCGGGTCCATTTTGTAGTTTGATTTATGCGCGCGAATCATGAGGGCAAAATCGATCTAAAATATAGACAGATACAATCGAGATCCGCGTTTCTCCGACAGGATATATTCGCTCTTTCTCTCTCCTCTTCTTTTTCTCCCGCAGCGTTTATCCTTCTACGATAAAACGTGGGATCATATTATGGACCGAAATCGGGTTCGCCGATGATCTCTTGATGCGGTATCGCCGCGATCTCGCGAATAGGGAGGCGGAGAGGCGCGCCAGATTTCCTCGTACAAACTCATATGGTTACAAGCAAAACCGGAGCAGTCAGACCTCATCGTACGCGGTTAAAGAAAGCTTCGTAAATATTACGTAATTATACCACGAGCTGGAAGTCTCGAGTTAAAACTTGAGTTAGGTTCATTATGTGTGTTATAACCAACTATAATTTATGGTCGAAGCTTCATCAGCTTTATCAACGGGGTTATTAAGAAGTCCGCGGTACCAGTTGACTTTGACTAATAGGGAAAATACAGATTTGTGGTCTGTGTATTGTAATTATTTGATGTGCATGAAAAAACATGAATAAATAAAAATCGAATTTCTTAAAGCAGCTACGTGATATTAATCAAGATTCATGCTTTTTGGAACTCGTTTCGTTCTCTTGATCATTAGAAGTTAATTATAGATGTATATAAGACTAACAAATGACCATCGTCACTCAGCATAACGAGGTGGCATTACCAGGCTCAAAGTTGATGAAAAAATTGAATACAAACAAAGTATCAACTTGAGAATTGGTCATTTTTTATCGTCTCCACCTCACAGCCATAATTTACTCGCGATCATCACAATAGCTAGAAACGATTTCCAGACAAAGCATGAGCAACGAGTTATATTGATTTCGCCGATTTTCGTCAATGTTTCTGTATTTGAAAAAAACCAGTCCTCGAAGAATGAAGGAGCGGGTGCGCGCGCGTTTCATGCTTGCGGCATAAACGTTGGCGGGTCCGTCTCTCGAAGGCATGGAGGGTGAAGGGTAGCTGGACCTGAAGGACGGTATACAGCATGGCGTAACCAATATGCAGTAGCGAAGAGAGCGAGAGAGAAAGAGAGAGCGCGAGAGACAGAGAGGGGCGAGGGGGTGGGGGGTGCTTAAGCTCGAAGAAAAAGGTATACTGTATACCGAATACTGTATACTATCCGCGCGTTGCGCGTTGCGTATCTCTCGATTCTCGCTTACGTAGGTATTGTCAGCGGAGGCCGTATATGGACAGTGGGCGGGAAGTGTTTTCCCGTTTTGCGCATGCGCTGATGCTAGCGCGAGCTGCGCGCCGCCGCACGAATCCGCCCGAGAGTCCCTCGGCCTGACTTACGCAGCGCACCGATCAGTTGAGCCGTGATATCCGTAGCGCGCGTACTTACACACGAAATATCGCTGTATAGTTTACTACATATACGTACATACAATACATATATGTATATATATGTGTACATATGTATAGATATATATGTATATATATTAACACCATATAAATACCGAATAACCGAATCGTCTATCCCGAATCTCCCTAGTCTCGATAGTTGTACAAAAAGAGAAGTAATAATTGAAAGAAAGAAGAGAACGGAACGAAACTAAAAACAAAACAAAACAATAGAAAAAATCGCACGCATCTAATCATCTCGTTATCTAAATCACCGTTGCTGCCGTTGAATGTTTTTCTTCGACGTATAACGAATTCTCTGTTGCAACGAGAGTGACTCTTCGACTGTCACCTTGATAATAACTGTCTGCAGTAACGCACGACGAAGACAACGACGGAGACGAAGACGACAGTTGAACTTGATGAATAAATAAATAAGGAATTAATTTGAAAAAAAAGGCCGCGCGTAAACGTGAAACGCGGCTTATCCTCGAATCAGTAGATTCGAAGACAATTCTTCGCTGGGGTGGGCAGGTATTGTCATTATTCGGTAAATTGGACGTCGCTAACGCGCGTAAACATTAACGAAACGTGTTCCTACGCATCGTGGAACGTCGTCCCGCGGCCGTATTGTAAAAATAATAAAAACATAATTACAATGTGTGATAATACTAACACGACGACGCAAAGTATAGCGGACTATCTTTCACAGTTACTAAAAGATAGGAAGCAATTAGCCGCTTTCCCTAACGTCTTCATACACGTAGAACGCCTACTAGATGAAGGTAAGAATTAATCATTAATCCCTACTAACATATCTATCTCCTCGATAATTCTTATTTATGTGTAATCGTCGCTCTCACGCTCGATCCTCGGCAAATCTTCGTTTCTTTCTTTCTTTCATTCATTCATTCATTCATTCGCTCGTTTTCTTCCACGTTGTGCAATTTCCTCGATTATTCCTCGACAATTGCCCAAGTGTGTTACCGCACACATTCGTACAAAAAAACACAAGAGTGATACGAATAGAGAGCGAGAGAAATAGATATGGATGGTGCGAGGGAGAGAGAGAGAGAGAGAGAGAGAGAGAGAGAGAGATATAGAGAACCGTATGTTTACACCAGCTAAGGCATTACGTCACTCTTTCGAAAATGGCACTTGCCTTCGCGGAATACTAACTATTCTAAAACCGTACGCGATGAACGATCGCACGCGTAACGCTTATTATTAGAAGTTATCGACAATTAAAACCGCGCTAGCGATGAAAAGAGTCTCTTCTATCACCCAGTTTTCTCGAATTGATATACCACACACGTGACACACGCTTTCCGACTAACACGATCCACTGACATATTCGGTATTTGCGCAAAAAAAGAACGCGTGCATTTCCCATCGCGTTCCCGTACTTGTGAATACCAACCAACTAATGAAACCACCTTCGTTTTATCAACTAACAATATCCACTTGTGAAAACAAAGAGGAAGACAGTGAAAATCGGCGTGAAATAAGATTAATCTTATCGTAGTCTACGCCACGTGACACAAACCAGACGTGAGGATGATTCCGTGCTTGCTGATGTTGCTGCTGCTGCTCATCTCTACACCCTGCAGCAGCATTGGTTAATATGGTATCTCGGCCTGCATCTGCGACCCGGATGTCAAAAACACATGGCATTAGCCAGCCGCACGCCGTTGACGAAACCTGCATTGAGAATCCAGCTATTCCAAGATATTTTCAGACTATTGTGAACGGTGAACGCAGCAGCGTATAATACCGTGTTGGGAATACCGGATGGGACAGTGATATTATATTCAGTGAGAGAGAAAAGAAATAAGAACGAGTAACAATAAAATAACGCCATGTATGCGATCATGAACTGTGTGCCTCTGTGTTGTTGCTGCTGCTGCTTGGAGCTTTTAGAGTCGTGGCCAGGGACCGACTCGCGAGGTCGGTCTTTGGAGCGAGTGAAATCGACGAATCGCACTCACTCGGGCAACTCGGTTGCTCGTTTCGAGTTGCTCTACGCGCCGGGTAGTGATGGGTAAACGCAGCTATCGAACGCGATCAAGCGGGCATTACGCGTGCATCTAACTGAGCGCACGCAACAGGTTGAATGCGCCGGTTGTAAAGCCTAGACGCTACCTGATGGACAACGACGAGTATTCGATCGTTGTTCCAGGACGGCGGGGCCGCAAGAATCGGCTGACACACAAGCACCGCAAGTACCGGTTGAACGGCGCCAAGTATTTTAGGAAAGCCAATGATTCATTGAACCACCAGGTGAATTACCTAATCGTATATTATAACCTATGTAACACGTGTTATAATGTATGTAGGAATTAGACGAACAGCGCGTGCATTCCGCACGAAATATAATTATTTGATAATACGAGAACGAAGATCGAACAAATGGATGAAAAGAATTAAATATTATTGTCGTGTGTAACGCAAGGAAAAAAGTGACTAAATAATTAATCCTTTATCCATCGATATCATGTACATGTACGTGCGTACGATATCGTGTATGGAATATACTGTATGCAAGTATATATCGATGAAATCGGTGAGGTAATTGCTTCCGTTGACTTTGAATATTGACCGTGACTGAAGCGATTAATGATCGTATTGAAAATCACCGTGACTCACATCGTTTTCCTATTTCTTTTGTCCTTTTGTTTGTTTCAAAACAATATATATATATATATATATATATCTTTCTCTGTCCACTTCTTTATCGGTTTCATTTCACTTTATCTAGCGAGATCGATACGCGATCGATTGGTAACAACATACGATACACAGGGGATCAAAGTGTATCGTCGAGAGAATTTAAAATCCCTCGATCTAACACTGAAACACCGTTTCGTCGCGGCTACATAATACTCGCAACGTACGCGTGCATAAACACGACAGGTTCGTCTCGCGTCCAGTTGTTCTACGCAAGTATGTAGACCTAGTCAAAGTTGGCCTGAAAAGAAGGAGGATGGAAACTGTGGCGCATAAGCAGCGTGTTCGAAGCCATCGTTTGGCCCCGGCCGCCCCCCCCCCCCCCCCCAACCTTCCCCGCCCTCCTCCCCCGCCTCGGGCAGCCGCATTCCTTCTCTCGAGCCACACGAGAGCGAGCGAAGCGATCGCTGGTAGGTGGAGGTGGAGGTGGGGGCGGAGGGGTAAGGGGTACCGTTTCGCTCGGCTCTTGGTTACCAGCGCGTGTGTGGTTGTCGGGCGAACCGCATCCATGCGCACCCTCACCATCAGAGGACATATACCCTGTATGTGGGACCAGAAACGAGAGAAACAGAGGCCCTGCAGCGACTAGCCAAACGCTTCGTCGGGTGCGCGCGCGCGCGCTAGCGAAAGACGGACTCTAGGCGGTGTGCGCGCGTGCGTGTATACGGATGTATGTGGAAGCGAACGGGCGAGGAGCGAGTCGCGCGGCCCTCGTTTCTCCGGGATCCTCAGGAGTGGCGGCGCGCGGCGCCAGCCATCTTGCCGTTTTGCGACAAGCCGACAGGTTCGCCGCCCGTTAGCGATATGTGCGTAAATATTTTACACGTACTGTGACGCCCGCAGTCCCTTCTCTCTCTCTCTCTCTATCTCTCTCTTTCTTTGTTTCTCCTCCTCCTCTTCCTCCTCCTATCGCCGCCAACCCCGTTCTCTCGCAATCTCGCACTCAGCACGTGTACTTACCGGCTGCATTCGCAATACTTGCGCACAAAAATGTATACCTAATTTTTTATTGTTTGTGGGTGGGTGTGTGCAGGTAGGCGTATTTAATGCGGTTCACCTTGTTGGCGCAAAATTGCGCGATGGGAATTACTGTATAAGGGGAAAAATATTTGCGCGAATCAAAATCGTGCCAGTAAAACGGCGATAAGGTTAACAGGTTGGGAAAGAATCGCGTATTGGTATGTTTGGGTTGTTCGATATGCCGAAGATCGCCAAATTTTTAGATTGTGAACGAATTGAATGAATTTTTGAATTCTATGCATTTAATATTGCGATTTCGTTGAATCCGTGCCATTTCGTTATTTCTGCGTCAAATGATAATGTACTGGAGTACTTTTGTTCAGAATTCCGTATAGAATCGGACTGTTGAGCCCTTTTTCGATTCTGAGATAGGTGTGCTTCGATATTTGGAGATATATACGTCAAAGTCGAAATCGACCAGGCCACCCACTTAATGAAACATCAGGCTTTCGTAGAACCCATTCTCGTCTACACATCACCTGAAATCCAATTGCTTATATGTAGAGTACATTTAATTTTCCAACTTCAAATTATTCTTGATTAGTTCGTTGAAAGTTTTGGTCAAACTGTTTATTCTTTAACGTATAAGGTAGCGGTTGAAACTGGTCTCACATCATTCAGTAAAATTACTCGATTTTTCTGTAGGTTGTACGTAAGATTCGGAGTTTATCCCTGAAGTTTTTGTTCAATTGACATTCACGGTCAATGGCTCGTGAAAAGCCGCAGGTTTAAACCGCGCAGCCATACTTCTGAATTCGGCTTCTGCAGTGCCGCCGGCGATTTCCTGTGTCCATCCGGGTGGTGGAGAAGGTTCCTTGGGTGGCTATAAAATACGGCCGTCGTGACGCAACGTGCGCGAAATTCGTTATCCTCTTTGGAGATCTACGAAGAGAAAAGTTTGTTGAGTTTTACACAATCGCCATTTTTACCTGCTATCTTTAGCTCTTCCGCCTTGTCGGTTTCTGTTTCTTTTTGATTGATAATTTTTTTCCCTATTTTACGCGGACCGACGTCGTCCGATCACTCCGTTGTGTATTTTCGTTTGACCAGTTCTTTCGTCATCTCTCATCGCGGCACGGCCCCGTTATATTTCCCCTCGAGAGATAAAAATTAATAAAACAAAAAATGATTAAGAGACCAAAAAAGATATCGCTCGTTCCCGCATCGAGTTTACTGTTAGACACAGATGCGTATGATCGATAACGCGATACAGACACATTGGCCAATAGCTGTTGACTGTCTTTCGCTAGGCCGAGTCATTGGTGCGAGGTTGGAAATTACGGGATTTCCGAACGTAGCGCTCGTACAAACACGGCGCGATCGAACTTTGAACTTTGGAAAGGGTGAGGAGAAAAGGTCTTGACCACAAACGTCCACGGATGATAGGTCACTCACACCCGCAGGGTCTGCGGAACTGTTTAACTCGATGATCTTTTGCCTCCTTGTCCTGCCCGGCGGAAGAGCCGCCTTTAGAAATTCAACCGGCACAATAACACGACGCGCGTTGACAAACCAGTCACGGGTCAAACGCGGCTTTGCTTTCCTGCCTTTCAAAGAGACTCATCATACGTACGCACCTGTTCACCGCACACACCGCAGGTGGTACACACACGCGTTTCCGTATAATCCTCGCGAACGGGGTTGCGGGTGGCATCAGATTAAATTTTAACACGTCGCCGATCGATAGACGATGAAGATTTTGGGCAATTGCACTTATGACAAGTACAGCGGGCATTTGTGATCAATGGTATTATAAACTCGGACCGGAGAGTGGCTCGAATTACAACGTATCGGGTCTGTAGGTGGGGAGTTACAGGGCCCAAGTGGGAAATACGAGACTATGGTAATAATTCTGTAAGAAGACGTTACGCGCTAGGGTATATCGCCTGTTTCTAAATTAGGAAATGCCCACGCGTCTTCACTCGCCGTTACACAGGCGGTTTAAAACGAATACCAAGTGACTTTATACGCAGCGCTCTTACACTCGCGAGATCGCAATGCTCTACGTCGCATAACGCATCGACAAAAACCGCGGTTAAAGCGCGATTGTCGTTGAAATTTTCAACGAAATTAGCGATGAAAAATTACGGGTAAGTTGCACCGAGATCGTAAATTATACTCGGATTCGGGACCGTTGATTGGACTGTTTTCTTCGTCGCGAGATGCGCGGTGTTGCACAGGGATAAAAGTGGGTGAAAAACGTGCGTCATCGACGATCCCCGATCTCGCTCACTACCGTCATCGAACAAGACGGCAAGACAAGGTCTCATACGATTAGTTACGGACCTCAGGGCCGTAGGTTGAAACTATTGAGGCCCTCTCGCGATGGGGGCCGTTGACCGAGATGACCCCCGGTGCACACCCATCCTTCTCGACGCCATACGTCCGCGTGGTGGGAGGTGAAAGGAATCTTCTTCGTCGGTCTCTGTCCTCTGATATATCCAGCTCGTGGACCATCCGACCATCCAGAGATTCGAACCGTCGCTGTCAAGAGATTCCCACGTTTCTGTATCGTACACATATTGTACATACCATTGGTATGTACCTGCCATGCTCACCGACAACGCCGCACACTCGTTTGCTCAATGTCGTGAAGGGTCTATCGAACGAATCTTTAAACTCGATAAGCTCGATTCAACCCGTAGGAATCGAAGATCAGAGTAATATTTCACTGCGAAATGTCTGCGAATGAATATGCATAAAGAAGTTGTTCACTATATTCCATGTCGTCGGTAATCCTTATAGTAATCGGATTCTTATTTTCAATGTGTGCGCGCAAAAGTATTGGGGACGAGGATTACAGACGTTGGTCATGTTGTGTGATTGTTTTTTGTATAATAAATGGACTGGGTTTACCTTCGTACCTACCGACTGACAAATCGGTGGCACGGACAAAGGTTCGGGCTTTCTAAAAGTCATTACAGTTCTGACCGTGAGGCATGCTTGTCTCCCCTTATGAAACATTTAACCCAGTGAGTGACCGGGACTCTTGAGAAGACGATGATTGCGATAACGAGTATAGTGAAGTTCCATGTTGTGACTCCCTCTATTTCTCTTGTTCGAGCATTCGTTCCTACTTTCATTGTTCTCCGTGTCTCTGGTTGTCTCACTTTTCTTTCTTTTTCATCTCTCTCTGGGATGTAACGAAAACTGGGTGAACCACTGCGCGTGGTGTACCGCTATCAAAGAGGACCTCTCTGCAGACGATGACGAGCGGAAAGAATCGAATTCGGGCCTGACTCGGACCGGCCGGTTCGTGCAACCACAAATAATATCCCCACGGGTGGGCCTCGAGCGAATATTTTTTAACGAGCACCGCGTATCCTCCACCGGGTGACCAACGCGCGGCCCACATTCGTCGCAAAACCGTTAACTTCGCATCATTTCACAGATACATGTTTTCGAACAACCGAGACTTAGCCGCGGCTCGCACGTAACCTACCTTGGTGTCGCGGACTAACAGGATTTTACTCCCGCTTTTCCCCTTTACTCCCTCTCACTTCCTGTCATGCCACTGACATGTCGGTAGATTTCAACGGGTCGGGAAATACTCTTTATACCACTAAGGAAAGAAGGAAGGGAGAAGAGTGCGAGATAAAAAATACGAGAGTCAGGCAGAGAGAAAGATGCTGTGATGGAATAAGTATATATATATGTTCATGTCGTAGATAGGCGCGAGTTTTAACCCGTGAAAAACCCATTTAAAGAGATTTTTCAACCCACGCTGCTACGTAGCATCAGCAGCAAAGGCTCACTCACGCCCCACGTAGAAGTACACTGTTACCTCGACACTCACTCCCGCAAAGCCAGACAGCTAGAAATCCTATCTTGGACCCTGATCTTTCTTTCTCTTTCTCTTTCTACTCGGAGCTTTTAGTTGCTCTCTTTTTTTCCTTCCTCAAATCTCCCGCCATCATCCCTCAGGAGGAAAAAATATATCTACAAGTAGATGTAGTGTGTTCACCGCAATCTAAACTTATAGTTCGGTTACCTCTCCGTCCGATCCGAACATTCAATGTTTTCCATTTTCGTCGACTTAATTTTTTCTAGTTTTCAAGTAAAAAATAAAAACGGAAATGAGAATACACGGAACTTTGTCCGTAGCGACGGAAACCTTGGCGGTCACAGAGGGATGTAAACAGAACAAGTACTTGTTGTTTCACCGTGCAATTTTTCACCCTCGCGAAGGTTACGGAAGAGTTTGGTATATCGCGATAAAACGAAGTTGGTAAAAACGGTGCATCATAACCCCGAGAATGAATTCGTTGTTCTTGCACATGCAACTTTGGTTTTTTCAACAAAATTATCCAACTCGGCAACCAGATCCGGCCTGAATGAAATATATCTGTTTGTCGCAAGGCTGGTATGTAGATTCACGGTATGGAGTAGTGGTGAACCAGGGTAATCTAATACATAAATATAAACGCCGCCATACACCGCGTACACGCACACGTGCTCGTTCTCTCTCTCTCTCTCTCTCTCTCTCTTTCTCTTTCTCCTACGAGGTCACGTGTTCGATGGTTCCATACCAAGACTTGAGACTGGATTGACTCTCGAGGGCTTGTCCAGGAGTGGCGCGATGCAGGGAGTGGCGACCCGCTCCTCGTTCCGACTAGTCGGGAATGGACTCTACGTGTAGAACGCGTACAGATTTCTCTGAGCCATTCGCTCCGAGGTCCGATATGCACAGGCACACCGGTACCTACCTTTAGATTATTTCATACCTGCATCTAGGCGCTCGCACTGCCGCACGTAGGACGCGTTAGTGTCTAACCGGAAAAGCGAATGACTGTCATCGAAGTATCGTGTTCGAGTTAGACCGTAGCCACCGCTGTTGTCGTTGGTATCCTTGACACTATTTTTATCACGAGTATTATTACGAGTAAAACAAACACGCCGACAGATCTCCTGCAAGTGATTTGGGACTGCGTGGATACAATAGAATTAATATCTATGAGATACGTTAGGATCGGAATAGCTCGGCTGGTTCGTTTTAAACTGTAACTATGATTTTTTATTTCGATTTCTTCCGACCGTAAGCGTTGACACGAGACTCGTTGTCATCCCAGCCGAGTCTCGCTTATCTCGATAAATGCAGCTAAGGGACTCTCGATTCGACGGTGTCGGCGTCGATTACCGATGCGGATATGCTTCGAGCGACGAACTCGAGGAAAACATATTACGTTATTAAGCTGCGCGTGATGTCTCGTCGCCAGGTTTCTTCCTAACGGTATGTAGGAACTCGCGCGTGAAAGGACATCGGCTAATAAGGCGTTTTGAGCAACGATCATTGATTGGAGCCGGTACTGGCTGTGGTCGTGCCGCTTGGAACCTAGTTCAGCGAGTCGTACGAAACCGCTAATGACACTTTGGTATTCGTAACGAGCCAAGGAGGGCAGAATTTCCTTGATCAGTATCCCGTTTGACCGGATTTTCTTATAAGCTCGAAAATTCTTTACACTTCCATTGATAGTCGGAATTGTTTAGGCTATCGGTATTACTTTTGTTTCACGCGTTCGAATTTTAGCGCCAAAGAGATAACCTCGTGTCTCTCCGTTGCTTCGAAAGGAAAGGGGAGGGAGAAATAGAGATGATAGAACGGCCCGGTTGTCGAACAATATTGTGAATAAACAGTAGCCCTCATTGACATCCGTGCCTACAGGGGTAAATAACAAAGATTGAACAGTAAACCGTGAAATCATGTGTACATATTTATAATAGATAAAGCCTTGCGTGGTGAGACCGAAAAGCATCTGGTTATACTGCAGCTATTTAGGGACCGTAAAAGGGGTCTGGTTTTTCCTCTTCCGGTTATACCGCGCCACTGCTCGGCGCTCGAGAGATTTTGTGTCAAATGCCTGGCACACGTTGCCGCACTGCATTCTCATCGAACGCTTTCAAATTCCAAGTTTAGTTCTCTCACGTGTCTCCCATTTTCCACGGTTCTCCACTTTTCGCAATCTCCGCGAATTCCTGATCACTCGACAAGTTTACCCCCGATCCGGTCACTCAACGCTACACTTTTTTCCATACGCCATCCCCGCACGCACGACGGTCGACTTTTTTCCCCTCTCGTCCTGCGCAGGATCAACAGGTTGGTTTGTCCCGCTCTCTGAAAGGAGGCGTGTAGCCTGACTCGGGGGAATCTTGAATGGAACCTGTTGCACGGGGTGGTTGCACCGATCGAGGTGCAAGGCCGATGTCCCGAGGATTCGAACTCGCCTCGGAGACCCCTTGCCGACTCCTTTTTTCCCCATCTCCCTTACAGGCGGCAGGATATCGCCGCTTATAACTCCTTCTTATAGCAGGTTTTACCTTCGAAACCGCGACTCCGACACTCTCCCTTTACACGTTTTCTCTACGCGTAGCGTATTCCACGGAACTGTTTTTATTGCGTCGTAAGTACAGCAGACAAGACTGAACCGAAAATATGAAACGATCGTCCAAATAATAGCTTGTGTCGTTGTTCCCGCGATTCCGCCCCCAAAAAGCGAACCGATAATTAAACAGATACTCGAATTATCTGCAACGGGACGCGTAAATCTGTAAATCGGGTCACTCGAATCATCACCGATGAGGAATAGCTCGGGATTTCAGGTCAGACTATATTTCTTTCGTATCTTACACGTTATATTCGTTATGTATGGGTGTACAGTTATCTCATCGAAATGTTCATCCGGCTGTACCTGAGCCTAGGTTCTGCTACCTGTAGCTTGTTAGCCTGATATACCGATGCGGTTGGAGAGATGATTTGGACGTAAAACGATTTGCGAAGGTTGTGCGTAGGATAATCGAATATGGCTACCGTAACTTGCGATGGACGTTAACTGTAAATTTTTTCAACTTCGGATGAATGTTATTTGCATCTTTTACGTCCAACCAGCGCCCACTTAACATGCTCTGAACGCGTTGATACCGATCATTCAGTGGAATTCAAATCGTGGATCGTTTTGCCGTCTGCCCACCAACTCGTCGGTCCTAAGTTTCGCCTTGGTACTTATTCCGGAGTATATATGTGTATATATATATACATATAATGTGTGTCTGTCTCTTTTCGCACGCGCGTCCGCGTGTGTGTTTATGTTACACGCATGCGTGTGTGTATGTACTTAAGAGACGAAATTATAAATAAAAACCCTGAGTCAGTGAGTGAAAATAAAGCGAATTGCCTAAGCGGCGACGACGACGATTTGGTCGGATTTTGAAATATCCGTCGAAAAGCGAAACACCTGTAATATTATACCTACCGAAAGTTGTACTCTCGATGATCGAGGCGTTTTTTGTTTAGAAAATATGTATATTAGCTGGTTTTCACTCTTCACTGTTACATCCTGTATTATACCGAAATCTGATGAACGATCAACTTGGAATTTAACGACTGAAACCTGTAATTGACTTTACTGTGAAGAATGACAATTTCTTCATTTATTCTCCGGAGCACTAAAATGAGACTTGGAGAGTCTGGAGATAGTCACGCTGATTTTTTTTTCCTTGATAAACTAAAGAAAGACGGTATCTTTTTGTTTTATAAAGTAAACTTATAAATTCGTTGCTAAAACAATTTGGCTTTTGACTAAAATTGACGAGAATGCGAAATCGTACATCCCGCAAATGTGTTGAGATAAGTTGGAAGGATGACCCAAAATTGTCGAGAATTTCACGACGGGTAATAAATCAGAAAATTAGCATTACTTTTGTGCGAGTACATTATACGTATGGTATACTTTGTGAAAAGATGTCAGGCTCTATTTAAAGTCTGTACAAATGCCAGGTGCGTGTATTATTATACATATATTATAATTGCATGTGATTGTTTCAACGTTTTCAAATTCTGTACAAGTATATTAGCCAAGTTATGCAAACGATTCGTAATTCCTTGATAAACTGTCAAGTCTGCTTACAACTTGGTCAAGGGAAACGTGAAAACAAATCTAGGTATATTAATTAGACAAATGCTTGCCGGTTATTAACGCGGAACACGCGAAGGTTTCTTCCGTAAAAAATTGCCATTCGTTATACTTATCGCAGATTTCTTTGCCTGGCGTAAAAAACCGCGAAGACGACTTTGGGCACGTGACGCGCTCTCTTGGTTTAGTCATCTTTGGCACCGTGACATTTTTTCACAAACCCTTGAGCGAAAATCTTTCATGAAACTTGACTCGAGCCGAGTCGTTAGATTGAGGTTTTAAAAAGTTGCTTCATAAAACGAGGAGAAATCTTTTCCTAGTAGATTAACGCGCGTTTTTTTTTAAATTCTATTTTCCATGTGACTCTTAGTTCAAGTGTATTTCTTCATCTGTCATTAATAGCTTTTTGCATAGATTTTTTAATAGAATTTTACGTGACGACGATGACTGTAAACCGTTGGTCAAAAAATATCCCGGCGTCTATTTTCTGATTTACATGTTTCTTCATTTTTTTCCACGTATCGGAAACGAGGAGTCGGGTTATTTTTTCTTCCTCTTCTTTCTTTCCTTCTCGTTCTCCCTTTCATTTTTTGGTCCAAGGATGATGAATCTTTGGAAAAGAATTGACGCGGTCTGGAGAGAAATACCTTAGCATAAAAGTGACGAATGAATACGTGTAAAACGCAGTGCTACCTCTGGGAATGGTGAAATAAATAAAACATAGTCAGTATAAGTCAGCTGGTAATCCGCCGCTGGCAACGACAACGTTCATTGCTAACGATAGCGTCATACGTAGGTACTTTGCTTGCAAAAATCTCAAAAGCCAACAGCTGTGTGTGCGTGCGTGCGTGTGTGTGTGTAGGAGGAGAATTCGTGTAGAACAATTCTGAAACACACAGGCGCACATTCACGACACGCGATCCAAAGGTACAACCTTTACGACGAGTCATTTTTATTTATTGTAAGCCCAGCGCATGCTCCCAGTAAAATTCATGAGATCACCCACGTTTATTCTTCTTCTTCTTCCTCTCCTCCTTCTCCTTCTTCCTCTTGCCGTAATATACACACAAAACTTATTATACACACACACACACACACACACACACGTATCGACGAGCACAACCGGACCCTGAAAAGAAGGAGGACAATAACGACTGACGACACCTCTAATCGCGGTAAAAGTTATTCAGGGTTAAAACCGGGCCCTGATCATCGTCTTCCAAACATCATTATACATTGTTTTTTTCTTTATACGTGAAATAAACGACACGTTTCTTACGCCGAAGGTTCTTAATTCCGTTATTTCGTTTTACTATCGTTTTACCAGGTGTAACAAGATTAATAAAAAATTCACCGGCTTTCGGATTATCCTGCGATATCTGTACATACAATTGCATATTTCGAGCTGCAGTTGGGCGCTACAGGTATTCGCGAAGCGTGCGACAATCTCGTCACGATTAGGTATGCGTTAAGTTTTGCCAACGAAATGTGCTTTGCTCGGAGAACGGTAAATACTATACGTATACGGGCAATATCGGAGCGAATTCCCATCACTTCGATGACCTCAAACTCTTCCTCCGATACATGCGGTCATAATTCGAAGACTCGAAGCGTTCGTTCGCTGTGGAATTTCTCGACGCAGCAGAGAAATTATACGGTCGGTGCGTAATCATTAAAAAGCCCCTCCTCGACTTTTCGTTGGAAATCTACGTTTTACCGACGTTCTTTTTTACGCTTGAAAACCATCAACCTGAGTCAAGTTTACGCAATAATATATTACATGGATTATTATTTTTTTATTTTTACTTTAATTATCGCGAGCATATCGCTTGGTTGGTTGGCACGTATCTATAATGTGTATGCAGAGAGACGGGCGTGACCACCGAGGTTAGCACAGAAATTCCTGCCAATTTTCTAGAGCAACTATATACAAACGCGTATAGCATCATCGAGGTGTCTAAAATATTGTCCCAATTCTTGGTGCCAAGATTTGTTATAGTTACCAGTGTCGGTTGGTCTCGCCTAGACTGACTTTGCAGTCTGTTCGGCATTACCGTGGAATTTTAGTCAAGGACGATCATCGCAGTGCCAACCAAGTACACCGCTAAAATTTCACTTGTTTATTTCCGCTCTTTGATCTTTGTGAAAAAATAAATATCCGTAACAACAACTTCTTTCCATTCCATTCAGGGATATTTTTACGAACGAAAATACGGCGATGTACTTTACCCGGTTGCCGAGCCGTTTATCGATAAAAAATTGGTATCCTCGTCGTCGTCGTTGTTGCTTAATTAAACAATTCTGCCGTTGCACCGCAGCGCGCATGATGCACTTGGTGCCAATTATGCTGTGCAGGTGGCGCATTCCTCGAGTAGATTTGTCGACTTGGAAGTGCCGAGTTTAGCCACCTTGAAAATTCACCAGTCGATTAATTATCGGACCCTCGCTAATGCAGGTGAAAAGTTTAGCGTCCTTTTTCAACTCTTTGAAGCAATTCAATTAACATCCGTTGCCTGCAGTAACTTTAGGAGACGATTCGTCATTTCTCATGCATAACTGTTGTCGAAAAGACAAAATAATAACAATAACAACAACGGTATTGATAACAATCATTTACGCTTGAACACGACTTGGAAGTAATTGCGATTATACGATTTCGGGGAAGTGAAAATTTTCATACTTTTCGTATTCACGTGCATTGTACCGTTTGTGTAAGTACTTACTTTGCTATGCATCGTACGAGATGGGAAAATAAAAGTCTCGTTATCTCGCTTGCGGTTTTGTCTGCGTTTTATTCTTGAACATTCTTGATAAGGTACACGTGTTGTAAAGAAACTGTCCCAGCTAAGATTACGAGCCGTCGACTTGATACAATTAGTGTCTATACGTATGCTCGACGTTCTCAACGTACGTCAATTAAATTGTAATAACGTTCAGCTGCGGGCACGCCCAAAAAATTATTCATAATATTAATTCTGATCGTTTTATCCCGCGCGAAAGATGAGTTGACAAAAAATATATACACGCATACGTAATTATACGAACTGTAACAAAACGGTCTCGTTAACGTTGGGATTGAACGATTACCGTCGGCTGTTTTGTTCAAGTGGAAAGGTATGCGTGTAAGCTTAAAACTTGCAGACAATCGAGAGAATTTTTTAACAGCGGCGATTATTAACCAGCGCATTATGTACGTATAATGCACTAGTAGGCGTCGTACCTGGGCTAATTGGCCTTTGTTTCGTTAAAATTACACTCCGCACTGCAAGCGTAATTCCCAATGAAAATGTCGTAACTCGTCATTGTCGATGTTTCACACTACTAAACAGCAAGAGAAAAAATTACAAATAATCCGCACTTTTGAGTAAATGTGTTTCAACATATCTAGGTATATAATATAACATACTAGTGAATGCGATGCGATTCGGTATTCGTTATATTTAAACACGTCTGCATTTGTATGTCATGTAAATTTACATATAAATGCAAACTACCACGAGATCCGTATCGTCGTGGAATTAAATGAAACGAGCTCAAGTTTACAATAGTAAAGAGATGTAAAAAGAAATATGCAGTAATAGTAACTATGGGAAACAAAAAACTGTACGAAAGTGAAAAATTAAAAAAAAAAAAAAAAAAAACAACTCGATCTTATCGCGCGAATTTAACAACGAGTCTTATCTACGAATTTTTTCAAGTCTTATCTCTTATTCTCTCTCCGTGTACACGATGTACGTATATCATATGCACATCTTCGTCTCCACTTCCTCTGACTTTCTCTCTTCATCATCCGTCCGACGATGACGACGAATCCGCGCGGGCTTGGCATTTGTCCGTGGCATCGAAAAGTCCGATTGGTGGTGAAACAAAAAAAATAAAATAAAAAAGTGCGGGGGATGCACGCCGCTGCAGACGATGATCCGTACGGATGCTGGCAAACCTTTGGCTCTGTGCTCTTGCAAAACCTGAGGTAGGTTGGTACTTACGGGCGCCTCTCGATCTAGCCCACGAGCCAAAGAACGTCAGTCAGCTGATGTCATGCAGGCGCGCGTTGCTCGCGCTAAATGCGGCTGTGATGCCCCCTTTACCCTCTACCCCACCTCCACCCTCTCTCTCTCTCTCGTCTCTCTCGTCTCTCTCGTCTCTCCACGGCGACGGGATCGCGCAGACTCCATTCCACACTCTCAATTCTTGCGGCATATGATCTCTTAGAGCGGTAAACGCCACACCCTTCGTTCCTTGTCCATGCCGCTTGTTGCGTCGCGTTGAACGAGCGCGGGATTTCATTCAATGTATTCTCACGTTTCCACGTTTAAGGAGCGCTGGAGAGGTGCGAAAACTAAGATACCCACCCACTCGAGCATGGGGACACGTCCGGTGATTCTCTGTGACTTTTATCATTTGCTTGAAATTTCCACTCCGCTTCACTCGCTTTGCGAAACGAGCGGTTTTCACCTGGTTTCGAATCAATTGTGTTCTGTATGTGGCGGGGATATTATTTTAAATAATTTCAAATTGCAATATTTTTCAAAAGTCTTTCAACGGTACAATTATAGTCGTAAATCTTTTTTATTTTAAATTCCACGCTTACGACGTAGAGAATATAAGTTGCTATGAAAATTCTGATCCGACAACTTGTCATCTAATTGTACCAATAATTTTTTATTGAACATTAATTTTAATTCACGAAAGTCTGTGTGAAATTGTCAATTGCCAATTATCGACACGACTAGGTGGCAACTTGTGGGATCGCAATTTTAATAACAACTTTTGCTCCCTATTCTCCGTCAATAAATCTGATTTTTTTGTTTATGATATTGTTGCGAGAAAAATCGTTCCGCGAGAAGCTTCTTAAAAATACCACTTTTTGACGTTATTTTAAATAATATTTGAAAGAATGTACCTGACATGTTACGCGAACATCCGAATCGAGTTTTGATTACAAAATAAATAAAGTAACGTGCGCAAGCTATGTTTTATTACACGAAAAACTTACGTATTAATATATCATTCGTTGAGTCTAATTTGCCGAAAGATTTATATTTCCAGTTTACAGTGTATTCCGTTAGGTATAATTTTGCTTTTTCGACGGTTAAAACAGGGGAAAGAAGGTGAAATTCTTCGTCTTCTTTTTTTTTTTTAAATCTTTTTAACGCGTTGCGCAATTTTTCATAGTGAGAATACGCGTTACCTGCTACGCTGGCTCAATTATTATCCACACTATACACGAACCAACAAACTCGCTTTGGAACGAGGTGAGACTTGCGAGAGATTACCGGCTTCCTTTTAGCCTGAGATTTCAAACAACTTTCTGATTTTGCCATACCCGGTAATGTCGGTGTGTCCGGTGCATATACGCGAGTGTAGAATCGCGCGGATTACACTTGTTGCACTGCCGATTCGGAGAGATAGATTTTATTTTAGAAGCGAAGATATATGTGTATATTACACACGTATATTATATCCGTGTCGGCATCTGTCGACGTTTTTCTTCGCAATGTATAATTTCGTTTCGTGCCTCACTCTCTCACGACCGAGAAGAGACACGGGAATGTTGGCCGGTTAATTTCGCAATTATAATATGTGTGCCCGTGTGTAAGTCGGCAGAGAAACGAGTGACGGCGTTCTTGAGACAGAAAAATGTCCAGTTTTGCCAAATTTATTGTTCACGCAGGTGTGTAACTATAATTAACTAGTCGAGTAATAACGGTGCAGTTTCGAGATTAATTAAATAAACACGTCAAAGTTTTTAGCGTAGTATTATTATTTCTTAATCGGTGTGAAATGTATCTCTTCTGGTGGAATGATTTTAAAAAAATTTTGTAGTCAGGTATCGCACTTTTTTTGAAACTAAATGTCGAGTGTTGTACGTCGAGTAAATTAATATCCGACAATTCCGGGTATATATAATCGTGCAAATTAGCGATTGCGTTTTGCATCGTACGCTCGTTTCAAACTTTCAACGACATACGGAAGTTGAAAAAATTGTTTAACCGGTTCGTCTCTGCACGTTCGTCGAAATTTTTAGCGTTCCTTTTCGACTTTTGAAAAAGAATATTAACAGACGAAGGAATAACGCGAATCGCATCTGTTCGAACATCACGAATCCGATCGATTTTGCTCATTTTCTCGAAGGTTAACTGCTAGCCTAAATGGCGTCTGCAATAGTCTCCATGCTTACTCATTTACACTCACATGCACACAAATTCGCACGCCGGTCGTACTTACACTTGTGTAACGAAGATTCATTCGCACAAGATACCGTGGTCCAGATAAAACTGCTCTCTCCGTCACAAATACATCATACGTTCGCAACGAAATCGAGTTCATTTTATACGCGCATCTGCACTTGTATCAGACATTGTTTTAGTTATTTATTTTTTTTTATCCAACCTCATTGGGTGACGATGATCGTCCTATCGCAACGACTCGCTCACTTTTCGACAGGTACCGAAAGATCTATTACGGACATGAAAGATCAAAGACCAAAGACCCAAGACGGTTGTCCTCTTACAGCCAAGATTCTGGCTGCACATCTCATCTCCAATTATTTTTCTCTTCTTGTTTTCGCATGAAACAAATTATTGCAACGCCGTACTCGCGCTATCAATGTCGACGAATTTTGATGTTACGTAATACTGAAACGAAACGAATCTCTCACGGTATTTTAAAAGTAAAAGAGTAAATTCGAACCACAAAAGTCTAGATGAGTGTAAATCGGTGTTGCAAATTTTCTGTACACAGCTCACTTGACGGTGGATAAAATTGATGACGCGTCACTGATAAATTGATTCAATAATAAGTTGTACGGCTGTATTCAAAGGTCGGAAAAATCTTTGCGAATAAACATTGACGACCGTAATATCGTGCTTCTTACGTTAAAGCTTACATTGAAAAAATTCCAAATGCATATCGAGAATTTTAACGTCACAGTAATTATAATGCAACGATGCCTCTAATCGACCGACGCGTCAAAAACAGTTCCACTTCTACTCATACGTTATTTTAATAGTTAAAAGCGAGAATTGAACAATATCTATCCACGTTATCACCGCAATACTGGGCAGGGAAACGAGTTTCACTTTTCTAAATGGATTTTAATGCGGTTCAAACTAGCCGTCCGTGCGATACCGTTTCCAGTGCTAGGGACGGGAATCTAGTGCGTGTGTAACTGGCGCAGGCAATGATTTGTCCTAGGTTTACGGGTATAACTTAAAGTTGTTGAGAGAGTCGGAGTAGGTAAGTAGGCGAGTGTGTCCGCCCGTTTGTTCGTCGTGCAACGTCCTTCCTTGTAAGCGAATCGTTTCGTTTCGTTTCGTTTCGGTGACCGCATTGAATTTAACCACCAGGGTTGGGCTCTGACTTTTATTACGGTTTGTAGCGCGTCGGCATCAGGAAGTCACCGAATCGTGACGCCAGGTTAGCCGGATTGGACTGGAGACACAGCGGACGTAATTTTCTTCATATCTTGGAGGTGTACGTAGCTTTTGGGCTCGGCACTTTGATATTGTTCTTGTTACCGCGAATAGCCTCACGATTGTAGATGCAACCCTTACCAAGCGAAACTATTACTAACGAAATAGAAACCAGATGAGAGTTCCGAGTGCGAGTGCCAATTTAAACGCGTGTCTCTCGACGATGCTAAACGCGGTAAAAAAAAATTTCTTTTGGTCTATCTACTCGCTAATCGAGATGAAAAAGCATTGATCAAGTATGCGGACACAATGTCGACTTGGAGGTTGGTTAACACGTCGTAGCTGGTTATATGTCAAATTGTGATTATATCCGTTACTTATTTTTAACCGGTATGTTGTTTTATTTTTTCTATAACGTTTCTGTCTAACAGACGCTAAGGAAATGACTGAGTATTATTGAAAATGCCAAGGACTGACATAATTCCGATGTCTCCAAGCACTGAAAATAAAGTAAAAAAAAAAAAATAAAAATAAAAAACAGAATAATAAATACATAGAAATAGAAATAGAAACAGAAACTTTTCGAATCTTAAAACTTCTTCTATGCGTATATTCATACCACATATATTTCCATGGTCTGTATTAAGGTTTTACACAACACTTTATATAACAACACTATACATAATATAACTGTTAAATAAATCTTAGTAAAGGACGTTCGATGTGCTGCTGTATAGTCTGTCACACATTCAAATCAAACTTGTGCAACTTGCGTACGTTAATATGTACACTGATGTGCATCCAGGTATATGTCGCTTTCTATTTTTACCAAATTGAGTTGACCGCATTAAAGATTGCTCGAGAAAAAATAACACACACACACACACACGCAAACACCTACCGAATTAATGGGTTTTTCTTATTTTTTGTCTTCTTCGATACGCCTGTTCTAAATTGAAACGTTCAAAACGGCGGTTAGGATCTTACAATTTACTCGCTAAATTGAAAACTCGTCAGGCTTTGCAGCCGATTGGTTGATGATGGTAGGAAAATAATTTGCGCAGTAAGTAAAACCCGGTTCTCATCCCGTACAAATTGGATAAATCAAAAAAAAAAAAAAAAAAAATCGGTTTAGAGTTGTACGAGACTAAAGGAAAATGAATAAAATAAGAAAGTGATGAAATTTCCACCCAATCTCCCTTCTTCGATATTCTGTATATCCATACACTGCTGATGCCTGATTAACTGGCGCCAGTTTTTCACCCAAGCCTGCAGAGTACAGCCGGCTCCCTTTGCAGCGATGCAACACGCCGCTACTGCTTCTGCTTCTGCTTCTGCTTCTGCTTCTGCTTCTCAATGCATCTCAGAAGCAGTCTGGGCGAGAGTATGCGGGCGGTATAAAGCCGATGATGCATGAAGCCTTGCGGGTATTTGTGACCGCATGCGCCTTGCAGGGGGAATGATCATTGCGCCCGTTTCAGACTGATTGATAAAAGAGGGACACACCGTCAGATATTAGGGCACGCGTGCAAGCTGCAGGCTTATTGTTTGTTATATTGGCCGATGACGATCGCGGAGGGAAAGGTGGGACGTGATACGCTTTCGTTCGTTTACGAATTTTCGTTTAACTAAGAGGATTGTTACACCAAATACTTTTTTTTTTTTTTTTTAAATTTCTTTTAAGAAGAAGCTTTATTTGCATTATTATTTTTTCGAGCTCTCTACAATTTCCTCGGACTCCTGGAATTTAGGCTGCGCTCATTGACTTCCCATTTTTGTATTTCCGTGAAACGATCGAGAGACTTGGAAAAACATTAACAAATCAACTTTCTGCCCATGGCTACGGGATGCGATTACCGCAAACTGTTATAGCTACATTCCTGAAATATAACGTCAGGTGCATGTATAGTTTACACTTCAATAAATAAGAGTTGAGTGGAAATATCATTTCAAATAATATGCAGTTTGCTTTTACCCGTAATTTATAGTAACTTTTACACTTACTGACTTTTACAGGTAGGTTATGTCCTACGCGCATAAGGCATCTACGTAACCGATCGTTATACGAACTTGCTTTATTCACGCTACATTAACTAGCGCGTCTTATAAATTTAACGTACGTGTATAACTGTGACGTAAACTTGTAATACGCAATCAGCACCGTTATCTGGTTCGCTCATCTATGTACGGTCTATTTTTATCGACTACATGTTCTGCGGACTTTTTCTCGTCCTCGCATACGTTATACGGTATTTGGCAGTGATTAAGTCTCGAACCGGAAAAAAGGAATATCCATAAGTCGAGTCGTCCTCTGAAGCTCATTTATTTTATTAATCATCCTAAATTGATTGCAATCAGCCAAAATTGAACTAACCATCGGCGCTAATGAGTCGAATTAATCGTAGGTATATGTATATACACTGTAAACCTCTAAAAAAGAAAAGACGGTGAAAACCTTATCACCAAATTTGTGATGAAAAAATTGGACGTGAAATAAAAAATAAAATGAAAAAAAAAAAAACACAAACTGGGAAGCAAAGTTACACCGTTCTCCAAACACTGACGAAGATCGAATATCAATAAAACGCGTTTACTCGTACACGTGACGCGAAATCGCACTCGAATCATCTATTCGAATATTTTCATAACGGATCGTCTGTTTCTCTTCTCCGAAGAGTCAGAGACCCCGATAGGAATGGAACGACGAAGAGCGTGCATCGATCAACGCGAAACACGTTACGGAATCGCACATATATATAAATCCATATATACATATGTATGTAGAGTGTCGGATGTTCGCGAGCGAGCTTTCTTATACGACCTGCACCGATATATCCGATTACCGACGACTGCATTACGGGCTATCGGACACCTGGAGGGAATCGCTACACCATCTCCGAATGAACGGTGGCAGTGCCCGTGGACACGCGGGGAAACAACCGTCGTCGTTGACGCTTTACACGCGATAATTCCTACGCGTAATCGCGCAATACTGCGAGGAGTGCTTTAACGACAGGCTCATGTACCGAGTATAATAACCAGAGAGGTTTACACGCAGCTGTAGCAACGTTGCGTCACTATGTCAAGGTCAGATTGGTCACAGATAGACAAGTCTGAGCAAGCACGGAAAGGCCACCGGCATATAACCATGAATGTGTAACCTACCGGTGCAGTCCCGATGCTTGCTCCGGGTTACCACTGGTGGACGGACCTGACATCGGTGCAACGGAGCATGAGAATCTGGTAGCGGAGCCTGGTGCAAACTTAGCTTTTGACACATATAATCCACTCTCCAACTCTGTTACGGGCGCATCTCATAATTCGTCCGTGCCACCTGTGCCGTCGTCGTCGTAGTCGGCATCGGTAACGCGGTTTTGCAAGTACCATGGCCTCGTTTCGGGATGGCTTGCGACAAGTGTGCGAGCTTGAACGAGAACTGTCGTTAACCCGAACCCCCATTTGCGGACCCTCGGAACGTCGTTCTTTCCTTCTAACCAGGTTGAAGTGAAACAAAAAGAAGCTTTTAAAAATTTTCATGTAAAACAATTTTTGTTCTCTGGTAGAAAAATGGTTTGGCAATTCCCAACGCGCACGTTATTCGTTGAGAAACAGCGCGCTTTTTTCATTTTCAACATGCGGCCAAAATCAGCTATCTTGACATTTGAGTGGCGAAAAGATTTTTTCCTGAACATGCATCGTTGCCGGTAACTTTGTCAACTCCGAGCACATTCGTTCTAACCATTGTTTAACCAGAATGGAGTCGAGTCGGAAAGAATTCTTCCACGTGTAGGAATTCAACCACTTCGTTTAGCATAATTCAGCCATTCAACGTTTTTCCTTTAGCTGCAAATGGTGCACGGATTAGAGGAGACTTTAGTGCCGAACTTATCGAACACTGCTACGGTGTACCGTGACTTTTTCACTTTGGCCATGTTGACTTGACTCGTTAATTATACAAGTACCACTCGTGTATATTACAGGGATTACATGGCTACCGTTTTTTTTCTGTTACAGAAATTGCGAAGGTTCGAGCCAGCCTCTTCCAGATCAGTGGAGTAAAAAAGGAACCGCTGATATTGCCAGAACCAGAAGGAGACGTCACAACACTCACAGAAAAGGTCTATGTGCCGGTCAAAGAACACCCAGACGTAAGTTTCTGCTCGGCGTGATTACGTGCCTAGTTATCATTTCCGCTCCAACATAAGACGAGGCATAAAAAGAAGCTTTGCCTCGTTTTATTCCATTTTTAACATATCAATAAGTTGGCGTGCGTGCATGCATACGTGTAAACGTACCTACACAGCTCGTGATGCAGGAGCCTTGGAGAATAAGAAACCCGCGAAACTATCGCTCGTCTCTCTGTATATCGACACAGACCAAAATGCTTCCGGGACAAAACTTGCCAGCCCGACATTGTGCGCAGAGAATCAGTAATGAGATATTACTAATTTGAATAAATATTTGAATTGCGTCCGCTTAAGGTATGCCGGTGTAAAAGAAATCGTTCCCGCGATACTTGAGCCGCAGCAACTAGAATCGTACGATCCTCGACTTCGTATTAATTGTAAGTGCAGCCGCGCTAATTGTGCGGACAAATAAATTGAATCGCACGTAGGTACGGACGCATGTATGAATAGGAGTGTACCACGACTGGTAGATAATTTCATTTCGACGGTACGAAACAATTGTTATCAACGAGTTTTATTGTCGCGTAACTCGACGATGCGTAGTGAAAATTATTCGGCTAGTACTCAGAGTCGTTGATCTTTGCCTATTTTATTGTTTACTCTTTCTTATCTCATCGGGGTTCGAAAATCGACGAAGACAGAATTACATTGTGCATTGTAGGCGAGTACCCGATATCAATATACACGTTGGAAGACCGTGGTTCGTCTCTCGGTGTTTTGAAATTCTCTTTATAATTCGGTCCTCTCGATGTGGCGCAAAAGCGTGAAGCACGGATGGTCTGTATATGCTCCCAATCTATGAGAGAGCAGGTGACAGTGTCTCACAGGCGAAAATTTCACGTGCGTCTTTTTTTAACGGGGCGAGACGTACGTACGTGTGTGTAGATCTGCTCTTGGAGTCGAAGGAGGGCATCGGCGGAAAGAGGCAGAGGGAGAGAGAAGAGAGAGAGAGAGAGAGAGAGAGAGAGAGAAATAGAGAAAGGAAAAGGAAAGAACCTACGGAGAACGGAGAACGGAGAACGCGTTCGTCATGTGTATACAGTCGAGCGTTATTTCTGGACCGCTCGGAATAGATTCCCTGCCGAAGAGTGTACGGCATCGTGTTCTATGTAGGTGTAGGTATAACTTTGCAGCTCATGCTTCAGACCCCCGCCGCAATAACAAAACTGGGCACTTTTTGGCACGGTATAACGTGTCACAGTTCTTCGCAATAACGTTGTTGTCTTGTATACCACTCACTGGGTATAACGTTATATGTCGCGTTCGTGTTTATCGCCCCGATAACTCTGCTACCTATTTCAAATTACGAGGTCGATCGATGGGACACGGACGGCCAGATTTAATTCCGACAAATTATTACATCTCTTTCAATTTCGAGATAATGTCTATGAGTTCTTATATCAGAGCGTAAGATTCTCGTCACTATCGGTTTGCACGGAATTGGCAAGTTTTCAGACTCAGTTTGCTAAGGAATAAGAAAAGTAAGAAGATAAAAATCGCCTTACCAAAAACAGACTCTGACGAATTCATGGAAAATTACTGCACCAACATCGTCGAACGTTCGTCGAGTATTAGTAATTGCATTGCAGCTGCTTACTTTATTCTCTCTCTCTCTCTCTCTCTCTCTCTCTCCCCCTCACTCTCTAAAGCAGTAAAGGATTTTAACTGTGCTGCATGCAGGTTTTGCTTCAGCGCGGGAAGTCGATAATTCTGCACGTATCTTGATTCTCGTACAATAAACCTACCGTAATATGCATGTGTTCTAAGCAGCAGAATGTATTTTTTTATTTTTATTTTTTTAACCGGCGAAGAAAAAACTGCGGGAAAATGACAAGCGCGTAAATCCATCCTATCGAGGGGTTATATTATTCTGTATAAAATATACGGTTGTGGGATAAACTTCGATCACGCGTTTAATAATACAGATGCCACGTGTACGTTGGGAACGGATCAAAGTAATAATCAAAACTGAGATAACATCTGACAAGCGGTAAAAAATGATAATTATAGGTTTGCGGTGTAGTGATTTGTAAAAAGTGTACAATGAAATTTCGCTGAATATTCTCGCGTGACGTGACGATTGTTTCGCAAGTATTCCAAGTACGTACGCGCGTACCGTCTGTGAGCTACCGTTCGCCAAAATCTGTCTGCTCTCGTCGTTTCGGCACGAAGATACACTTGCACAAACGTATACTTATACGTTTACATGCCGCGGTGACCTTATGATCTTGAATTGTTCAGGGCAGCAACCTCCTCGTTCTCAAGTACCGCTGCAAGCATCGCGGATCCCTTGCAGAGTACAATATCAAGGATCTCGAATCCAGGATCGTTGATCAGTGTAAAAGATTTTTACTCTGGATCGTGTTGTCATTTTTTATTTTTAATTTTTTTTTTTTTTATTTACTTGCATGTGACGACGTGTGTTCGGTTGAGGAATGTGATTTGAAAGAAGAAGATGACGGTGCGTATTTTGCACTCGCGCATTTGCAACAGAATTCCTTTGCCATAGTCGGTGCAACGTGCTTCTCCTTTTACTTGGCCGTTCTTTGTTTTAAATGAGATAGAAAGTGCGAGCCAAAGTTTTGTCTTCGCTCGTTTATTATACTCTCACGAATTTGGTCTAGTTATTATGTTGTCTACTCTTACATGAACAGCATTCAACCCATTGAGTGTAAAACTTTTCGCTGTGCACTTTGGATGGTATACACGTAATTTTAACGTCGCCGGTCGCTTCAGCCATAGAAACGGATGTGAATACCTACAGCTATTGACGCTTTGCAAATGACATATACCTGTTATTGTTAAATCTTTTCTGTCAATATGCGTTTGTCTCTTCGTATTTGTCTCCGACAGGATGTAGGCATTGTGGTTTGTCCATCGAGGACGCTCCCCTCATAGTTTCTTCACGGTCTCTAAACTTCGGCATTATTTATGTCTTCCGTATATAAGGCATGCCGATATTTAACATTCATTTTTATAGTCGATTATAACACATGATTTTTCCTCTTCACTTTACGGACTGTATTCTTTGACTCTTACCTTCCTTCGTCAACTTTATCCTGCTTATGGTCGGTTCACTTCACAGTATATTCGTTTAATTCGCTTCGAATTAGCGGACAGTATTTAGTCGGTCAAGTTCCGAATAGAAAGCGGTTCAACGCTGCAGTGCCTTCGTCAATTGCACGTACACGCGTTGCGTGCTTGCGTTCGAACACACCTCGGTTTTACTGTTTTGCAACGGTACAGTTAGGCGAGCCCTCTGCAAGTTGTGGTCGATTACCGTTTAGTTGAGATTTTTCATTTCGCAACGTTCAACCATTCGTAAATTACATGTACGCATATGTTACAAAACATATAGCGTATGTGTACAATAAAAATACACGTGCGTAATGCCGCCTCGTTGTTGAAGAATATTATTTATTCACATTTGAAACTTTTCGCCCCTTTCTTTTTCCCTCTCCTTGATACCATGCTGCTCCTGCTGCCCACTCCGTCATTTTTCGTTCATTTTGCTCGATGCTGCCTATCGCAAGATTTCTCTTCCCTATGCACGCCTCGATCCAATGGTCCCCGGCGCACCTAAGTTGGTCCCCCTCACTTCCTTCCATGCCATAACGTGTCTCTCTCCGAGTCCACTTGACTCGAGACGAGACGGGTTTTCGCTTCAACGTCGGTACTTGTACCTTGGTTCAGGACTTTGAGAATATCCGCTCGCGTGACGTTGTTCGGGAATAGGCGTAAAATTCGTCGCGGCCAATATCCGATTCCACCATTGTACGATCAGAGGTGGAGGCCATTTTATTTGGAGGGCTGAAGGGTAGAGGCTTCATTCTAGATTACACCGGACACTTGACCATTAGAATCACACGTAGGAGTTTATCGGTGAATGTCGATAGCATTGACCAATCGGTATCGTTTCCTGATTATTCGATATCTTCTTACAGGCGGCTGTTATCTGATACGAACACTATGCAACTATCGGCGTTGATTGGCGGACGAAATATGACCGTTGTCTGAAAATCGGAATCAGTTGTCGTCGTCGAATCGCAGCGTCGATCGGTGCGGGTACGAACACTTCATGCCCCTCAAATCGTGTTGGAGTTTTATACTCGCGTTTTTTAGGAAATCGAAAGTTCTATCAATATTCCAATTTGTGAATATTTACGTTAGACTGTTGTGGGAAGAGATACCACGAATCGGGAAGTAGCTGAGTTTACGATGTTGCGTTATGTGGTTAAAGGTTCAGGTTCAACGACTCCGCGATGTTCGAAAGTAGAGATTCGTTCTTATCTGCCTCTCTCGAGTCCAATCTTACTCCTTTCTATATCGTCAATGCATTATCGTACAGATGAAACGGCAGGCTGCAGACCTTTCTTTTCTGTCCCTTATTATGTGTGAAATTGGATTGCCTTATACGTACTCGTTTCAATAACGTATCGTTTCTCGATTCCGTAATTTTTACTCTCTGTGCCAGATATCACAAAATGAATCGTGCTGCGATAATTTTGTACAATTATATCGTACGTGTGCATGACTTGTATATTACATACAAAATGCCGTAGTTCGTTGCGTTAAATAATCCGTAAGAACCACTTACGTGAATGATCTACGGTACACTTACCGTTACGTAAAAATTTGTAATAATTTCAACATAGCGAAACCTTGAGTGAGGAAAAAATAAATAAAGATTAAACAATCCCGTATACAGCGTGAAAAGCGAAGGTGATAGGTATCATTCGAAGGAGCGTGTGAATATTTATTTTATAGTACTTGCCTAATTCTTGTGGACCGATAGTTTGAGCAAATTTGACATTTTCAAAACTTGAACGTTCGTTTAAAATTTACATATGCATGTGTAATATTTACATTGAACTCCGTCACGTGATGACACATGTCAAATTAGTACGTCAGTTCATCTAGATGTATGTACGCACGATTCGAACGATTTTTCATATCCGTTTACGGTATTGGGAAGATTTTCACGGTAGTCTAACTTTTTTTTTTCTCTTTTTCGGATTTTAGTTCAACTTCGTCGGGAGGATTCTGGGACCACGTGGTATGACGGCTAAGCAGCTCGAACAGGAGACTGGATGCAAAATCATGGTTCGGGGAAAAGGTTCAATGCGAGACAAAAAGAAGGTGAGCAATAAATGAATAAAATTTGTAAATTAATCATTATATACAGTATCTATCTTATTCCTCAACGAGGCGAAATCATACAATCAAGATAAATAGAGATGGTTCACCAAATATGGGGCCTGAATGATCCTCGATGGACGGACGATTCGAGTTTACTGAAAAAGGAATCTTGATATTTCGCGATTATTAAAAATCGTACGCTCTACTCAAAACAAACGTTTTTTTTTTTGGCTTACCGTAAAAATTTATGTTATCCGCCTGACAGCTGCATTCGGTTTTTAGCAGGTATACGAGTATAAGAGATACGGTTACTCAACCGACCACTCTGTACGAAAAAAATCCTTACCGTCGTTCGTAAGTGAACCACCCTGTAGGCCGATACGTAAAGTAACCACGTAAACGGGTCTACGTGTGCAACGGCAAGTTCCTCGTTCACGCGTTCGAAGAGGACACTTGTTCTCTCTCTCTCTCTCTCTCTCTCTCTTTTTTCCTCGCACGTACGTACATCCATACATACACAAGAGAGCGATACATGCCTATATTTGGAAAGAAACGATGGTTGGCGACCCGCGCGCGTTCTTCTCTCGAAGTCGCCGACGTTGCATACCACTTCCAGTCCTTAACACCACGTGCACGCCTTTCCGATCGCACAAGCACCAGACACGCTCACGGTCTAACGTATGTAATACATACGTGGAATCAGGTATACGTTAATGTGCGTGCCTCCGTTTGTGTGCGTCGAGCCTGACGACGGTGGCGATTGCACGGCGGAATGGGGGAATGGGGGGGGAGGCAAAGGGGTCAGTCACCGACTTTTACCTACCTCGAACACCACCGCGGTGTACCTGGTATACCTACCTACCTACCTACCTACCTTATATCCCGGGTCTCTTCGGCTCCGTTGTGTGTTCCGTGCCGCATGTAGCAATTCTCCTCTCTCGTGCCTTCAACGACCCCGATCATAGCTCGCTAACTTTTCTTGACTTTGCGGTGGCGGCAACTCGAGCTCTTCCATCGAATCCGTTTAAGGCCGCAACCTCGGTACGCGCAGCGATTGCACCTGGTTTTTTATACATATATATATATGTAGGTATATACGTATATATACATACACTCCAGATGATTCTGTTACTCATTACAATCGGAGAGGTATTTTTTTTTTTTTTTGGTTTTTTAATTTCAAATTTTTATGTAACGCGTGTATGCGTATGTGATGCCATTGTTGTCTGACAGACTGCACGATGGTTTCGACGCATTGATTTTCTCATAATTTACGTAATTCCAGACGCTCGACGAATTCTACTTTTAGCTCCATATTTTACAGTGGGCCACGCCCAGATTTTGACATGCGTGAATTATGCGGTGTTAATTTTCGGGGTTCTGAATTTTGTAGGACGGAAAAATAACTTGAGAACTATTCTTGCCGCGATATTGTTTCGTATGAAATATCGTTTTATCTGTAGTTTTTTATGTAAACGATTCTGCGGCTAAAATAAAATTCCAAGTGGGATAATAGCGGCCATGTTGATCTTCGAGAGTACACAGTTCTCGTGTAAAATTGAATATGAAACTTCATTTTAATTTTTTTCAACAATGCCGGCAGAAATTTGTGTCTGCGGTTTGAATGTAAAACTCTCCTCATCGTTTCGTCGGTAACGCGGCAATTTTTACGCTAATGAAAGATCGGATTTGTAAATAATTAACATGCGTTACATATCTACGTGGCTCGGAATTCACACGCGAGATGTCTCATTAGTCATTAGCTTGGAAATGATTAAAACACGCATTATGCACAAGGAAGTGAACCTGGCACAGGCAATTTCAACCTTGCCAATACAAGACTCCCCGTTTCTGACTCCCGATGGTCTGTCAATGGCAATTTGGCTTGCGTAATAGTCAGCTGATTCAAAATTAATGTAAAATGAGATTCGCATACCTCGTATAAATTATCAAGAAAGTATTCTCAAATTAATTATGTCCGCACCTACCTGATTCATTCTACCGCACGTACACCTTGTACTGTATACATGAATTAATGATGGTAATCCGAGGCTTCGTCACTTATACTTGAGTTAGGCTGCATGTACCGTACAAACGAATAAAGCGAGTAATCATTTTTTCAAGCTGCAATTGGTACTGAGATAAGTGCTGACCCTGTGTAAGTACATTTATCGCAAACTATAAAACGCTGGAGGATAAAATTAATGGAATACCGACGATTTTCGATTGAACAAACAATCTTGGAGTGTCTGTTCACAGTATTATGACACCTGTTCCCATGCTGGCTGCGTACGTAATTTTCACAACATTTGGTTGATTAGATATACATTTATTTGTTTAAAGAAAAAATGAAAAATTATTTATCCAAATTTCAGTTAGATTTGTTATGAAACACTTTTTTACCATCGAGTCTTGCAAACACGCCATCGTATCACTTACTTTGAAATTATTTACACAGTCCTGCGGTTTTTCACTTTTGTTTCTTTGTCATGAGAGGAAGCTTGGCAAGAAATGTTAAAAAAATATACGCATATTAAATATAGACTTGGGTATATTTTTTCTATTTGTTCAACTGTAACGTGCCTGACTTGCATATATGCGCAACGTAAAAAATATAACTGTATAAAACATCGCACAGCACCAGACATCTGGACAGTTGCATACTGGACAGATCTCTCTGTGCAGGGTCTACAAAATGGTAACGATCTGTTTTAATATCCTCAGGAGGAACAAAACCGAGGTAAACCAAATTGGGAACACCTAACAGACGAGCTGCACGTTTTACTGACGGTAGAAGATACAGAGAATCGAGCAACCCTCAAACTCGCACGTGCCGTTGAAGAAGTCAGGAAGCTACTCGTACCCGTGGTGAGACAGTTCCGATTATTTCAAACATACAAAAATGCGAAGCCACTTAGAAAATAGACAAATTTTTAAACCGTCGCAATCCCGATATCTTAGAGTGCAAACATTATCCTCCGATAGTGCGTTACCTCATCTTAAAAGTCAATACTACACTGATTCGAAGGGAACGGAGAATCCCTTAGAAATCCCTGATGATTTTTAATACGCCTATTAACGATTACGTATAAGACGCATCGCTTCTACGGTCGTACATTCTGACGGTGATATCGATTGTTAGCAGGCTGATGGTGAGGACGAGCTGAAGAAAAGGCAGCTCATGGAGCTTGCCATAATAAACGGAACTTATCGTGACTCCAACACGAAGGTTGCTGCTGCTGCAGGTAATTTTTTAGGGATGATTTAACCCCAGAAAATCTTGATTCGTTAGAATTGAAAAAAAATTTTCACCTGACAGCCGGAAGCTTACTAAAGTACTTTAGTAGCTATTAAAGAATATTACAGCTCCAGTGACCGTAATGAAAAAGAATGAAAAGAATTTCCATTTTCTAATCGGTACTACGTTTTTCTGTAACGGTAGAGAAATGAAAATAGTCGAGTAACCGTGTAGAATTATACACTGAGAAAAATTGAGTAAAACAGGTATCGTTAAATAAACTGTTTGACTATTGTTGGAATTAGGAAAAACGAGGTACGCCTAACCATTTTGCGCTATCGTCGATCCTTTTTTGGTTGTTGCAACGCAAAATCAGTTTCTTCGGTTTACTCTACTTTTTTAATTAAACAAGGCTTTAACGTCAATTTATTCTTGCACGAGGATTAAATTTTCGCAACAGTTGCAAGAAAATATAGTAACAACGATCGTAACGAAGAAAAATAGTAACGGATACTAGACTTTCCTTTAACAGCTAGAAAACTGATTTTCATTTTCTACCAAGAACTGTATTTTCCGTTCGTGGTGAAAAATGAAAATAGTTCAAGAACCAAGCGTTAACCGAAACTAAAAATTTCCCTCATTGTATAAACATCTCTCTCGACGATCCGTAGAAAATTGTCGATTACCGAGGCTTCTCTTCCCCTGTTCCAATACGTATCGATAAGCTATTCGTCGTTACGAAGTACGGTTTTGAAAGTCAGTGTAGTTTTTGACATCGCAGCCTGTGACGAGGAATGGAGGCGCGTCGCGCAAGCGGCGGCCGAAACGCAGCGTCTTCTCCCCGGCCTGACCGCCCCGATGAGGAATCCCAGCACGCCCTTGGGTGCGCCGCTGATCCTCTCCCCGAGGATATCGGTCCCGACGACCGCCGCCTCCCTCCTGAACGGATCCGGACCTCCGGGGTCCTTGCTGTCCGCGGGGGATCCTCACGGACTAATTTACACTCCATACGCGGATTACGCGAACTACGCAGCACTCGCAGCATCGCCGCTCCTCACCGAGTACGCTACAGCTGACCATTCTGGTGGGTTGTTTGCTCGCTGACGCTAGGCTTCGGCTGAATTACATACATTACATATATATAATCCATGCGGAGCGTATATCTGCAAAGAGATATTATTATTATTATTATTATTATTACTATTATTATTGTCATTAATTTTCATTGTTGTTAGTTGTAATGTTATCACCGAAGCATATAGCGCAGATTATTACTATATTAACACTACGATGACGAAGATTATTATTATTATTATTATTATTATTATTTTTTACTATTATTAATATTATATAATGATATTTTTCGATAATCGGCTTCTTTTCATACGTAGAATATTATTGTTATCGTTGTTATACGTAATATTTTTATTCTTAGATTTTAGTTGTCTGTAGAAAGAAAATAGCTGAATCAGTCATTTACTAGTCGAGTCCGTTCTGATATAGCAACAGAATTTTTAGCGTAACATATATAATATAAAGAAGATATATTTTTCACGTTTTATTTTCTTTTCTTTTCTTTTCTTTTTTTTTTTATTTCATCTTTTCTATTTTAAATCTCGTTTTGTTTACTACTTATTTTCGTTTTTGTCTTAAACATCACGTACATCGGTTTTTATTTTTAGCAACAACATGACATTGAGGTTGGAAGAGTTTAGATTTTTTAGACGATTTAGCTGAAGTTATTAATTATTATTATTATTGTTATTATTGTAAATGTGTCGCGGGTTGAAAAAAAAAAAAAATGTATGTATACTAGTCCAAAAAGTTTTTTATGGTAGACGAAGATTTATACCTCGGTGGTCTTGTTAAATTTATGATATTGAAATATCGTCATTTCTTGTATTCATCATAAAACTGAACGGTAATTACTTTTCATCACCTCTGGTGATATAAGAAATGTATTGGTTTCGGTCGAAAATTACTTTGTCTAATTTCAACGAATCTTTACGTTTTCGAACGTCTAGTATCCGAAAAAAGTTTTACTTTTTTGGACAGACCTTTCGCTTTTCATGGTAATGAAAATTATCGTGTATTTTTTTATACACAGATCGGCATCAGGCCAAAAAGAGTCAAAATAATCAACGTCACATTTAATACCTAGCTAGAAGAAAACTTTGTAACTCGAGTTTTTGAGTTGCGTAAATTATTAGTTTGGTTTTTTTTTTTCTTCTCTTTCTACTTTTTGCATAAATTTTTCGAGCTTCGTACGCGTTGACCCAAGTGAAATTAAATCATTCCAAGTGACTAAATAAAAGTAAAATCGTAGAAAAATATTTTTGCTAACAATAACAGCAATACATTGCCATGTTGTTTATCGTCTTGCCGGTGTACAGAAATGAAAAAAATTTTTTGGTACTAGTATAGATTATATTACGAATCGCATAGAGTATTTTAAATCGCAGGCTAAATAGGTCAGTGTGTATAGGAAAAGCGTAGGAAAAAAGTAAGAAAAAAACTGTTGAGCAGTAAATAGCATATAAAGTGAAATTTCATTGGCATTTTAGGTGTGTGTGTGTATATAGGCACACACACAAACACACACATACATACATATTACACATATATAATTTTTCTTAAGCATAATGTTAAAAATATACCCTCTAACGGATTCTTGCATTTCAGCGAGATGTCCGGTTGCTCGGCGCGTTCTTGTGTACTACTCGATGCAATAATCAAAGGCCATTCATTGTTGTGTAGTTATTATGAAAAGATATATATTTATTCGCGATAGAATGTTAGTAAATGTTAGTGTATAATAGCTTTTTCAGATTATCGTTATTATTATCATTACTATTATTTTTTCTATCGCTATTAAGTTAGCGTTTTATCTTTGAAAGAGACGTACAGTTGATATTCTAGAATCTAAAACTTGTATGGATATTATTTTATACCATTAGCTCGAAGACTATATAATCCGTACTAAAAATTTTAACATCTAGTTACGAAGTATTTATGAATAATACGGTGATGGTATTGATTGTTAGTAGAATTCGCATTGCATAATTCCTTTTTGAAATTGTTAATTCTTTTTCTTTTTTTTTTTTTTGCTTTTCTGTTTTATCCTAACTTTTATTTATTTGTTTTTGTCCTTATTTTTCAATTTTTTTTTCTCGCGCTTCGCAAACTTTCGCGTTTCATCGAATTTTTCGGCAGTAACACTACAATTTATTATACCAGTAGAATCTCGAACAAATCCCTAGGATTGGTTTAACATATTAGAAATAACAACTAACTTGGTCCGCCTTTCCTACAAAAACTCACTTATAACTCGTATTCAAACTGACATTATACCCTAATATCGTAATCAAATGTACTAAATGTGTTTGAAGAAGTATTTACAAGCCATATAATACGTATGCCGCGTCGGGATGTTTGAACAAATTGATCAATAAAGCCAACAGAAAACGATACTCTGATCGAAAACGTCGTTTTGCTCACCGTAAGAATTCTCAATGCATTTTATTACACTATCGAAAGTCAATTCGTGTTTGATAAAATGAAGTGTAGATTTTTCCATTGATACTGAAGTATGATCTCGCGGATATTTGAACAATTCCAATTATCATCATACGTGCAGCAAAATGAGTAACGAAAAAGTAATAGAATTTCACAGCAAACAAACGATCGAAGCAACAAACAAACTAATCGTGTTGGATAATAAAATATTGCTTTATTTTCCTATCAGATCTAATATTAATAAACGGGTAATATCAATTTAATCTAATACGCGGATACTTTTGGTAACTAATCAATGGCGATTGGTCATGTGCTGATTGTGTTGTACTAAAAAGAAAGAAAAAAAAAACACAAAGATTCTAGACAGACAATAGGAGTAGGAAAAGTTATCCAGGGACCAAACAAATGTTTTTGAGGACTGACGGTTCTAGCGTATATTATTTGTAGCTGTTTAAGTAAAGTTGAAAGAAAAAACAAAAATACGCTACTACGAGAATCTTGTACATTATATAATTTACATATTATATATTATTATACATGTACATTATTTTATATATGATTATTTAATTTTATTTTTATAAAGATTTAGCTATATATACACACACATATATACACACATATATATATATATATATTTTATAATAATAATATAATATATATATATAAATATATTTATGTGTAAAGGGTAAAGAGTAAGGAAATAGGTATTTTCGAAATACTCATTGTTGCTATAATATGTAAACAATCGTTGAACAAAATGAACTGGACTCAAGTTTTTAGAAGCATTAGGACAAAAGAAATGATTTGTTTAGAATAGATAAATCAAAAAAAAAAAAAAAAAATTACTTCTAGCCATAAATAAGTGAGAACCAACAGAGCGAAATAGTCCAGTTTTGGAGTTGATGTTAAAAAGAAATTATACATATTATATCAAGGTTGAAAAATGTGTTATTAGCAGTTACAGTTTGAGTATTGAGAAGTAGCAGACTCATAAATTTGTTTATTAATTGAAATAACTATTCGCCGGCAGTTTGAAAGTCACAAATATACATAAAAATATTTCTTACCGAGTTGGATGAGTACGAGTAATATGTTTATTTTATTTCATCCGAAACAGTTGACATTTACATCTGTATTATACATTATACATTCAAGTTTGCTACTCTCATAACAATAAACTGTGGATTATTGTTGCAATTTCAAGGACTGTACAAAACAAACGGCGATGATAGCATGTGCCAAATGTTATTGTGCGACCTTAAACTTACACGCCACATTCTGCATAAGTTGTATTCGTGTAGTAAACTTAATATTAAAACAAAAGTGAATATCAGCGAGTGGATAACTATAATTAGTAACAGACGGTAACTCTTACAGTTACTGAAATCAACTATGGAATTTTTTATAATACCATAAGCGGGGTGATTACTGATTTTTTTATGTTGGCGACAGGTGCAGCAGCCGCTGCCAAGCAGCGTAGGCACCTGGGTCAGATTCGCGAGCACCCTTATCAAAGGGCCGGCGCTCTCTCGTGAATACAGAGTACTCTATTTCGCCTCCGCGGAAAGGTTAGTTGTACTCAAACGTTTTATTACGTTGTTATATTCATAAACAATTTTCTATGTCAATTTTTCATGCGACAATTTCACAAGCCACTCTCTGTCCTATCTATGCATACATACGTACATACGTATACATATACATATATATATATATATATATATATATATATATACATATATATATATATATATATATATATATATCAGTTTAGCATATGTATGTGTACATAGATCATTTTAAATCAGCAACACAGTGACTTGTGTAAGTTAAATTTATTTTTCCAGTACCTGATACCGCGTCCGTTTGACGCGATGTCTTATTTAAATTTCGATCTTTGTTAGATTGTAACGCATACGTATACCCAAAACCTCTTATGTTTTTGATTGATTCTTTTTTTCTTTTCCTTTTTTTTCTCTTCCTTTGACAAATTAGATTTTAGTCGCAAACAAACAGATCAAATTATTGTACGAATGTAAAGTGGGTTAAGAAAAATAGAATTCTTTCTGTATGTGACAGCGATGAGGCAATAATAATGATAATTTTACATTGAAGCAAATAAAATAGCTTTTGTTGCAATGAGATGGGGACATGATATAATAACGGCACACTTGCCCTGTTTAGCATTATTCAGTTATATCGTTACGCACCAACAACCATAAATTTTGTCCAACAATTTTCATTAATGTGTTTCAAATCTGACGTATTATCCGTTATCGGCACTATACGAAAACCATGTAGATGCATTTCGTAGCCGTAGTAGCAATTACATAGAAATATACCTCTTGCCGTAACTCCCCGCTCTTAGGTATAATAAGCAACTTTATAAGTAAACGTTGTATCCAATGAGCTCACTCTCGTCTTACATATACATATATGAAACATTGACAACAGTTTGTGGTGAACTGGCAATGCGGGTGCGCGGCGATCATTATTCATTTGGCGTGAAAAAGTGAAAAATCTGAATACCTATCTGTTCATTGAATATAAACGTGAATAATTTACACTGATGTTTGTTTCACCTGCAGCGCCGATTGTATTCAGTATACTAGTCTTCCAAGTGTGTTGGTATTTTCTTCTTTTTATTTGTAAACTTCCTTATTATTTATCGTATACTTCTTTTTTGTTTTTTTTTTGTTCTCTTTTACAAGAATATATTCTATTCACAAGAGCCAACGTCGTGTTAGAATATCATGCGTTACGATGCGGGGCAGTGTGTGTGTGTAGTCTTTGAAATAGAAGGACAAGATAAAGATTATATAATATATGTTTGGTGCTCGAATAAGTATAAATAAACAAGATTCAAATTTTTTTATCGTCAATGTAAAATTGTTTTCCAGGACATTGTATTTTACAATTTGGTAAATTTTTTTTTCTTTCTTCTTTTTTTTTTTTCTGTCTTTCTCTTTTTGGCAACTTGTGCCTGTGGAACACTTATTTACTTTCTATTTTAATTTGTATATAAACCGATAAATAGATATATGTATATGTGTGTACACACAAACACATATATATATATATATGTGTTATATCATACGATGAAAAATAAATATTTATACATATATAAACAGAAAAGAACGTCAATTTTCTTGTTAGTAGAGTTCAGGGATGGTAACGTGATGCGACGCGAAGGTTTTCTCAACTGATTAAAAATTTACCTGAGATTATTGATGAACCATTGATCGGCAGATCATTTGCTTTGTAATAATAGAGACTATCGGTATTTTTCTTTATTTTTTTTTTTTTTTTCTTTCTTTATTTCGTCAGCTAAAATGACAGAAAAATTTACTCTATTTTCAATCACTGCGGGTCTGTCTTTTCTCGGTGAATCAATATTCCTTTTGGTACAGTTCAGAGAAAGAAAGAAAAGCAATTATATATATATATATCCCGAGGTGTGGAGAAGGTTGTGCCACACCGGGTCGTTATTGCAGCCAAAGTCCCACCCTCTTACGTACTATACCACTAACATCTTGACATATAATTTTATATACATATATACATATATATTACATCCTTTTTTTATCATTAGATGCAATTTTTTCACCCATCACATAGACCACCGCACAACAGCACCATATTCTTTTAATTATATTTAACTAACCAAAATGCTCCACATGGCCAAGTTGACACTAACTTTTATTACATATATATATATATGTATATATATATATATATATTTATTAATTTTTTTTTCTTCTTAATACTGTAAAATAATATTTGCTTTCGATTATGCCTGGAACTATATACTATAAATCTGTCCTACATGGCACACGCGTAACTCATGAGCCTCTGACACCCGCTTGCTGATGGGATATTATTAATCATTACAATTATTAATATAATCACAAAAACAATAACAAATATCGTCAAATGTTTTATCTCTGGCCAGTCTCTTAGTTTTCAATTAAATGCCACACTTGTTTGTAGGTCACTGTTCTGTAGTGAGAAGCGAATTGCGGAGTCAATTTTAGTGATCTATCGTTACAGCAATCCGCGGAATACGGATATTTGTAATGAATGAAATAACGTATAAACGGTTGAAACAGTTTTATACGTTAGGGTGACAAGAAATAGAAAATAATCTCAAGTACATAAATACACCAGTTGGTAGCTATTGGGTGCAGCTCTGAAATAAATTATTATATTTATATATTATACTGTTGCAGTGGCATTGATTCATAAGTTCGTTTACTTCCAAATATGTGAATTTTGTCACATAATTATTATTACTATTGTTTATTCAATTTTCGTGTCGTAATCATTCCTAATATCATAACGGCTATGTGTCGATACCACGGTATCTTTCGAATAACTGTCCTATGCGCGGGGAGGATATAAAATGGCCTCGTAATGTTATAGCTAATTACTTTTGACTGTATGAAAAAAAAAACAAAAAAAAAAAAAAAAAAACAAACAGACAATTAATAACTTATTACTAGTACAGAATTTATGTGGTTGTTTCGAAGGAGAGTTTTTTTTTTTTTTTTGTTTTTTTTTTTCTCTTTGTTTATTGTTAATGAATGTCACATTTCATTGTATACACACGATTCAAAATGCTTCATACTAATAATTTTTAATCGATACTATAATGCAAAGCAATGCGAAAAGTCTTATTTCCATTTGTTACGCTCTGAGAAAATATCACTTGTCTACGCCTCGCTACCGACGTTCTTGATTATCCATTGCGGCAAACAAAAATTATACGTTTGTCACACATTATTCTGATACTTGATTTGGGCAAAAATCAGTACGACGGGTAGCACGGTGACGGCAAGCAAATCACTTGGCATTATCATTGCTTCGCATTGAGCACATTTCTATCAGTTGATCAGCTATTAGAAAATGAATGTTAACGACGATCAATCATGATAATCAAATTACTAACAAACTGTTTTTCTTTTCTTTCTTGTTAACCCTGGTTGCCCATGGCCTGTAGGCTTGGAGTGCTAACAATGGAATCCACTCGCCCCGTGCTAACACCTGGACTCTGGAAGAGCATCCGCGTACGATTGATTCGTCAGACAGCCGACCACCTTCGCCGCCCGCGTCACCAGCCCTGTTCGTCGAGCCTATATCTATCCTGCATCCCATCCGTGTCTCAGATTTTGTATTTTTTGGTTCCAATTTGGAGTCCGATAAAAATTTTCGCAACGCCGGATGCAGCTACGAATATTGACCGAACATTTTCTGAGTTTCTGATTCTTTGTCTTTGCATCGGCGTTGCTATAAAATATGTTGGATATTCCTAATCTTGAAAGACAATGATGAAGACACTGCTGTAAATTTTTATTGTATTCGTTTAATATCAATATTACACTAGCGTGTGTATGCGAGAGAAAACATTCAAATATTGTACAACGCATCGTAAAGTCACTCGCGCATATAACGATCACAGGTGTGATTTTTTTCATCTTATCAACTTCGGTACACTATAAGGCAAATCAAAGCTTAGCTGCTTTTGTCAATTATATCATTGACTGCGTACTGGCACAGGCCGTAGCTTGTGATTGTTCGTTACATGTTTTATCGTGAAATGTATTCGGTTCATCGAATATTTGGGATTGAAAACCACTCACATCCCATCTTTGCTACAGTAACTTTTGGCGATTCAAAAACAGCAAGCCTCGCTGCAGTCATTTTAATTTCCATCATTCATTTCACAATCTCTACAAACCGCTTGCTAAGGTTGCATATAATTTATTACCCTGTGTACAGCCAGCGTACTTACAGAGTCGCAGTAACATCTTAAGCTGTGTGTTTGACACATCAGTGACAGAAACAGTGTTTGACACATCCCGGTTTTCTTTCGTAGTTTTATATACAATTAGTGCAAAAAAAACCAATACGAGAATCGAAATGATATGCAATCAAAACGATTACAGGGTGAAGATATGGAATACTTTCACCAATGCTCTTGAGAAGAAACACTCTAGCTTTCGTAAAAAATTATATTTCATTTTTATTTTTTTGTTTTTCGGAGAGAAAAGATAAGACCGAGATTAATTGAAGAAAACTCTGCACGCAGGTGTTGAGGTACAACAATAGCATGGTGAATACGATTTTATTGATGAAATAACATCCGATAGATCTATTGCTAGCACTTTCCGTTACGAAATTATTATCTCTTAAGAATATATATATAAATAAATTTATGTAATTTGTTAATAAGTGTGAGAGTGAATGAGTGAGAGCGAATTACTTAATGTTGATCAACGTTACATCATATAATTACGTCGTGTTAACTTATAGGTCTGCCATAAATATAACTTTAAGAATTTTAGTTATACATTATTCTGTTTTGTATAATTATTATTTCCAAATTTAGTATGCCCCAATCAATTAGACAGATGCAGGAAAATGAATTCATTCAGAAGCATCCTGAAAATTATTATAATCGGTAGCTCGCCTTTCTTGTACATACATGCTTAAAGCATAGCTACACTTGGAGTGATCTGCAATCTACTTAAGTTCATGTTATCTCAAATTCTGAATTATTTTATTATTATTATTATTATTATTATTATTAAATTTATCATTATTTTACGTAGATGTTAGCTATATACAATGATGAGAATCTCTTTATGCCTGTATTATCTATATATATACATGTATATGTATATAATAATACAACACATGCGTCCATTTACCGTAACGAATGTAAATTATACCTATGGCACTTGACCATAAGTATAAATGAACCCGTGTAAGCATTTGTTCGCATGGGATGTGTACATTCATCAACAGATACATATATGTATATATATATATATATATATACATATTTATACACATCAAAATATATATGTATACATAGTAAATGATATATATTTTGCCTTAAAGCATTATTGTTAGTAAAATGAATATTTCAGTTTAAATTTATTGCAATAGTTACACATAGTAAATATATTCGGATCTTAGTTGCATATGATATATTTTATTTCTATGTTAGCACACGCTCATTATTGACGCGGCGTGCAGGATTTCGTGGCAATATTTAATAATATGCGGGCAGCAATACAAAATAGTCGTGATTTTATTATCTCTGTGAAGATCTGATTTAAAGAAATTATGGTACTTCGTATAAATTTGTAGAGATTTTAAGTTGCAATTAAATCGCAATATTGTTTAAATAGTAAATAAAAAGAAATTATAATTATAGATTAAAAAGTTTTTGCCTAACGTCGGTACCACGTTGTTTTGCGATTTATCTTAATTGCTTACCTTTCGATTTTGTCTCTTACGAGAGAAAGAATGATGTTGCAATTGATACGTTTATTGGTAATTCAGGTTTATCCATTATACACTTTAGAGTTAATATGGTGAGCTAAAGTCAAAGTAGAGAAGGTTTACTAATCTCAGGATAAGATCGTCGCAGACATGGAAGTATGCCTACTCCAAACCGACAACGTATGGAAAATCGTATGAACAAGATATTAATTTTTGTCTTGTTCTGAATGGAATCCTCAACTGGTGATGACGTCTTTCCCGTACGGTTATAGATTCTTGGATATTTCATGAACGTTTGTAGCCGTACACATGACACAAAGAAGATGCAAGTACCAATACAGTGACACATCGCTAGCAAACTGGAGAACGGCGCGTTCAATACACGCACCCATATTGTACTTTGTGAAACGTGTTATGAAATAAAAATTTGACGTTGTCTTGAAATACATGAAAGATGAGAGTAAGACCCTGTGTATGAAGTTCCCTACTTCTGCTACCCCTTTACAGCCGAGCCAATAATACAAAAGAAATATTTATACACGAGTTTGGGCGTGTTACAATTTGGCTTTACCTACGTATCCAGGACTCGATGATATACTTGACAGTCACAGAAACAAGTCAGGATGAGAAAATTACTCTGCTTTCGGCATAAGCTATTCTAGCTAGACGCGATATGACATTTTCATGAAGATGGTCCGTACAGATTCCAGGAAAGTTAATTCATGATGATACGAATATGGTAAGACTCATCAAATAGTAATACTTACAAAGGCTCGCCGGTTTTGTGCTATGACGTACAAACAATTTCGGTGCCTGGGAGTTATATGGTCTGAACGAAAATGGCTGACGACTTTGTATTTTTCGTGAAAATATCAAAATAAATTCTTTGGGGCGTTGCTCGGACGTAATTATGCGTGAGAAATCGATTGGGCGCAGTCCCAATACGCTGCGATCAACGCATCGAAAGTTACAGCCAAAAAACGAAAACCTGAATTTTCGACATTTTTCAGCAGGTGCTTTTTTCCTCGTATCTTCTCTCCCGTTGAGCCCACGCTCCATTTGCTGCGTTTTCTGAGTTCCTTGGGGTCCAATTGGTCGGGAAAGAGTCATACGAATCAATTCTGAGACGAAAAATTTTTTGGTCAAAAAAAAAGGAAGGTTAACCCCTTTGTATTTTTGGCGAAAATTTTCGCGATTTTCAAAAGTGCTGGAATAAATTAATTGTGGCACTATTCCGACGTAATTATGCGAGAGAAATCGATTGGGCGCAGTCCCAATACGCTGCGATCAACGCATCGAAAGTTTCAGCCAAAAAACGAAAACCTGAATTTTCGACATTTTTCAGCAGGTGCTTTTTTCCTCGTATCTTCTCTCCCGTTGATCCCACGCTCCTTTTGCTGCGTTTTCTGAGTTCCTTGGGGTCCAATTGGTCGGGAAAGAGTCATACGAATCAATTCTGAGACGAAAAATTTTTTGGTCAAAAAAAAAGGAAGGTTAACCCCTTTGTATTTTTGGCGAAAATTTTCGCGATTTTCAAAAGTGCTGGAATAAATTAATTGTGGCTCTATTCCGACGTAATTTTGCGAGAGAAATCGATTGGGCGCAGTCCCAATACGCTGCGATCAACGCATCGAAAGTTACAGCCTAAAAACGAAAACCTGAATTTTCGACATTTTTCAGCAGGTGCTTTTTTCCTCGTATCTTCTCTCCCGTTGATCCCACGCTCCTTTTGCTGCGTTTTCTGAGTTCCTTGGGGTCCAATTGGTCGGGAAAGAGTCATACGAATCAATTCTGAGACGAAAAATTTTTTGGTCAAAAAAAAAGGAAGGTTAACCCCTTTGTATTTTTGGCGAAAATTTTCGCGATTTTCAAAAGTGCTGGAATAAATTAATTGTGGCACTATTCCGACGTAATTATGCGAGAGAAATCGATTGGGCGCAGTCCCAATACGCTGCGATCAACGCATCGAAAGTTACAGCCAAAAAACGAAAACCTGAATTTTCGACATTTTTCAGCAGGTGCTTTTTTCCTCGTATCTTCTCTCCCGTTGATCCCACGCTCCTTTTGCTGCGTTTTCTGAGTTCCTTGGGGTCCAATTGGTCGGGAAAGAGTCATACGAATCAATTCTGAGACGAAAAATTTTTTGGTCAAAAAAAAAGGAAGGTTAACCCCTTTGTATTTTTGGCGAAAATTTTCGCGATTTTCAAAAGTGCTGGAATAAATTAATTGTGGCACTATTCCGACGTAATTTTGCGAGAGAAATCGATTGGGCGCAGTCCCAATACGCTGCGATCAACGCATCGAAAGTTACAGCCAAAAAACGAAAACCTGAATTTTCGACATTTTTCAGCAGGTGCTTTTTTCCTCGTATCTTCTCTCCCGTTGATCCCACGCTCCTTTTGCTGCGTTTTCTGAGTTCCTTGGGGTCCAATTGGTCGGGAAAGAGTCATACGAATCAATTCTGAGACGAAAAATTTTTTGGTCAAAAAAAAAGGAAGGTTAACCCCTTTGTATTTTTGGCGAAAATTTTCGCGATTTTCAAAAGTGCTGGAATAAATTAATTGTGGCTCTATTCCGACGTAATTTTGCGAGAGAAATCGATTGGGCGCAGTCCCAATACGCTGCGATCAACGCATCGAAAGTTACAGCCTAAAAACGAAAACCTGAATTTTCGACATTTTTCAGCAGGTGCTTTTTTCCTCGTATCTTCTCTCCCGTTGATCCCACGCTCCTTTTGCTGCGTTTTCTGAGTTCCTTGGGGTCCAATTGGTCGGGGAAGAGTCATACGAATCAATTCTGAGACGAAAAATTTTTTGGTCAAAAAAAAAGGAAGGTTAACCCCTTTGTATTTTTGGCGAAAATTTTCGCGATTTTCAAAAGTGCTGGAATAAATTAATTGTGGCACTATTCCGACGTAATTTTGCGAGAGAAATCGATTGTGCGCAGTCCCAATACGCTGCGATCAACGCATCGAAAGTTACAGCCAAAAAACGAAAACCTGAATTTTCGACATTTTTCAGCAGGTGCTTTTTCCCTCGTATCTTCTCTCCCGTTGATCCCACGCTCCTTTTGCTGCGTTTTCTGAGTTCCTTGGGGTCCAATTGATCGGGAAAGAGTCATACGAATCAATTCTGAGACGAAAAATTTTATGGTCAAAAAAAAAGGAAGGTTAACCCCTTTGTATTTTTGGCCAAAATTTTCGCGATTTTCAAAAGTGCTGGAATAAATTAATTGTGGCACTATTTCGACGTAATTTTGCGAGAGAAATCGATTGGGCGCAGTCCCAATACGCTGCGATCAACGCATCGAAAGTTACAGCCAAAAAACGAAAACCTGAATTTTCGACATTTTTCAGCAGGTGCTTTTTTCCTCGTATCTCCTCTCCCGTTGATCCCACGCTCCTTTTGCTGCGTTTTCTGAGTTCCTTGGGGTCCAATCGGTCGGGAAAGAGTCATACGAATCAATTCTGAGACGAAAAATTTTTTGGTCAAAAAAAAAGGAAGGTTAACCCCTTTGTATTTTTGGCGAAAATTTTCGCGATTTTCAAAAGTGCTGGAATAAATTAATTGTAGCACTATTCCGACGTAATTTTGCGAGAGAAATCGATTGGGCGCAGTCCCAATACGCTGCGATCAACGCATCGAAAGTTTCAGCCAAAAAACGAAAACCTGAATTTTCGACATTTTTCAGCAGGTGCTTTTTTCCTCGTATCTTCTCTCCCGTTGATCCCACGCTCCTTTTGCTGCGTTTTCTGAGTTCCTTGGGGTCCAATTGGTCGGGAAAGAGTCATACGAATCAATTCTGAGACGAAAAATTTTTTGGTCAAAAAAAAAGGAAGGTTAACCCCTTTGTATTTTTGGCGAAAATTTTCGCGATTTTCAAAAGTGCTGGAATAAATTAATTGTGGCTCTATTCCGACGTAATTTTGCGAGAGAAATCGATTGGGCGCAGTCCCAATACGCTGCGATCAACGCATCGAAAGTTACAGCCTAAAAACGAAAACCTGAATTTTCGACATTTTTCAGCAGGTGCTTTTTTCCTCGTATCTTCTCTCCCGTTGATCCCACGCTCCTTTTGCTGCGTTTTCTGAGTTCCTTGGGGTCCAATTGGTCGGGAAAGAGTCATACGAATCAATTCTGAGACGAAAAATTTTTTGGTCAAAAAAAAAGGAAGGTTAACCCCTTTGTATTTTTGGCGAAAATTTTCGCGATTTTCAAAAGTGCTGGAATAAATTAATTGTGGCACTATTCCGACGTAATTATGCGAGAGAAATCGATTGGGCGCAGTCCCAATACGCTGCGATCAACGCATCGAAAGTTACAGCCAAAAAACGAAAACCTGAATTTTCGACATTTTTCAGCAGGTGCTTTTTTCCTCGTATCTTCTCTCCCGTTGATCCCACGCTCCTTTTGCTGCGTTTTCTGAGTTCCTTGGGGTCCAATTGGTCGGGAAAGAGTCATACGAATCAATTCTGAGACGAAAAATTTTTTGGTCAAAAAAAAAGGAAGGTTAACCCCTTTGTATTTTTGGCGAAAATTTTCGCGATTTTCAAAAGTGCTGGAATAAATTAATTGTGGCACTATTCCGACGTAATTTTGCGAGAGAAATCGATTGGGCGCAGTCCCAATACGCTGCGATCAACGCATCGAAAGTTACAGCCAAAAAACGAAAACCTGAATTTTCGACATTTTTCAGCAGGTGCTTTTTTCCTCGTATCTTCTCTCCCGTTGATCCCACGCTCCTTTTGCTGCGTTTTCTGAGTTCCTTGGGGTCCAATTGGTCGGGAAAGAGTCATACGAATCAATTCTGAGACGAAAAATTTTTTGGTCAAAAAAAAAGGAAGGTTAACCCCTTTGTATTTTTGGCGAAAATTTTCGCGATTTTCAAAAGTGCTGGAATAAATTAATTGTGGCTCTATTCCGACGTAATTTTGCGAGAGAAATCGATTGGGCGCAGTCCCAATACGCTGCGATCAACGCATCGAAAGTTACAGCCTAAAAACGAAAACCTGAATTTTCGACATTTTTCAGCAGGTGCTTTTTTCCTCGTATCTTCTCTCCCGTTGATCCCACGCTCCTTTTGCTGCGTTTTCTGAGTTCCTTGGGGTCCAATTGGTCGGGGAAGAGTCATACGAATCAATTCTGAGACGAAAAATTTTTTGGTCAAAAAAAAAGGAAGGTTAACCCCTTTGTATTTTTGGCGAAAATTTTCGCGATTTTCAAAAGTGCTGGAATAAATTAATTGTGGCACTATTCCGACGTAATTTTGCGAGAGAAATCGATTGTGCGCAGTCCCAATACGCTGCGATCAACGCATCGAAAGTTACAGCCAAAAAACGAAAACCTGAATTTTCGACATTTTTCAGCAGGTGCTTTTTCCCTCGTATCTTCTCTCCCGTTGATCCCACGCTCCTTTTGCTGCGTTTTCTGAGTTCCTTGGGGTCCAATTGATCGGGAAAGAGTCATACGAATCAATTCTGAGACGAAAAATTTTATGGTCAAAAAAAAAGGAAGGTTAACCCCTTTGTATTTTTGGCCAAAATTTTCGCGATTTTCAAAAGTGCTGGAATAAATTAATTGTGGCACTATTTCGACGTAATTTTGCGAGAGAAATCGATTGGGCGCAGTCCCAATACGCTGCGATCAACGCATCGAAAGTTACAGCCAAAAAACGAAAACCTGAATTTTCGACATTTTTCAGCAGGTGCTTTTTTCCTCGTATCTCCTCTCCCGTTGATCCCACGCTCCTTTTGCTGCGTTTTCTGAGTTCCTTGGGGTCCAATCGGTCGGGAAAGAGTCATACGAATCAATTCTGAGACGAAAAATTTTTTGGTCAAAAAAAAAGGAAGGTTAACCCCTTTGTATTTTTGGCGAAAATTTTCGCGATTTTCAAAAGTGCTGGAATAAATTAATTGTGGCACTATTCCGACGTAATTTTGCGAGAGAAATCGATTGGGCGCAGTCCCAATACGCTGCGATCAACGCATCGAAAGTTACAGCCAAAAAACGAAAACCTGAATTTTCGACATTTTTCAGCAGGTGCTTTTTTCCTCGTATCTTCTCTCCCGTTGATCCCACGCTCCTTTCGCTGCGTTTTCTGAGTTCCTTGGGGTCCAATTGGTCGGGAAAGAGTCATACGAATCAATTCTGAGACGAAAAATTTTTTGGTCGAAAAAAAAGGAAGGTTAACCCCTTTGTATTTTTGGCGAAAATTTTCGCGATTTTCAAAAGTGCTGGAATAAATTAATTGTGGCACTATTCCGACGTAATTTTGCGAGAGAAATCGATTGGGCGCAGTCCCAATACGCTGCGATCAACGCATCGAAAGTTACAGCCAAAAAACGAAAACCTGAATTTTCGACATTTTTCAGCAGGTGCTTTTTTCCTCGTATCTTCTCTCCCGTTGATCCCACGCTCCTTTTGCTGCGTTTTCTGAGTTCCTTGGGGTCCAATTGGTCGGGAAAGAGTCATACGAATCAATTCTGAGACGAAAAATTTTTTGGTCGAAAAAAAAGGAAGGTTAACCCCTTTGTATTTTTGGCGAAAATTTTCGCGATTTTCAAAAGTGCTGGAATAAATTAATTGTGGCACTATTCCGACGTAATTTTGCGAGAGAAATCGATTGGGCGCAGTCCCAATACGCTGCGATCAACGCATCGAAAGTTACAGCCAAAAAACGAAAACCTGAATTTTCGACATTTTTCAGCAGGTGCTTTTTTCCTCGTATCTTCTCTCCCGTTGATCCCACGCTCCTTTTGCTGCGTTTTCTGAGTTCCTTGGGGTCCAATTGATCGGGAAAGAGTCATACGAATCAATTCTGAGACGAAAAATTTTATGGTCAAAAAATAAGGAAGGTTAACCCCTTCGTATTTTTGGCGAAAATTTTCGCGATTTTCAAAAGTGCTGGAATAAATTAATTGTGGCACTATTCCGACGTAATTTTGCGAGAGAAATCGATTGGGCGCAGTCCCAATACGCTGCGATCAACGCATCGAAAGTTACAGCCAAAAAACGAAAACCTGAATTTTCGACATTTTTCAGCAGGTGCTTTTTTCCTCGTATCTTCTCTCCCGTTGATCCCACGCTCCTTTTGCTGCGTTTTCTGAGTTCCTTGGGGTCCAATTGGTCGGGAAAGAGTCATACGAATCAATTCTGAGACGAAAAATTTTTTGGTCGAAAAAAAAGGAAGGTTAACCCCTTTGTATTTTTGGCGAAAATTTTCGCGATTTTCAAAAGTGCTGGAATAAATTAATTGTGGCACTATTCCGACGTAATTTTGCGAGAGAAATCGATTGGGCGCAGTCCCAATACGCTGCGATCAACGCATCGAAAGTTACAGCCAAAAAACGAAAACCTGAATTTTCGACATTTTTCAGCAGGTGCTTTTTTCCTCGTATCTTCTCTCCCGTTGATCCCACGCTCCTTTTGCTGCGTTTTCTGAGTTCCTTGGGGTCCAATTGGTCGGGAAAGAGTCATACGAATCAATTCTGAGACGAAAAATTTTTTGGTCGAAAAAAAAGGAAGGTTAACCCCTTTGTATTTTTGGCGAAAATTTTCGCGATTTTCAAAAGTGCTGGAATAAATTAATTGTGGCACTATTCCGACGTAATTTTGCGAGAGAAATCGATTGGGCGCAGTCCCAATACGCTGCGATCAACGCATCGAAAGTTACAGCCAAAAAACGAAAACCTGAATTTTCGACATTTTTCAGCAGGTGCTTTTTTCCTCGTATCTTCTCTCCCGTTGATCCCACGCTCCTTTTGCTGCGTTTTCTGAGTTCCTTGGGGTCCAATTGGTCGGGAAAGAGTCATACGAATCAATTCTGAGACGAAAAATTTTTTGGTCGAAAAAAAAGGAAGGTTAACCCCTTTGTATTTTTGGCGAAAATTTTCGCGATTTTCAAAAGTGCTGGAATAAATTAATTGTGGCACTATTCCGACGTAATTTTGCGAGAGAAATCGATTGGGCGCAGTCCCAATACGCTGCGATCAACGCATCGAAAGTTACAGCCAAAAAACGAAAACCTGAATTTTCGACATTTTTCAGCAGGTGCTTTTTTCCTCGTATCTTCTCTCCCGTTGATCCCACGCTCCTTTTGCTGCGTTTTCTGAGTTCCTTGGGGTCCAATTGGTCGGGAAAGAGTCATACGAATCAATTCTGAGACGAAAAATTTTTTGGTCAAAAAAAAAGGAAGGTTAACCCCTTTGTATTTTTGGCGAAAATTTTCGCGATTTTCAAAAGTGCTGGAATAAATTAATTGTGGCACTATTCCGACGTAATTTTGCGAGAGAAATCGATTGGGCGCAGTCCCAATACGCTGCGATCAACGCATCGAAAGTTACAGCCAAAAAACGAAAACCTGAATTTTCGACATTTTTCAGCAGGTGCTTTTTTCCTCGTATCTTCTCTCCCGTTGATCCCACGCTCCTTTTGCTGCGTTTTCTGAGTTCCTTGGGGTCCAATTGGTCGGGAAAGAGTCATACGAATCAATTCTGAGACGAAAAATTTTTTGGTCAAAAAAAAAGGAAGGTTAACCCCTTTGTATTTTTGGCGAAAATTTTCGCGATTTTCAAAAGTGCTGGAATAAATTAATTGTGGCACTATTCCGACGTAATTTTGCGAGAGAAATCGATTGGGCGCAGTCCCAATACGCTGCGATCAACGCATCGAAAGTTACAGCCAAAAAACGAAAACCTGAATTTTCGACATTTTTCAGCAGGTGCTTTTTTGTCGTATCTTCTCTCCCGTTGATCCCACGCTCCTTTTGCTGCGTTTTCTGAGTTCCTTGGGGTCCAATTGGTCGGGAAAGAGTCATACGAATCAATTCTGAGACGAAAAATTTTTTGGTCAAAAAAAAAGGAAGGTTAACCCCTTTGTATTTTTGGCGAAAATTTTCGCGATTTTCAAAAGTGCTGGAATAAATTAATTGTGGCTCTATTCCGACGTAATTTTGCGAGAGAAATCGATTGGGCGCAGTCCCAATACGCTGCGATCAACGCATCGAAAGTTACAGCCTAAAAACGAAAACCTGAATTTTCGACATTTTTCAGCAGGTGCTTTTTTCCTCGTATCTTCTCTCCCGTTGATCCCACGCTCCTTTTGCTGCGTTTTCTGAGTTCCTTGGGGTCCAATTGGTCGGGAAAGAGTCATACGAATCAATTCTGAGACGAAAAATTTTTTGGTCAAAAAAAAAGGAAGGTTAACCCCTTTGTATTTTTGGCGAAAATTTTCGCGATTTTCAAAAGTGCTGGAATAAATTAATTGTGGCACTATTCCGACGTAATTTTGCGAGAGAAATCGATTGGGCGCAGTCCCAATACGCTGCGATCAACGCATCGAAAGTTACAGCCAAAAAACGAAAACCTGAATTTTCGACATTTTTCAGCAGGTGCTTTTTTGTCGTATCTTCTCTCCCGTTGATCCCACGCTCCTTTTGCTGCGTTTTCTGAGTTCCTTGGGGTCCAATTGGTCGGGAAAGAGTCATACGAATCAATTCTGAGACGAAAAATTTTTTGGTCAAAAAAAAAGGAAGGTTAACCCCTTTGTATTTTTGGCGAAAATTTTCGCGATTTTCAAAAGTGCTGGAATAAATTAATTGTGGCACTATTCCGACGTAATTTTGCGAGAGAAATCGATTGGGCGCAGTCCCAATACGCTGCGATCAACGCATCGAAAGTTACAGCCAAAAAACGAAAACCTGAATTTTCGACATTTTTCAGCAGGTGCTTTTTTCCTCGTATCTTCTCTCCCGTTGATCCCACGCTCCTTTTGCTGCGTTTTCTGAGTTCCTTGGGGTCCAATTGATCGGGAAAGAGTCATACGAATCAATTCTGAGACGAAAAATTTTATGGTCAAAAAAAAAGGAAGGTTAACCCCTTTGTATTTTTGGCGAAAATTTTCGCGATTTTCAAAAGTGCTGGAATAAATTAATTGTGGCACTATTCCGACGTAATTTTGCGAGAGAAATCGATTGGGCGCAGTCCCAATACGCTGCGATCAACGCATCGAAAGTTACAGCCAAAAAACGAAAACCTGAATTTTCGACATTTTTCAGCAGGTGCTTTTTTGTCGTATCTTCTCTCCCGTTGATCCCACGCTCCTTTTGCTGCGTTTTCTGAGTTCCTTGGGGTCCAATTGGTCGGGAAAGAGTCATACGAATCAATTCTGAGACGAAAAATTTTTTGGTCAAAAAAAAAGGAAGGTTAACCCCTTTGTATTTTTGGCGAAAATTTTCGCGATTTTCAAAAGTGCTGGAATAAATTAATTGTGGCACTATTCCGACGTAATTTTGCGAGAGAAATCGATTGGGCGCAGTCCCAATACGCTGCGATCAACGCATCGAAAGTTACAGCCAAAAAACGAAAACCTGAATTTTCGACATTTTTCAGCAGGTGCTTTTTTGTCGTATCTTCTCTCCCGTTGATCCCACGCTCCTTTTGCTGCGTTTTCTGAGTTCCTTGGGGTCCAATTGGTCGGGAAAGAGTCATACGAATCAATTCTGAGACGAAAAATTTTTTGGTCAAAAAAAAAGGAAGGTTAACCCCTTTGTATTTTTGGCGAAAATTTTCGCGATTTTCAAAAGTGCTGGAATAAATTAATTGTGGCACTATTCCGACGTAATTTTGCGAGAGAAATCGATTGGGCGCAGTCCCAATACGCTGCGATCAACGCATCGAAAGTTACAGCCTAAAAACGAAAACCTGAATTTTCGACATTTTTCAGCAGGTGCTTTTTTCCTCGTATCTTCTCTCCCGTTGATCCCACGCTCCTTTTGCTGCGTTTTCTGAGTTCCTTGGGGTCCAATTGGTCGGGAAAGAGTCATACGAATCAATTCTGAGACGAAAAATTTTTTGGTCAAAAAAAAAGGAAGGTTAACCCCTTTGTATTTTTGGCGAAAATTTTCGCGATTTTCAAAAGTGCTGGAATAAATTAATTGTGGCACTATTCCGACGTAATTTTGCGAGAGAAATCGATTGGGCGCAGTCCCAATACGCTGCGATCAACGCATCGAAAGTTACAGCCAAAAAACGAAAACCTGAATTTTCGACATTTTTCAGCAGGTGCTTTTTTGTCGTATCTTCTCTCCCGTTGATCCCACGCTCCTTTTGCTGCGTTTTCTGAGTTCCATGGGGTCCAATTGGTCGGGAAAGAGTCATACGAATCAATTCTGAGACGAAAAATTTTTTGGTCAAAAAAAAAGGAAGGTTAACCCCTTTGTATTTTTGGCGAAAATTTTCGCGATTTTCAAAAGTGCTGGAATAAATTAATTGTGGCACTATTCCGACGTAATTTTGCGAGAGAAATCGATTGGGCGCAGTCCCAATACGCTGCGATCAACGCATCAAAAGTTACAGCCTAAAAACGAAAACCTGAATTTTCGACATTTTTCAGCAGGTGCTTTTTTCCTCGTATCTTCTCTCCCGTTGATCCCACGCTCCTTTTGCTGCGTTTTCTGAGTTCCTTGGGGTCCAATTGGTCGGGAAAGAGTCATACGAATCAATTCTGAGACGAAAAATTTTTTGGTCGAAAAAAAAGGAAGGTTAACCCCTTTGTATTTTTGGCGAAAATTTTCGCGATTTTCAAAAGTGCTGGAATAAATTAATTGTGGCACTATTCCGACGTGATTTTGCGAGAGAAATCGATTGGGCGCAGTCCCAATACGCTGCGATCAACGCATCGAAAGTTACAGCCAAAAAACGAAAACCTGAATTTTCGACATTTTTCAGCAGGTGCTTTTTTCCTCGTATCTTCTCTCCCGTTGATCCCACGCTCCTTTTGCTGCGTTTTCTGAGTTCCTTGGGGTCCAATTGATCGGGAAAGAGTCATACGAATCAATTCTGAGACGAAAAATTTTATGGTCAAAAAATAAGGAAGGTTAACCCCTTCGTATTTTTGGCGAAAATTTTCGCGATTTTCAAAAGTGCTGGAATAAATTAATTGTGGCACTATTCCGACGTAATTTTGCGAGAGAAATCGATTGAGTGCAGTCCCAATACGCTGCGATCAACGCATCGAAAGTTACAGCCAAAAAACGAAAACCTGAATTTTCGACATTTTTCAGCAGGTGCTTTTTTCCTCGTATCTTCTCTCCCGTTGATCCCACGCTCCTTTTGCTGCGTTTTCTGAGTTCCTTGGGGTCCAATTGGTCGGGAAAGAGTCATACGAATCAATTCTGAGACGAAAAATTTTTTGGTCAAAAAAAAAGGAAGGTTAACCCCTTTGTATTTTTGGCGAAAATTTTCGCGATTTTCAAAAGTGCTGGAATAAATTAATTGTGGCACTATTCCGACGTAATTTTGCGAGAGAAATCAATTGGGCGCAGTCCCAATACGCTGCGATCAACGCATCGAAAGTTACAGCCTAAAAACGAAAACCTGAATTTTCGACATTTTTCAGCAGGTGCTTTTTTCCTCGTATCTTCTCTCCCGTTGATCCCACGCTCCTTTTGCTGCGTTTTCTGAGTTCCTTGGGGTCCAATTGGTCGGGAAAGAGTCATACGAATCAATTCTGAGACGAAAAATTTTTTGGTCAAAAAAAAAGGAAGGTTAACCCCTTTGTATTTTTGGCGAAAATTTTCGCGATTTTCAAAAGTGCTGGAATAAATTAATTGTGGCACTATTCCGACGTAATTTTGCGAGAGAAATCGATTGGGCGCAGTCCCAATACGCTGCGATCAACGCATCGAAAGTTACAGCCAAAAAACGAAAACCTGAATTTTCGACATTTTTCAGCAGGTGCTTTTTTCCTCGTATCTTCTCACCCGTTGATCCCACGCTCCTTTTGCTGCGTTTTCTGAGTTCCTTGGGGTCCAATTGGTCGGGAAAGAGTCATACGAATCAATTCTGAGACGAAAAATTTTTTGGTCAAAAAAAAAGGAAGGTTAACCCCTTTGTATTTTTGGCGAAAATTTTCGCGATTTTCAAAAGTGCTGGAATAAATTAATTGTGGCACTATTCCGACGTAATTTTGCGAGAGAAATCGATTGGGCGCAGTCCCAATACGCTGCGATCAACGCATCGAAAGTTACAGCCTAAAAACGAAAACCTGAATTTTCGACATTTTTCAGCAGGTGCTTTTTTCCTCGTATCTTCTCTCCCGTTGATCCCACGCTCCTTTTGCTGCGTTTTCTGAGTTCCTTGGGGTCCAATTGGTCGGGAAAGAGTCATACGAATCAATTCTGAGACGAAAAATTTTTTGGTCAAAAAAAAAGGAAGGTTAACCCCTTTGTATTTTTGGCGAAAATTTTCGCGATTTTCAAAAGTGCTGGAATAAATTAATTGTGGCACTATTCCGACGTAATTTTGCGAGAGAAATCGATTGGGCGCAGTCCCAATACGCTGCGATCAACGCATCGAAAGTTACAGCCAAAAAACGAAAACCTGAATTTTCGACATTTTTCAGCAGGTGCTTTTTTCCTCGTATCTTCTCTCCCGTTGATCCCACGCTCCTTTTGCTGCGTTTTCTGAATTCCTTGGGGTCCAATTGGTCGGGAAAGAGTCATACGAATCAATTCTGAGACGAAAAATTTTTTGGTCAAAAAAAAAGGAAGGTTAACCCCTTTGTATTTTTGGCGAAAATTTTCGCGATTTTCAAAAGTGCTGGAATAAATTAATTGTGGCACTATTCCGACGTAATTTTGCGAGAGAAATCGATTGGGCGCAGTCCCAATACGCTGCGATCAACGCATCGAAAGTTACAGTCAAAAAACGAAAACCTGAATTTTCGACATTTTTCAGCAGGTGCTTTTTTGTCGTATCTTCTCTCCCGTTGATCCCACGCTCCTTTTGCTGCGTTTTCTGAGTTCCTTGGGGTCCAATTGGTCGGGGAAGAGTCATACGAATCAATTCTGAGACGAAAAATTTTATGGTCAAAAAATAAGGAAGGTTAACCCCTTCGTATTTTTGGCGAAAATTTTCGCGATTTTCAAAAGTGCTGGAATAAATTAATTGTGGCACTATTCCGACGTAATTTTGCGAGAGAAATCGATTGGGCGCAGTCCCAATACGCTGCGATCAACGCATCGAAAGTTACAGCCAAAAAACGAAAACCTGAATTTTCGACATTTTTCAGCAGGTGCTTTTTTCCTCGTATCTTCTCTCCCGTTGATCCCACGCTCCTTTTGCTGCGTTTTCTGAGTTCCTTGGGGTCCAATTGGTCGGGAAAGAGTCATACGAATCAATTCTGAGACGAAAAATTTTTTGGTCAAAAAAAAAGGAAGGTTAACCCCTTTGTATTTTTAACGAAAATTTTCGCGATTTTCAAAAGTGCTGGAATAAATTAATTGTGGCTCTATTCCGACGTAATTTTGCGAGAGAAATCGATTGGGCGCAGTCCCAATACGCTGCGATCAACGCATCGAAAGTTACAGCCTAAAAACGAAAACCTGAATTTTCGACATTTTTCAGCAGGTGCTTTTTTCCTCGTATCTTCTCTCCCGTTGATCCCACGCTCCTTTTGCTGCGTTTTCTGAGTTCCTTGGGGTCCAATTGGTCGGGGAAGAGTCATACGAATCAATTCTGAGACGAAAAATTTTTTGGTCAAAAAAAAAGGAAGGTTAACCCCTTTGTATTTTTGGCGAAAATTTTCGCGATTTTCAAAAGTGCTGGAATAAATTAATTGTGGCACTATTCCGACGTAATTTTGCGAGAGAAATCGATTGGGCGCAGTCCCAATACGCTGCGATCAACGCATCGAAAGTTACAGCCAAAAAACGAAAACCTGAATTTTCGACATTTTTCAGCAGGTGCTTTTTTCCTCGTATCTTCTCTCCCGTTGATCCCACGCTCCTTTTGCTGCGTTTTCTGAGTTCCTTGGGGTCCAATTGGTCGGGAAAGAGTCATACGAATCAATTCTGAGACGAAAAATTTTTTGGTCAAAAAAAAAGTAAGGTTAACCCCTTTGTATTTTTGGCGAAAATTTTCGCGATTTTCAAAAGTGCTGGAATAAATTAATTGTGGCACCATTCCGACGTAATTTTGCGAGAGAAATCGATTGGGCGCAGTCCCAATACGCTGCGATCAACGCATCGAAAGTTACAGCCAAAAAACGAAAACCTGAATTTTCGACATTTTTCAGCAGGTGCTTTTTTCCTCGTATCTTCTCTCCCGTTGATCCCACGCTCCTTTTGCTGCGTTTTCTGAGTTCCTTGGGGTCCAATTGGTCGGGAAAGAGTCATACGAATCAATTCTGAGACGAAAAATTTTTTGGTCAAAAAAAAAGGAAGGTTAACCCCTTTGTATTTTTGGCGAAAATTTTCGCGATTTTCAAAAGTGCTGGAATAAATTAATTGTGGCACTATTCCGGCGTAATTTTGCGAGAGAAATCGATTGGGCGCAGTCCCAATACGCTGCGATCAACGCATCGAAAGTTACAGCCAAAAAACGAAAACCTGAATTTTCGACATTTTTCAGCAGGTGCTTTTTTCCTCGTATCTTCTCTCCCGTTGACCCCACGCTCCTTTTGCTGCGTTTTCTGAGTTCCTTGGGGTCCAATTGGTCGGGAAAGAGTCATACGAATCAATTCTGAGACGAAAAATTTTTTGGTCAAAAAAAAAGGAAGGTTAACCCCTTTGTATTTTTGGCGAAAATTTTCGCGATTTTCAAAAGTGCTGGAATAAATTAATTGTGGCACTATTCCGACGTAATTTTGCGAGAGAAATCGATTGGGCGCAGTCCCAATACGCTGCGATCAACGCATCGAAAGTTACAGCCAAAAAACGAAAACCTGAATTTTCGACATTTTTCAGCAGGTGCTTTTTTCCTCGTATCTTCTCTCCCGTTGATCCCACGCTCCTTTTGCTGCGTTTTCTGAGTTCCTTAGGGTCCAATTGGTCGGGAAAGAGTCATACGAATCAATTCTGAGACGAAAAATTTTTTGGTCAAAAAAAAAGGAAGGTTAACCCCTTTGTATTTTTGGCGAAAATTTTCGCGATTTTCAAAAGTGCTGGAATAAATTAATTGTGGCACTATTCCGACGTAATTTTGCGAGAGAAATCGATTGGGCGCAGTCCCAATACGCTGCGATCAACGCATCGAAAGTTACAGCCAAAAAACGAAAACCTGAATTTTCGACATTTTTCAGCAGGTGCTTTTTTCCTCGTATCTTCTCTCCCGTTGACCCCACGCTCCTTTTGCTGCGTTTTCTGAGTTCCTTGGGGTCCAATTGGTCGGGAAAGAGTCATACGAATCAATTCTGAGACGAAAAATTTTTTGGTCAAAAAAAAAGGAAGGTTAACCCCTTTGTATTTTTGGCGAAAATTTTCGCGATTTCCAAAAGTGCTGGAATAAATTAATTGTGGCGCTATTCCGACGTAATTTTGCGAGAGAAATCGATTGGGCGCAGTCCCAATACGCTGCGATCAACGCATCGAAAGTTACAGCCAAAAAACGAAAACCTGAATTTTCGACATTTTTCAGCAGGTGCTTTTTTCCTCGTATCTTCTCTCCCGTTGATCCCACGCTCCTTTTGCTGCGTTTTCTGAGTTCCTTGGGGTCCAATTGGTCGGGAAAGAGTCATACGAATCAATTCTGAGACGAAAAATTTTTTGGTCAAAAAAAAAGGAAGGTTAACCCCTTTATATTTTTGGCGAAAATTTTCGCGATTTTCAAAAGTGCTGGAATAAATCAATTGTGGCACTATTCCGACGTAATTTTGCGAGAGAAATCGATTGGGCGCAGTCCCAATACGCTGCGATCAACGCATCGAAAGTTACAGCCAAAAAACGAAAACCTGAATTTTCGACATTTTTCAGCAGGTGCTTTTTTCCTCGTATCTTCTCTCCCGTTGATCCCACGCTCCTTTTGCTGCGTTTTCTGAGTTCCTTGGGGTCCAATTGGTCGGGAAAGAGTCATACGAATCAATTCTGAGACGAAAAATTTTTTGGTCAAAAAAAAAGGAAGGTTAACCCCTTTGTATTTTTGGCGAAAATTTTCGCGATTTTCAAAAGTGCTGGAATAAATTAATTGTGGCACTATTCCGACGTAATTATGCGAGAGAAATCGATTGGGCGCAGTCCCAATACGCTGCGATCAACGCATCGAAAGTTACAGCCAAAAAACGAAAACCTGAATTTTCGACATTTTTCAGCAGGTGCTTTTTTCCTCGTATCTTCTCTCCCGTTGATCCCACGCTCCTTTTGCTGCGTTTTCTGAGTTCCTTGGGGTCCAATTGGTCGGGAAAGAGTCATACGAATCAATTCTGAGACGAAAAATTTTTTGGTCAAAAAAAAAGGAAGGTTAACCCCTTTGTATTTTTGGCGAAAATTTTCGCGATTTTCAAAAGTGCTGGAATAAATTAATTGTGGCACTATTCCGACGTAATTTTGCGAGAGAAATCGATTGGGCGCAGTCCCAATACGCTGCGATCAACGCATCGAAAGTTACAGCCAAAAAACGAAAACCTGAATTTTCGACATTTTTCAGCAGGTGCTTTTTTCCTCGTATCTTCTCTCCCGTTGATCCCACGCTCCTTTTGCTGCGTTTTCTGAGTTCCTTGGGGTCCAATTGGTCGGGAAAGAGTCATACGAATCAATTCTGAGACGAAAAATTTTTTGGTCAAAAAAAAAGGAAGGTTAACCCCTTTGTATTTTTGGCGAAAATTTTCGCGATTTTCAAAAGTGCTGGAATAAATTAATTGTGGCACTATTCCGACGTAATTTTGCGAGAGAAATCGATTGGGCGCAGTCCCAATACGCTGCGATCAACGCATCGAAAGTTACAGCCTAAAAACGAAAACCTGAATTTTCGACATTTTTCAGCAGGTGCTTTTTTCCTCGTATCTTCTCTCCCGTTGATCCCACGCTCCTTTTGCTGCGTTTTCTGAGTTCCTTGGGGTCCAATTGGTCGGGAAAGAGTCATACGAATCAATTCTGAGACGAAAAATTTTTTGGTCGAAAAAAAAGGAAGGTTAACCCCTTTGTATTTTTGGCGAAAATTTTCGCGATTTTCAAAAGTGCTGGAATAAATTAATTGTGGCACTATTCCGACGTGATTTTGCGAGAGAAATCGATTGGGCGCAGTCCCAATACGCTGCGATCAACGCATCGAAAGTTACAGCCAAAAAACGAAAACCTGAATTTTCGACATTTTTCAGCAGGTGCTTTTTTCCTCGTATCTTCTCTCCCGTTGATCCCACGCTCCTTTTGCTGCGTTTTCTGAGTTCCTTGGGGTCCAATTGGTCGGGAAAGAGTCATACGAATCAATTCTGAGACGAAAAATTTTTTGGTCGAAAAAAAAGGAAGGTTAACCCCGTTGTATTTTTGGCGAAAATTTTCGCGATTTTCAAAAGTGCTGGAATAAATTAATTGTGGCACTATTCCGACGTAATTTTGCGAGAGAAATCGATTGGGCGCAGTCCCAATACGCTGCGATCAACGCATCGAAAGTTACAGCCAAAAAACGAAAACCTGAATTTTCGACATTTTTCAGCAGGTGCTTTTTTCCTCGTATCTTCTCTCCCGTTGATCCCACGCTCCTTTTGCTGCGTTTTCTGAGTTCCTTAGGGTCCAATTGGTCGGGAAAGAGTCATACGAATCAATTCTGAGACGAAAAATTTTTTGGTCAAAAAAAAAGGAAGGTTAACCCCTTTGTATTTTTGGCGAAAATTTTCGCGATTTTCAAAAGTGCTGGAATAAATTAATTGTGGCACTATTCCGACGTAATTTTGCGAGAGAAATCGATTGGGCGCAGTCCCAATACGCTGCGATCAACGCATCGAAAGTTACAGCCTAAAAACGAAAACCTGAATTTTCGACATTTTTCAGCAGGTGCTTTTTTCCTCGTATCTTCTCTCCCGTTGATCCCACGCTCCTTTTGCTGCGTTTTCTGAGTTCCTTGGGGTCCAATTGGTCGGGAAAGAGTCATACGAATCAATTCTGAGACGAAAAATTTTTTGGTCGAAAAAAAAGGAAGGTTAACCCCTTTGTATTTTTGGCGAAAATTTTCGCGATTTTCAAAAGTGCTGGAATAAATTAATTGTGGCACTATTCCGACGTGATTTTGCGAGAGAAATCGATTGGGCGCAGTCCCAATACGCTGCGATCAACGCATCGAAAGTTACAGCCAAAAAACGAAAACCTGAATTTTCGACATTTTTCAGCAGGTGCTTTTTTCCTCGTATCTTCTCTCCCGTTGATCCCACGCTCCTTTTGCTGCGTTTTCTGAGTTCCTTGGGGTCCAATTGGTCGGGAAAGAGTCATACGAATCAATTCTGAGACGAAAAATTTTTTGGTCGAAAAAAAAGGAAGGTTAACCCCTTTGTATTTTTGGCGAAAATTTTCGCGATTTTCAAAAGTGCTGGAATAAATTAATTGTGGCGCTATTCCGACGTAATTTTGCGAGAGAAATCGATTGGGCGCAGTCCCAATACGCTGCGATCAACGCATCGAAAGTTACAGCCAAAAAACGAAAACCTGAATTTTCGACATTTTTCAGCAGGTGCTTTTTTCCTCGTATCTTCTCTCCCGTTGATCCCACGCTCCTTTTGCTGCGTTTTCTGAGTTCCTTAGGGTCCAATTGGTCGGGAAAGAGTCATACGAATCAATTCTGAGACGAAAAATTTTTTGGTCAAAAAAAAAGGAAGGTTAACCCCTTTGTATTTTTGGCGAAAATTTTCGCGATTTTCAAAAGTGCTGGAATAAATTAATTGTGGCACTATTCCGACGTAATTTTGCGAGAGAAATCGATTGGGCGCAGTCCCAATACGCTGCGATCAACGCATCGAAAGTTACAGCCAAAAAACGAAAACCTGAATTTTCGACATTTTTCAGCAGGTGCTTTTTTCCTCGTATCTTCTCTCCCGTTGATCCCACGCTCCTTTTGCTGCGTTTTCTGAGTTCCTTGGGGTCCAATTGGTCGGGAAAGAGTCATACGAATCAATTCTGAGACGAAAAATTTTTTGGTCAAAAAAAAAGGAAGGTTAACCCCTTTGTATTTTTGGCGAAAATTTTCGCGATTTCCAAAAGTGCTGGAATAAATTAATTGTGGCACTATTCCGACGTAATTTTGCGAGAGAAATCGATTGGGCGCAGTCCCAATACGCTGCGATCAACGCATCAAAAGTTACAGCCAAAAAACGAAAACCTGAATTTTCGACATTTTTCAGCAGGTGCTTTTTTCCTCGTATCTTCTCTCCCGTTGATCCCACGCTCCTTTTGCTGCGTTTTCTGAGTTCCTTGGGGTCCAATTGTTCGGGAAAGAGTCATACGAATCAATTCTGAGACGAAAAATTTTTTGGTCGAAAAAAAAGGAAGGTTAACCCCTTTGTATTTTTGGCGAAAATTTTCGCGATTTTCAAAAGTGCTGGAATAAATTAATTGTGGCACTATTCCGACGTAATTTTGCGAGAGAAATCGATTGGGCGCAGTCCCAATACGCTGCGATCAACGCATCGAAAGTTACAGCCAAAAAACGAAAACCTGAATTTTCGACATTTTTCAGCAGGTGCTTTTTTCCTCGTATCTTCTCTCCCGTTGATCCCACGCTCCTTTTGCTGGGTTTTCTGAGTTCTCGGGGTCCAATTGATCGGGAAAGAGTCTTACGAATCAATTCTGAGACGAAAAATTTTATGGTCAAAAAATAAGGAAGGTTAACCCCTTCGTATTTTTGGCGAAAATTTTCGCGATTTTCAAAAGTGCTGGAATAAATTAATTGTGGCACTATTCCGACGTAATTTTGCGAGAGAAATCGATTGGGCGCAGTCCCAATACGCTGCGATCAACGCATCGAAAGTTACAGCCAAAAAACGAAAACCTGAATTTTCGACATTTTTCAGCAGGTGCTTTTTTCCTCGTATCTTCTCTCCCGTTGATCCCACGCTCCTTTTGCTGCGTTTTCTGAGTTCCTTGGGGTCCAATTGGTCGGGAAAGAGTCATACGAATCAATTCTGAGACGAAAAATTTTTTGGTCAAAAAAAAAGGAAGGTTAACCCCTTTGTATTTTTGGCGAAAATTTTCGCGATTTTCAAAAGTGCTGGAATAAATTAATTGTGGCACTATTCCGACGTAATTTTGCGAGAGAAATCGATTGGGCGCAGTCCCAATACGCTGCGATCAACGCATCGAAAGTTACAGCCAAAAAACGAAAACCTGAATTTTCGACATTTTTCAGCAGGTGCTTTTTTCCTCGTATCTTCTCTCCCGTTGATCCCACGCTCCTTTTGCTGCGGTTTCTGAGTTCCTTGGGGTCCAATTGGTAGGGAAAGAGTCATACGAATCAACTCTGAGACGAAAAATTTTTTGGTCAAAAAAAAAGGAAGGTTAACCCCTTTGTATTTTTGGCGAAAATTTTCGCGATTTTCAAAAGTGCTGGAATAAATTATTTGTGGCACTATTCCGAGGTAATTTTGCGAGAGAAATCGATTGGGCGCAGTCCCAATACGCTGCGATCAACGCATCGAAAGTTACAGCCTAAAAACGAAAACCTGAATTTTCGACATTTTTCAGCAGGTGCTTTTTTCCTCGTATCTTCTCTCCCGTTGATCCCACGCTCCTTTTGCTGCGTTTTCTGAGTTCCTTGGGGTCCAATTGGTCGGGAAAGAGTCATACGAATCAATTCTGAGACGAAAAATTTTTTGGTCAAAAAAAAAGGAAGGTTAACCCCTTTGTATTTTTGGCGAAAATTTTCGCGATTTTCAAAAGTGCTGGAATAAATTAATTGTGGCACTATTCCGACGTAATTTTGCGAGAGAAATCGATTGGGCGCAGTCCCAATACGCTGCGATCAACGCATCGAAAGTTGCAGCCAAAAAACGAAAACCTGAATTTTCGACATTTTTCAGCAGGTGCTTTTTTCCTCGTATCTTCTCTCCCGTTGATCCCACGCTCCTTTTGCTGCGATTTCTGAGTTCCTTGGGGTCCAATTGGTCGGGAAAGAGTCATACGAATCAATTCTGAGACGAAAAATTTTTTGGTCGAAAAAAAAGGAAGGTTAACCCCTTTGTATTTTTGGCGAAAATTTTCGCGATTTTCAAAAGTGCTGGAATAAATTAATTGTGGCACTATTCCGACGTAATTTTGCGAGAGAAATCGATTGGGCGCAGTCCCAATACGCTGCGATCAACGCATCGAAAGTTACAGCCAAAAAACGAAAACCTGAATTTTCGACATTTTTCAGCAGGTGCTTTTTTCCTCGTATCTTCTCTCCCGTTGATCCCACGCTCCTTTTGCTGCGTTTTCTGAGTTCCTTGGGGTCCAATTGGTCGGGAAAGAGTCATACGAATCAATTCTGAGACGAAAAATTTTTTGGTCAAAAAAAAAGGAAGGTTAACCCCTTTGTATTTTTGGCGAAAATTTTCGCGATTTTCAAAAGTGCTGGAATAAATTAATTGTAGCACTATTCCGACGTAATTTTGCGAGAGAAATCGATTGGGCGCAGTCCCAATACGCTGCGATCAACGCATCGAAAGTTACAGCCAAAAAACGAAAACCTGAATTTTCGACATTTTTCAGCAGGTGCTTTTTTCCTCGTATCTTCTCTCCCGTTGATTCCACGCTCCTTTTGCTGCGTTTTCTGAGTTCCTTGGGGTCCAATTGGTCGGGAAAGAGTCATACGAATCAATTCTGAGACGAAAAATTTTTTGGTCAAAAAAAAAGGAAGGTTAACCCCTTTGTATTTTTGGCGAAAATTTTCGCGATTTTCAAAAGTGCTGGAATAAATTAATTGTGGCACTATTCCGACGTAATTTTGCGAGAGAAATCGATTGGGCGCAGTCCCAATACGCTGCGATCAACGCATCGAAAGTTACAGCCAAAAAACGAAAACCTGAATTTTCGACATTTTTCAGCAGGTGCTTTTTTCCTCGTATCTTCTCTCCCGTTGATCCCACGCTCCTTTTGCTGCGTTTTCTGAGTTCCTTGGGGTCCAATTGGTCGGGAAAGAGTCATACGAATCAATTCTGAGACGAAAAATTTTTTGGTCGAAAAAAAAGGAAGGTTAACCCCTTCGTATTTTTGGCGAAAATTTTCGCGATTTTCAAAAGTGCTGGAATAAATTAATTGTGGCACTATTCCGACGTGATTTTGCGAGAGAAATCGATTGGGCGCAGCCCCAATACGCTGCGATCAACGCATCGAAAGTTACAGCCAAAAAACGAAAACCTGAATTTTCGACATTTTTCAGCAGGTGCTTTTTTCCTCGTATCTTCTCTCCCGTTGATCCCACGCTCCTTTTGCTGCGTTTTCTGAGTTCCTTGGGGTCCAATTGGTCGGGAAAGAGTCATACGAATCAATTCTGAGACGAAAAATTTTTTGGTCAAAAAAAAAGGAAGGTTAACCCCTTTGTATTTTTGTCGAAAATTTTCGCGATTTTCAAATGTGCTGGAATAAATTAATTGTGGCACTATTTCGACGTAATTTTGCGAGAGAAATCGATTGGGCGCAGTCCCAATACGCTGCGATCAACGCATCGAAAGTTACAGCCAAAAAACGAAAACCTGGATTTTCGACATTTTTCAGCAGGTGCTTTTTTCCTCGTATCTTCTCTCCCGTTGATCCCACGCTCCTTTTGCTGCGTTTGCTGAGTTCCTTGGGGTCCAATTGGTCGGGAAAGAGTCATACGAATCAATTCTGAGACGAAAAATTTTTTGGTCAAAAAAAAAGGAAGGTTAACCCCTTTGTATTTTTGGCGAAAATTTTCGCGATTTTCAAAAGTGCTGGAATAAATTAATTGTGGCACTATTCCGACGTAATTTTGCGACAGAAATCGATTGGGCGCAGTCCCAATACGCTGCGATCAACGCATCGAAAGTTAAAGCCAAAAAACGAAAACCTGAATTTTCGACATTTTTCAGCAGGTGCTTTTTTCCTCGTATCTTCTCTCCCGTTGATCCCACGCTCCTTTTGCTGCGTTTTCTGAGTTCCTTGGGGTCCAATTGGTCGGGAAAGAGTCATACGAATCAATTCTAAGACGAAAAATTTTTTGGTCAAAAAAAAAGGAAGGTTAACCCCTTTGTATTTTTGGCGAAAATTTTCGCGATTTTCAAAAGCGCTGGAATAAATTAATTGTGGCACTAATCCGACGTAATTTTGCGAGAGAAATCGATTGTGCGCAGTCCCAATACGCTGCGATCAACGCATCGAAAGTTACAGCCAAAAAACGAAAACCTGAATTTTCGACATTTTTCAGCAGGTGCTTTTTCCCTCGTATCTTCTCTCCCGTTGATCCCACGCTCCTTTTGCTGCGTTTTCTGAGTTCCTTGGGGTCCAATTGATCGGGAAAGAGTCATACGAATCAATTCTGAGACGAAAAATTTTATGGTCAAAAAAAAAGGAAGGTTAACCCCTTTGTATTTTTGGCCAAAATTTTCGCGATTTTCAAAAGTGCTGGAATAAATTAATTGTGGCACTATTTCGACGTAATTTTGCGAGAGAAATCGATTGGGCGCAGTCCCAATACGCTGCGATCAACGCATCGAAAGTTACAGCCAAAAAACGAAAACCTGAATTTTCGACATTTTTCAGCAGGTGCTTTTTTCCTCGTATCTTCTCTCCCGTTGATCCCACGCTCCTTTTGCTGCGTTTTCTGAGTTCCTTGGGGTCCAATTGGTCGGGAAAGAGTCATACGAATCAATTCTGAGACGAAAAATTTTTTGGTCAAAAAAAAAGGAAGGTTAACCCCTTTGTATTTTTGGCGAAAATTTTCGCGATTTTCGAAAGTGCTGGAATAAATTAATTGTGGCACTATTCCGACGTAATTTTGCGAGAGAAATCGATTGGGCGCAGTCCCAATACGCTGCGATCAACGCATCGAAAGTTACAGCCAAAAAACGAAAACCTGAATTTTCGACATTTTTCAGCAGGTGGTTTTTCCTCGTATCTTCTCTCCCGTTGATCCCACGCTCCTTTTGCTGCGTTTTCTGAGTTCCTTGGGGTCCAATTGGTCGGGAAAGAGTCATACGAATCAATTCTGAGACGAAAAATTTTTTGGTCAAAAAAAAAGGAAGGTTAACCCCTTTGTATTTTTGGCGAAAATTTTCGCGATTTTCAAAAGTGCTGGAATAAATTAATTGTGGCACTATTCCGACGTAATTTTGCGAGAGAAATCGATTGGGCGCAGTCCCAATACGCTGCGATCAACGCATCGAAAGTTACAGCCAAAAAACGAAAACCTGGATTTTCGACATTTTTCAGCAGGTGCTTTTTTCCTCGTATCTTCTCTCCCGTTGATCCCACGCTCCTTTTGCTGCGTTTTCTGAGTTCCTTGGGGTCCAATTGGTCGGGAAAGAGTCATACGAATCAATTCTGAGACGAAAAATTTTTTGGTCAAAAAAAAAGGAAGGTTAACCCCTTTGTATTTTTGGCGAAAATTTTCGCGATTTTCAAAAGTGCTGGAATAAATTAATTGTGGCACTATTCCGACGTAATTTTGCGACAGAAATCGATTGGGCGCAGTCCCAATACGCTGCGATCAACGCATCGAAAGTTACAGCCAAAAAACGAAAACCTGAATTTTCGACATTTTTCAGCAGGTGCTTTTTTCCTCGTATCTTCTCTCCCGTTGATCCCACGCTCCTTTTGCTGCGTTTTCTGAGTTCCTTGGGGTCCAATTGGTCGGGAAAGCGTCATACGAATCAATTCTGAGACGAGAAATTTTTTGGTCAAAAAAAAAGGAAGGTTAACCCCTTTGTATTTTTGGCGAAAATTTTCGCGATTTTCAAAGGTGCTGGAATAAATTAATTGTGGCACCATTCCGACGTAATTTTGCGAGAGAAATCGATTGGGCGCAGTCCCAATACGCTGCGATCAACGCATCGAAAGTTAAAGCCAAAAAACGAAAACCTGAATTTTCGACATTTTTCAGCAGGTGCTTTTTTCCTCGTATCTTCTCTCCCGTTGATCCCACGCTCCTTTTGCTGCGTTTTCTGAGTTCCTTGGGGTCCAATTGGTCGGGAAAGAGTCATACGAATCAATTCTGAGACGAAAAATTTTTTGGTCAAAAAAAAAGGAAGGTCAACCCCTTTGTATTTTTGGCGAAAATTTTCGCGATTTTCAAAAGTGCTGGAATAAATTAATTGTGGCTCTATTCCGACGTAATTTTGCGAGAGAAATCGATTGGGCGCAGTCCCAATACGCTGCGATCAACGCATCGAAAGTTACAGCCAAAAAACGAAAACCTGAATTTTCGACATTTTTCAGCAGGTGCTTTTTTCCTCGTATCTTCTCTCCCGTTGATCCCACGCTCCTTTTGCTGCGTTTTCTGAGTTCCTTGGGGTCCAATTGGTCGGGAAAGAGTCATACGAATCAATTCTAAGACGAAAAATTTTTTGGTCAAAAAAAAAGGAAGGTTAACCCCTTTGTATTTTTGGCGAAAATTTTCGCGATTTTCAAAAGCGCTGGAATAAATTAATTGTGGCACTAATCCGACGTAATTTTGCGAGAGAAATCGATTGTGCGCAGTCCCAATACGCTGCGATCAACGCATCGAAAGTTACAGCCAAAAAACGAAAACCTGAATTTTCGACATTTTTCAGCAGGTGCTTTTTCCCTCGTATCTTCTCTCCCGTTGATCCCACGCTCCTTTTGCTGCGTTTTCTGAGTTCCTTGGGGTCCAATTGATCGGGAAAGAGTCATACGAATCAATTCTGAGACGAAAAATTTTATGGTCAAAAAAAAAGGAAGGTTAACCCCTTTGTATTTTTGGCCAAAATTTTCGCGATTTTCAAAAGTGCTGGAATAAATTAATTGTGGCACTATTTCGACGTAATTTTGCGAGAGAAATCGATTGGGCGCAGTCCCAATACGCTGCGATCAACGCATCGAAAGTTACAGCCAAAAAACGAAAACCTGAATTTTCGACATTTTTCAGCAGGTGCTTTTTTCCTCGTATCTTCTCTCCCGTTGATCCCACGCTCCTTTTGCTGCGTTTTCTGAGTTCCTTGGGGTCCAATTGGTCGGGAAAGAGTCATACGAATCAATTCTGAGACGAAAAATTTTTTGGTCAAAAAAAAAGGAAGGTTAACCCCTTTGTATTTTTGGCGAAAATTTTCGCGATTTTCGAAAGTGCTGGAATAAATTAATTGTGGCACTATTCCGACGTAATTTTGCGAGAGAAATCGATTGGGCGCAGTCCCAATACGCTGCGATCAACGCATCGAAAGTTACAGCCAAAAAACGAAAACCTGAATTTTCGACATTTTTCAGCAGGTGGTTTTTCCTCGTATCTTCTCTCCCGTTGATCCCACGCTCCTTTTGCTGCGTTTTCTGAGTTCCTTGGGGTCCAATTGGTCGGGAAAGAGTCATACGAATCAATTCTGAGACGAAAAATTTTTTGGTCAAAAAAAAAGGAAGGTTAACCCCTTTGTATTTTTGGCGAAAATTTTCGCGATTTTCAAAAGTGCTGGAATAAATTAATTGTGGCACTATTCCGACGTAATTTTGCGAGAGAAATCGATTGGGCGCAGTCCCAATACGCTGCGATCAACGCATCGAAAGTTACAGCCAAAAAACGAAAACCTGAATTTTCGACATTTTTCAGCAGGTGCTTTTTTCCTCGTATCTTCTCTCCCGTTGATCCCACGCTCCTTTTGCTGCGTTTTCTGAGTTCCTTGGGGTCCAATTGGTCGGGAAAGAGTCATACGAATCAATTCTGAGACGAAAAATTTTTTGGTCAAAAAAAAAGGAAGGTTAACCCCTTTGTATTTTTGGCGAAAATTTTCGCGATTTTCAAAAGTGCTGGAATAAATTAATTGTGGCACTATTCCGACGTAATTTTGCGAGAGAAATCGATTGGGCGCAGTCCCAATACGCTGCGATCAACGCATCGAAAGTTACAGCCAAAAAACGAAAACCTGAATTTTCGACATTTTTCAGCAGGTGCTTTTTTCCTCGTATCTTCTCTCCCGTTGATCCCACGCTCCTTTTGCTGCGTTTTCTGAGTTCCTTGGGGTCCAATTGGTCGGGAAAGAGTCATACGAATCAATTCTGAGACGAAAAATTTTTTGGTCAAAAAAAAAGGAAGGTTAACCCCTTTGTATTTTTGGCGAAAATTTTCGCGATTTTCAAAAGTGCTGGAATAAATTAATTGTGGCACTATTCCGACGTAATTTTGCGAGAGAAATCGATTGGGCGCAGTCCCAATACGCTGCGATCAACGCATCGAAAGTTACAGCCAAAAAACGAAAACCTGAATTTTCGACATTTTTCAGCAGGTGCTTTTTTCCTCGTATCTTCTCTCCCGTTGATCCCACGCTCCTTTTGCTGCGTTTTCTGAGTTCCTTGGGGTCCAATTGGTCGGGAAAGAGTCATACGAATCAATTCTGAGACGAAAAATTGTTTGGTCAAAAAAAAAGGAAGGTTAACCCCTTTGTATTTTCGGCGAAAATTTTCGCGATTTTCAAAAGTGCTGGAATAAATTAATTGTGGCACTATTCCGACGTAATTTTGCGAGAGAAATCGATTGGGCGCAGTCCCAATACGCTGCGATCAACGCATCGAAAGTTACAGCCAAAAAACGAAAACCTGAATTTTCGACATTTTTCAGCAGGTGCTTTTTTCCTCGTATCTTCTCTCCCGTTGATCCCACGCTTCTTTTGCTGCGTTTTCTGAGTTCCTTGGGGTCCAATTGGTCGGGAAAGAGTCATACGAATCAATTCTGAGACGAAAAATTTTTTGGTCAAAAAAAAAGGAAGGTTAACCCCTTTGTATTTTTGGCGAAAATTTTCGCGATTTTCAAAAGTGCTGGAATAAATTAATTGTGGCACTATTCCGACGTAATTTTGCGAGAGAAATCGATTGGGCGCAGTCCCAATACGCTGCGATCAACGCATCGAAAGTTACAGCCAAAAAACGAAAACCTGAATTTTCGACATTTTTCAGCAGGTGCTTTTTTCCTCGTATCTTCTCTCCCGTTGATCCCACGCTCCTTTTGCTGCGTTTTCTGAGTTCCTTGGGGTCCAATTGGTCGGGAAAGAGTCATACGAATCAATTCTGAGACGAAAAATTTTTTGGTCAAAAAAAAAGGAAGGTTAACCCCTTTGTATTTTTGGCGAAAATTTTCGCGATTTTCAAAAGTGCTGGAATAAATTAATTGTGGCACTATTCCGACGTAATTTTGCGAGAGAAATCGATTGGGCGCAGTCCCAATACGCTGCGATCAACGCATCGAAAGTTACAGCCAAAAAACGAAAACCTGAATTTTCGACATTTTTCAGCAGGTGCTTTTTTCCTCGTATCTTCTCTCCCGTTGATCCCACGCTCCTTTTGCTGCGTTTTCTGAGTTCCTTGGGGTCCAATTGGTCGGGAAAGAGTCATACGAATCAATTCTGAGACGAAAAATTTTTTGGTCAAAAAAAAAGGAAGGTTAACCCCTTTGTATTTTTGGCGAAAATTTTCGCGATTTTCAAAAGTGCTGGAATAAATTAATTGTGGCACTATTCCGACGTAATTTTGCGAGAGAAATCGATTGGGCGCAGTCCCAATACGCTGCGATCAACGCATCGAAAGTTACAGCCAAAAAACGAAAACCTGAATTTTCGACATTTTTCAGCAGGTGCTTTTTTCCTCGTATCTTCTCTCCCGTTGATCCCACGCTCCTTTTGCTGCGTTTTCTGAGTTCCTTGGGGTCCAATTGGTCGGGAAAGAGTCATACGAATCAATTCTGAGACGAAAAATTTTTTGGTCAAAAAAAAAGGAAGGTTAACCCCTTTGTATTTTTGGCGAAAATTTTCGCGATTTTCAAAAGTGCTGGAATAAATTAATTGTGGCACTATTCCGACGTAATTTTGCGAGAGAAATCGATTGGGCGCAGTCCCAATACGCTGCGATCAACGCATCGAAAGTTACAGCCAAAAAACGAAAACCTGAATTTTCGACATTTTTCAGCAGGTGCTTTTTTCCTCGTATCTTCTCTCCCGTTGATCCCACGCTCCTTTTGCTGCGTTTTCTGAGTTCCTTGGGGTCCAATTGGTCGGGAAAGAGTCATACGAATCAATTCTGAGACGAAAAATTTTTTGGTCAAAAAAAAAGGAAGGTTAACCCCTTTGTATTTTTGGCGAAAATTTTCGCGATTTTCAAAAGTGCTGGAATAAATTAATTGTGGCACTATTCCGACGTAATTTTGCGAGAGAAATCGATTGGGCGCAGTCCCAATACGCTGCGATCAACGCATCGAAAGTTACAGCCAAAAAACGAAAACCTGAATTTTCGACATTTTTCAGCAGGTGCTTTTTTCCTCGTATCTTCTCTCCCGTTGATCCCACGCTCCTTTTGCTGCGTTTTCTGAGTTCCTTGGGGTCCAATTGGTCGGGAAAGAGTCATACGAATCAATTCTGAGACGAAAAATTTTTTGGTCAAAAAAAAAGGAAGGTTAACCCCTTTGTATTTTTGGCGAAAATTTTCGCGATTTTCAAAAGTGCTGGAATAAATTAATTGTGGCACTATTCCGACGTAATTTTGCGAGAGAAATCGATTGGGCGCAGTCCCAATACGCTGCGATCAACGCATCGAAAGTTACAGCCAAAAAACGAAAACCTGAATTTTCGACATTTTTCAGCAGGTGCTTTTTTCCTCGTATCTTCTCTCCCGTTGATCCCACGCTCCTTTTGCTGCGTTTTCTGAGTTCCTTGGGGTCCAATTGGTCGGGAAAGAGTCACACGAATCAATTCTGAGACGAAAAATTTTTTGGTCAAAAAAAAAGGAAGGTTAACCCCTTTGTATTTTTGGCGAAAATTTTCGCGATTTTCAAAAGTGCTGGAATAAATTAATTGTGGCACTATTCCGACGTAATTTTGCGAGAGAAATCGATTGGGCGCAGTCCCAATACGCTGCGATCAACGCATCGAAAGTTACAGCCAAAAAACGAAAACCTGAATTTTCGACATTTTTCAGCAGGTGCTTTTTTCCTCGTATCTTCTCTCCCGTTGATCCCACGCTCCTTTTGCTGCGTTTTCTGAGTTCCTTGGGGTCCAATTGGTCGGGAAAGAGTCACACGAATCAATTCTGAGACGAAAAATTTTTTGGTCAAAAAAAAAGGAAGGTTAACCCCTTTGTATTTTTGGCGAAAATTTTCGCGATTTTCAAAAGTGCTGGAATAAATTAATTGTGGCACTATTCCGACGTAATTTTGCGAGAGAAATCGATTGGGCGCAGTCCCAATACGCTGCGATCAACGCATCGAAAGTTACAGCCAAAAAACGAAAACCTGAATTTTTGACATTTTTCAGCAGGTGCTTTTTTCCTCGTATCTTCTCTCCCGTTGATCCCACGCTCCTTTTGCTGCGTTTTCTGAGTTCCTTGGGGTCCAATTGGTCGGGAAAGAGTCATACGAATCAATTCTGAGACGAAAAATTTTTTGGTCAAAAAAAAAGGAAGGTTAACCCCTTTGTATTTTTGGCGAAAATTTTCGCGATTTTCAAAAGTGCTGGAATAAATTAATTGTGGCACTATTCCGACGTAATTTTGCGAGAGAAATCGATTGGGCGCAGTCCCAATACGCTGCGATCAACGCATCGAAAGTTACAGCCAAAAAACGAAAACCTGAATTTTCGACATTTTTCAGCAGGTGCTTTTTTCCTCGTATCTTCTCTCCCGTTGATCCCACGCTCCTTTTGCTGCGTTTTCTGAGTTCCTTGGGGTCCAATTGGTCGGGAAAGAGTCATACGAATCAATTCTGAGACGAAAAATTTTTTGGTCAAAAAAAAAGGAAGGTTAACCCCTTTGTATTTTTGGCGAAAATTTTCGCGATTTTCAAAGGTGCTGGAATAAATTAATTGTGGCACCATTCCGACGTAATTTTGCGAGAGAAATCGATTGGGCGCAGTCCCAATACGCTGCGATCAACGCATCGAAAGTTACAGCCAAAAAACGAAAACCTGAATTTTCGACATTTTTCAGCAGGTGCTTTTTTCCTCGTATCTTCTCTCCCGTTGATCCCACGCTCCTTTTGCTGCGTTTTCTGAGTTCCTTGGGGTCCAATTGGTCGGGAAAGAGTCATACGAATCAATTCTGAGACGAAAAATTTTTTGGTCAAAAAAAAAGGAAGGTTAACCCCTTTGTATTTTTGGCGAAAATTTTCGCGATTTTCAAAAGTGCTGGAATAAATTAATTGTGGCACTATTCCGACGTAATTTTGCGAGAGAAATCGATTGGGCGCAGTCCCAATACGCTGCGATCAACGCATCGAAAGTTACAGCCAAAAAACGAAAACCTGAATTTTCGACATTTTTCAGCAGGTGCTTTTTTCCTCGTATCTTCTCTCCCGTTGATCCCACGCTCCTTTTGCTGCGTTTTCTGAGTTCCTTGGGGTCCAATTGGTCGGGAAAGAGTCATACGAATCAATTCTGAGACGAAAAATTTTTTGGTCAAAAAAAAAGGAAGGTTAACCCCTTTGTATTTTTGGCGAAAATTTTCGCGATTTTCAAAAGTGCTGGAATAAATTAATTGTGGCACTATTCCGACGTAATTTTGCGAGAGAAATCGATTGGGCGCAGTCCCAATACGCTGCGATCAACGCATCGAAAGTTACAGCCAAAAAACGAAAACCTGAATTTTCGACATTTTTCAGCAGGTGTATTTTTTTTCTCAATTTCTCTTCTGTTGATCCCACGCTCTTTTCGCTGCGTTTTCTGAGTTCCTGGGGGTCCAATTAGTCGGGAAAGGGTCATTTCAATCGAATCTGAGACAATCAGTTCTCGCATAAAAAAGATGTGAATAAGTTTGTCATACGAAACAACTAGACGCGTTCAACTGGAAAAAGAATCGTTAGCATCAAGTCACATCAAAATAAGTCAGGAAAGGGTGATTCAGGAAGAAAACGACACCCAAGATCTGTTTTCCTCTTTTACATAACATCATTTATTCAGGGAGCAAAATAAATGATAAATAACGTATCACTTATACGAAATTATAAAATTTCTTAAAGTTCATTACTCAATACAATATAAAAGAAATCACATCACATGACGACCCTCGTCCGATCCGATTGCTTCCTCGTTCCCACTAAAACACAAAGCTAGAATCAAAATCTATTCATTTACCCTGCGACACCAACGAATCGTAGGCAAGGTTAGACTATGACCGCAAGGTTTAACCAAGCCATGAAACGCGACATCGCGGTACAAAAAGACCACTGATTCTGATGTAACTAATTAATCCGTAATTTGAAAGTTAACGAGGATGCATATTCCATCGGACAAAAATGGTATCAACCGGCAATTGTGTGACTACAGCATTGCATATCATACAGGATTCAACATGTTTCGGGAAATAAAGTGCAATCGGTTCAGTAATCGGTAGGGTTAGATCATCAAATTACATTTCAGTTATCACACAATCACTCCACTGCTGTGAGACGTATAATAAACAGGCTTTGTGACTTTAAAAGGTGGGTCTTCTCTCCATGTTTGCGATGTATCGCCAAGACGACAAGCGTCCTCTTTTGTCTTATTTGTTTGAAGCTCTGCCATTTTGCGCAAAACTTGGCCAGAGGTCGACATTTCTTTTGTATACTTAAAACGAATATCGAGCGAAGGCAGAGGCTCGAGGGTGGCGTAATAGCTGTTGATCACAAATGAACGTACATATACCCACACCCCACTAGGTTACGAAACATACTTATATTATACATATACATATTCTGTATAGTGGTATGTACACATACCGTATATACATACATATCACTATATGTTGTAATTTTATATATTTCTATAGTTGAAGGAGTATGCTTGACCCGAGAGTTCAAAGTCCAGCACACGCAAATCAATTGTTATAAAAAAATATAGAAGGCTAAAATGCTGACTACATCGCGAGTCAGTGGGTTATACAAATTACAAATTGATACTTTTTTGACCTACAATAAATTACAATTGATAAAACTTATAAACGTTATACATATTCTAAAATCGAGTTAATTATTTTCTTCATCTGCGTATCCATCCAAACTGTTTGTTTGCTCGTCTTTCTTCCACAGATACGGGTTTTTTCACACCTCTCGCCAAACAATATATCTGGCAAGTCAGTTGCATGCTTGGAAAATTAACAGGAGGGAGAAATTCTCATGCTCAATATAGAAGATGTACAAAATTTTGACTCATTTGTCTCGACAGAAAAATGCTACACATGTGTTGGGTTACAATATCTTCACATTCATCCAACTGGCCGTAAAAGCTAGCTCCAATGATTTATAGTAATATTTATGGAAGGAGGTTCGGTGGTAACACGTTCATTTGCCTACGTGGAACTGAATATTAAAAATACGATGCACGTCAACCATCAATAATAGTACTCGTATTTCAAATTTAGACAAACACTTCTATCGGAGTAAAATTTTAGTATATTTTCAGTAATACGCGATTTAAGAAACTTATTGTAATGCTAGTGAGAAAAATAATCACTATTATCGTCGTTCATCAAATGAAAAAACTTGTGACATTATTCAGACAGTATCGAAAACGAGAATCCATGGTAGTTGACGCGATGAAACACTAGTCAGAGAATAATTAAAATCAATACATCAATATAATGATAAAAATGCATAAAACGCGGCCCAATTACTAAATAAATAAAAAGAGATTTTTTCGAGGAATAAAAGTGAACTGATGCAATCAAAATTATCCAAGTTATAATACTTGTTCGGTAAATTAGACATTTACTTTTGCCTCGTCGAGATAGCACCGAACGATATAATTAGACTCAAGCCATTATTTATCATTCATTGCTCTCCATTGAACATCTTTCTTCTGAAATCATTAGTTAAATGCTGGAAACCGTTCAAGAAATAAAACATTGGTCTATAATCCGTATAATGAATATTGATGTATCTTTTTCTCGGGTTAATGGTTGATATGTTAATTTCCCTATTTATTTATATAGTCAATCAGTTCATGTGAATATATTATATTTTGTTTTATTTCATTATTTTAAAAAAATGATCAGGTTATATATCGTTTAAAATATTGATTTTTGGTCAATTTTGGTCAAAATTTTGCATTCCTCCATCAACAACGTTATAGCAGGATCGAATATTTATTGTCAACCAATCATTACGGATGCACCCGCTTCAAACAAATTTTATTAATTTACTCAATGGTCACGTTTCGTTAATCAAATGGATTACTATTATATGACCGCCAGGAGCAACACACAATGCCATTTGGAAGCGTGTTGTGTTTGTCATTCTTTCTTCCATTTTTTTTTTAACGCAGCACACGAATGTAATTTATGATTAGACTTTAGAACATAGACGCTCACTTAGACAATACCCTATACATACTATATACCTTATTCGATTTGTAATTATACTTAATCAGTTGATTCGTTAGATTTTTGTTTTGTTCCTTCATGAGTTTCATTGATATATATTTGTGTGCGACTAATGATTAACATATACGTTCAAATTCTCAATATCGAATACGCTAATATACAGTGTATTGCGTATACGGATACTGCTTTGATGAAGATGCATAATTCATAAATTTTTGCGCCACGTTAAATGTTTCACGTTTCACTTGAGGAAATCTATGTTTGATTCGCTTTTTTTTTAATAATATCCTTACATGGATCAGCAGCTGACTGTCCTCAACCACCTTATCATTATTACTATTATTGTTAGTCGTATCATTGTTATTCGTAAGACTTGCGTGTGCAGGTTCCTAAAATCATTCACGCGTGGACAGCGTTAACAGTTGTAGTTTTCAATTTCCATTCATCGAACGTTGTCTTAGAGTGTATTATCCAAAGGCATAAGATTCGTTGATTGGTCTGACCATTACAGGTCATGTTACAATTTTAAACTCTATTATTGGTAGCAAAAGGCGATGCAATTTGAACAACTCGACCTGTAGTTTTAAGTGTTTAAACAACTAAATTACAGTTGACGACGGCCAGCTCTTTTCTTTCCTGAACATATTTCACATCAAATTTTTACATTCACACATAGTATAACATAATATCAGTATTGTATTCGAGGGTTGTATTTATTATATTTCTAGTCAGAAATGAATGGATCCATTTATATTTACAGTGCATTTCTTCGGCATGGAGAACAAAATAATATGATGTACCCGACTGTATTGAATGTTTTCTATTATCACCTCCGGGCCCATGATACAATTTTAACGATTTAATACGACTGTCCTTCGTTTTTCCACTTGCTTTTAATTTCACAAAATAAGATATATCTTCACAATAACTCTTCTAGCCCACAATTTTTATACATTGTTTTCATTATTTCTAATTGCATTTTATTGTTGTCAAGTTTTGTTTTCTTCGTATAATATGGCGACAATGACGATGACGACGACGATGAGAGAGGATAAAAAATTGTAGAATAAAAAAATAAAAAAAAAGTACATAAATTAAAATAATTCACGATGACTTTTATAGTCCAAGCGCGGTTTTGCGGGATCAGTCAAAATTAGATGTTGGAACGATTGGGTCCGATTTGTGTAGTTCAAATCAATCTAAGATAGTATTTGCATTCGTGACCTGTCGTCAAGTCGTGAATAAAGAATTTACAACAGGGTGGGAACTCTATGTTTGTTCGTTAGATCGACGCCAAATTCGTTTTAAAAATAACAGAGGCGTAGTTTATCATTTTCATTAAAATTAATATTGTTATTATCAAATACGTTAAAATATTTAAACTAATTGTGACAGCACTGAAGCTGATCTTCTTTTGTTTTCTCCTTGTTTTTCTTAAATTTGAATATTTGATTTTAATTCACTTTCATTACTTGCCCACACGCTGAAGGATATATATTTCATTCTGTTGAACAGTTTCAAAAGAATAATACGTTTAAAAAGAGTGATTAGCAACGCAGCTACATCATAATGCAAGATTAGCTGCTCACAAGGTAGATTTGAAACAACAACCTTTGACTCGCTTTAGTCACAGCTAGAAATAAAAAGGATCCCTGCAGAAGTCGGTGCGATAAATATTCACGCTCAAGACGGCAATATAAATCGCCAAATACTAGATGAAATATCTTTTATTTCCTTACTGAAAACGGTACCCACGCGTATGCAACAATCTTATCGAGAATCGACGACGACGATTTCATGGTCTTCTCAGGTTTCCTTGTCCATCACCTTCGGCTTCCTCATTTTCTCTTTATTCTTATTCTTTAAACAAAAGCCTATATAGCTTGACGTACCCCACTATCTTCGGTAAAAGCTTTTTGTTAATATTTAAGGATCGAACAATTTATCCTTCTATATGTATGTAATCAACATGTGTTTATAGATGCACAGCATATCACGAAACGACACGGCACAGCACAGAGGTGTGATTGTGATCCCAGGAACGAAATCTTGTCCTCGACGGTACGTGAAAATTCGTTGTTTTCCTTGCATTTATTAGAGTAGGCCGAGTCGACTATGTCCAGAACCGTATTAGGTCATGTAACGCATCACGGCGCGAAGTGCATACAACAGTTCAGCTTGCATACGAGCTTCCAGGATCATAAGATTCACATGAATCTGAAAGAAAAATATTTCTCGTATCAAAGATGAGTATGAAAATGCGATAACCGGCGTATGCGATTCAAATCAGAAATCGGAAAGTAAGCCGATACTAAATCGAATTACGTAAAATCTCTTCGATGTAAGTAATTAGCTGAGAAATTGACAATTTGGAATCCCAGTGCAGCTAAAAACTTTATCCGATCGAAGTTGTTTCTTACCTTTTCACTATGCTTGAACTCCCTCATAACGCGATCGTAATCCCTCTTGGTGACCCGTTCCGGATAGCATACAGCGCTTTTGATAAAAGTTTTCAGACTCCTCTCGAGCAGCTGATTGACCTCATTGTAGTCGTAATCGTCGTGCCTTATCCCAAACATGCACTGTATGTAATTCCATATCGCGCGTCTGAAACGCGACGTGTCGACTTTGCTGTGAGTCCCCATTGTGTAGTAGGTTAAATTGTAAGCAGTTTTGAATTTGTCGTCCAACAGATTCCCAACGTCGTTGTACAACCGGTTCACCAATGAATAACCGTGATCGTCCCAGGAATAATCCTGGACACGAAACGTCGGTATATCGTTCAGCTGTCCGCGCTGTCGGATCAGAAATAAGCGCGAGATTAGAGAATATCAAGAAAAAGGATTCAGAATCGCAGAGTAAAATTATTACGATTGTAAGTGAAATAAAAAAGAGCCATTTTTGTACCTTGGCAAAATCTTGATAGATGAACGTCGGATCGTCTATGAAAAGGCCGATGTCGGAGTCGAGAACGGAGCTTCGTTGCGGTGCGGCAGTCAATTCCGCAGACTGCGACTCAACGGTTTCAAAACGTTTCGACAGTTCCTCCTGGGTTATTTGATAGGACTCGGATTTTTCCGACAAACGTTTCATACGTTCCATCAGAGTCTCAACGCCAACTTCCTGTTCACCAAGTATGCTAGGCGAGGGTGGAGGCGACGGCATATTGTCTGCGATATCGAATACGGGAAATACCATCAGAGATGCGAATGGAACTTCGTACAATCATAAATCATCGCCCAAAAGTATGGAGCAAACAAGAGACCAATGCCAAAAACTCACCAGTCTTATCGGTACTTCCGGGTATTTTGGTCGGACTACTGCTCGGCACCTTGATATCCTTAACCGGCTGTACGTTTTTTCCATTATCCTTACCGCTGCATTCCTTGTAGTGATGACCCGAACTGCTGTCTAGCTCCTCGTTTATACCGCATGAGAATACGAACGATGATAACGAGTGAAAGTGGGCTAACAGCACTATGGCATGAACAACTTCAGCCAGGGACCAATTGTCCGCGCCTTTCGTAAGTTTCTGCAAAATTTACATTCAGATTAAGAAGGAACGATTATATTTATCCTAGGTTCTTGCGATGTTTCAAGAAGAATGAAAAAAAATGTACATTTTCATCGGACAATCTTGCAATGTCACAACAGTATAACAATAATAATAATTATCACAGTATACAATCGTGAAGAGATGACGATAAGTTATGGCATTAATATGACCTCGTCAACATTCGAATAATTAGTTACGCAATTTAAAGAATTCAAGAAATTAACCAGTAACTATTCTAAATTACTCATATACCGCAATAAGTTATACTATAGAGAGTTTTAAAATAATTGTAAGTCCAGTGTCTAGTTAACATTATTTCATCAGCAATGGATAGATTAATTTCTTACACATAAATATAATCGAAGACAAGAGAATTTCTATCGTTGAAAGAGTTATGGAAGTTTCATCGTGAATTCATTTCTGAAATTTGTCTTTGCAATAAAAGGTAAAATCGTAATAAAATCATCGTGGCTTACCTCTATGTGAGTTTTATTTAACAACCAAGGTCGATGAGCCAGAATTTTGTTGATCTCGTACAGGTCCTGAAGTTTGCTCGGTATGGATTTGAGACCTTGAAGCCAGGACGAGGCACCTCCTTGGAGTAGGAATTCGCCCTTTTGCAAATTTATCAAATAGCTGCATTGGTGCCTTCCAGCGGCCTGTTGGCAAACCCAAAACATAAATGTTAACGATATTTTCTCCACCTGGTTTTCTATTTTAATCATAAAACGTATCCTTCATTTTATCACTTCTCCTCAATAATGAAAGTAGATTGTGAGGAAAAGGGCATATAATTTCGATAATAATCAACAATAAATAATCCATAAACATTTATCCGCGCACGCAGGCAGGCATGCAAAGTGTAGGTACAATCATTTTTCGCAGTAAACATGTTTACTGCTGTGGCTCGTAAAGGGCTATAAAAAAAAAGTAAATTGCAAGAGGAAAATTGCTCGCTAATACAATAACGACTCGTTTATTTCCCCTCAGCCCTTTGCAAAGGTCATAGTTAATGCGATTTCCTACATTGCGATCGAGATAAGAATTTAACGATCGAGTTCATAGCTTCAATGCGGGATGTTTTTTTTTTTTTTTATCATTGACATGATTTATATAAATTTAAAACATTCTTGATATGTTAAATGAATTATCGCTCATTTTGAATTGATAATATGATGGAAAAGCTGGCCTCCAAGTTTAACGAAAAATAAAATGTAAAAAGAAAAAAATAATCAAAACATCCGCTAATCGGGACTGCAAAATTAAAATTAATTACACCAACTAATGATCGTAACTGTTAAACATGAAATATAATGATTTTCGTTTCGGTGTACATGATACATAAATCATACTAAATCTTATTTTTCACCAGAGACATGATAAGACACGTGCCATTTTAACGATTGACGCGAGTATTATATTGTTAGCAAAGTCAGCATTTTTCGAACGAATAAGAAGAAGAATAAGAAGATGCGGGAAAATTTACACCTGTCTGCGTGCGTACGTTTGTATGCCTTCAGTTTTACATTCAGAAATACGAAATGCTTAGTTGGTCTTTGTTTTTCCATCCTAATAACATACGTGCAAAGATTAATTGCATCCGAACTTGCCAACTCCGTATACGATTTATTTTTTCTCAAAACGTCAAAAGAAGGCAAATTACAAAGGTAAAAATAATAGTGGGAAAAAAAGCTCTCGACGATTGTCTTTTAAAGGCAAGAGGGATAGAAAACCGCGATGCCGAGTTCATCGTTGTACATTATTAAATAACTGCACCATTAAAATAACCGTAAGTATTTTCATGACATAATCTGCGTGTATAATCACAATCCTAGTCGGCAACCGTGCATTGGAACACGTTAGCATGTAAAAAAAAATATTACATAAAGCATTGAAATATCTTCATTTACCCAGTGTCTGACAACAATGATTGTAGATAAATTAGTTATTTCAAGACTGTAATTATACATAGAGGTGATAAGACGATAAGCAATTTTTTTTTATTATAACCCCCGCCCCCCCCCCCCCCCCAACCCCATTTGTGAAATTTTTTTTTCACCACTTCTTTTCTCGTTACGTATACACATGCGCATGTGGATGTGTGACCCGCATATTTGACCAAATTGATAACATATCAAGGACAAAAAAGGGGGGGGGGGGGGGGGAATTGTACCATATTATTCTTCACGCGTTTCCTTACGGTAAGTGTATCTAGGCAGAATTTCAGAGCGAAGCAGCAAGTGCGCTTTGATCTAAATCATGTTGCGATTTTCTCATCGTATGGTACAAAGGAACAAAGCGTATAAAGCTTCTTTGTTCTTCTATCTCAAAGACGTTTGTTCATTTAACGTATTTTAAAATGGAATAGAAAAATTGCTCGTTATCGTTATAGAGCAGTACGGATAAATGAGAATTGAACAGTGAATAACAACGAAACTTGCACAAGTTATGAGCAACGAAAATTTCTCAACGCGATATTGTAAGAGCCAAAAATTTGTCTCTAAAACTCGAGTGGAAAAAAGAAAGGGTCATTAATTCCCATTAAAATACGAAAGCTGATTCGTAGGTACTTGCTTAATCGTACGGTCATCGTTGTGAGAAATTTTTACTGGAAGTAACAGCAATTCGACAAATTCGATAATTGCTCGCAAGACGGTTTTTTTCCTATACACACACACACACACGTTGTTAGAGGCGAGATTGGAGGATTCCGCGGCTGATACTTGAGGCTAATTTTAAGCGTACCGGCCACCGTACAACAATATTTGAAAACTATATCGTAACTAGGTTAACGATGTCTCTTATCAGCATTATAAGTAACGACAATTGATTCACGTTTGCGCACATTTTTTTGTGTCATATTGTATAGGCATATGACAAGCAAGTGTATTTTTCCACCCAGAGAACCTGCGCAAGGCGCACACACGCACACACGCGAGATCGATTAGATACATGCCTACATATGATACTAAAAACAAAAGAAGGAGACCGTTTGATCGATTTATTTTTTTAATTTTTATTTATATTTTTTTATTTTATTTGTAAAAACTTTTCATGCTTTTGATGCAGCTTTTTTGCTCCTTTTGCCCCGCCAGAATTCAATTCGTTTTGGTGTGTTTGACAAGCGAATAGATGTTTCAATGTTAATATTGTGCCTGAATCATGTGAGTGTATAACGCATGTTACATCGCACGAAGAAGGACGATTCTCTTTTTTGCAATTTGTAACAATATCTCGGTTATACAACAAAACTTATCGGGAGACAATAAAAAAAATCACTGAATCAAAAAACGAAACGAAACGAAATCACAAAATTAATTTTCCGTAGAACTAACAGTTGTATAAAAATGTGTGTCGCACGAGTCTTTACGTTTGTTCCTTGTAATATCACAAGGCTTAGAGCGCTATATATTTTTTTTTTTATTTATATTTGAAACTAAACAGACAATTGTGCGCTCCAAAACAAAAAATCTCTTTCACTCCGATTCGTATTAGTTTTAAGGTGAAATTTTCAACAATTAATTAAGATACATGTATATATAGAGAGAGAGTTTAAACTCACCATGATGGCGATTAGATGGCGATAATCGTATGGGAGGGGCCCATCGCCACGCAAAATGAAATGTTGGGTGCGAAGAAAGTGTTCCAAGTACGTTGGGTGCCCAGCCATCACACGAGATACATGATCGAGTCTATTGTTTTGCAAGAATGCGTCCATCAACAGCATGTGAGCCTGAAACCATAAAAGGGGTAAAGAATTAGACGTTAGAAATTAACCAAATATTGCAATACCTGTTACATTGTCTTATTACTAGCTTATGCTCGCTACATCGATCACAAGTTTTTTTATCTTTCCTTTCTCTTCCAATTTCAGCGGCACTGTAAGCGAATTAAGAGGCACGTAAAATAACATGTGGTATGTAAATACGTTAAAAACATTGTACTGTGTTAAATATACGATAAGACGTGTTCGAAGAAAGCATAGCATTTGTTAAATAAAAGTTTGCCATTATAGTGTGGAATATTTAAACCTGTCATTTCGCTCTAACACTCGATGCATTGACATTATTGCTTCGCATACGGGCCAAGCTTTTTTTCCTTGCCCCCTTCCCTCTCTTATTTTCGTTGTGGAAATGATTGGTAAACCAATTTTTTTGTCCACCTGCACATGCTATTAGACACTCTTTGCTTCTAAGAGAGCAACGAACTAGGTCGGTGAACTTTACCGACCTATCGTTGTTTGTTTTTCCCTTCATTCTATTTACTCTTATCTGTTTCATTTTTTTTTTTCTCCTTCTATCCATTACGCAGCGATGCGTTTTTCTAACTGTACACTCGAACGTTTCGAAAGGCGAAGTATTATCAACAAATCGGGGATACAAAACAGCGTTCGAATGGCATACTGTTTTTCCCCCCTCTCAATTATCAATCAAATACGACAAATTTTACAAAAATTTGATCCAACAACCGTATTGAATTTGCGTGCATAATTTGAGAGATTCATCGGTGAGAAAATAATGATGAAAATAAGTGAATAAATGAATATGGAAGAGTAGCGTCGAAACTGCATGACTTTTGTGTGTTTGATATAAGATATATAATACAAACGTGCGGGCAATATTAATTTTCCAATACGACATACCGAAAGATCGTACAATCAGACGCGACGCGATGCATATCCACGTTTTTATACATGTAATATACAGGTATGTCGTACTTGTCACAACACAATATACATTATACATGTACGAGTTTCGCGACGTCAGACTTTCGCCGTACATAACACGCGTATCAAAACTGCTCCGTTTACACATGAATATACATATAACATAGTGTACAACAACACAGAGATGATGCAATCCAAATACCCAGTTGCGGGAGACTGTCAAGTAGATATCACTACAGTACAGTAAATAGATTGTTGGTAGTAACAGACACTCGTAACAAGTGTCAAAAAGTTCCAAGTAACTTTAAAGTCCGATAAACGAATGAGAAGAAAAAAAAAAAGACAAAAATTCTTCCTCAGATCCTTTAATTCGAAGAAGACACGACGAATGAAAATGACGACAAGATGTTCGACTAGAATGACGTTTTTAGTACAGCCTGTAATAAATACCGCACTGTACCGACGTGTGGAGTGAGCGAGACAGAGAGACAGCGGTGATCCAGCAATTCCAAGTAAATCCGCGACCAGCTCAACATAACATTAAATCTATGAGATAGGCATACGTACGTAGGTCGAAATTATAACACGGGTAAGAGTTTCTCGGGTTTCTCGTGCGGTTTGTCAACCTCTCCCTCCCAATCGCCCGGCTGAGTCAAGGAATGTAAATAGAGAGGGGAATTTGACGACGAGACGCGAAACGAAACTGCCGGCACGAGTATTGAATAAGCGGTAGGAGAAATCAGCTGATTCGCAAACTGTGTAACGGAAGTCTCAAGACTGCGTTTCGACCGTTCGGTGCATTCGTCGTGTTGTAACTTTAGGCGCCACTTGACGCACACAAACGCAAACGCAAACACCTCTTATAACCGTATACCGTATATTTCGTCTACAAAAGTTGAACTTCAAAATATCTCATTTCACAATACGAAAGTACGATACAAGTACATACGTGTATACGCGTATTCATTAAGTACCGATCGAAGCTGATCTAGCTATTCCTACAACACCTGCTCGGCGTAAAAAAAAATTCAAAAGGTCACCAACTGTAACGACAAGGATTTTATAAATTACATGGATATACCCCATAATATGCCGTAAACATCGTCGTATTCGCATTTCGTGGCGAGGAGAAACGACACTTGTGTACCAAAGATTTCGCACATCGGTGAAAAGATACGGTTGACAAGAATATGTACCTGATCAAGCGTTTGTCCCGAAATTAAGACAAAAATTTAACAATTGTGGATTCTGTGTAATTTTCACCACGGTCAAGATTCTTCATTATTATTTTTTTGCTCGTTTTTTTGTTTGTTTTTTTTTTTCTTTTTTTTTTGTCCAATTAACGTGTTTGCGATAACGTTCGTCCTCAAACGCGTGTGTTTCAAGTTTTGCGAGAGCATGACAAATGGCAATCCGAGATTCAAAAATAGAAACTATTCGCACGTATGAAAACGTAACGTTTGCGTAAAATTTGATTGCCTCGATTCCATCTTGCCGATTATTACAACGAAATTTATTACCAGCCGAGTGCCCTGTTATAACGCATCGCGACATGAGTAAAATTATATTGTACGCGCACGAGTACGAGTCATTGAACGATTCCGAAACTGGATTTTAACCGTAGTCAAACAAACGGAGCGAAAAAAAAAGAAGATTTTTTGAATTTAAAAAGCTTGAAATGACGGAGAGAAAAAAAAAACATAACGAGACTCGTTTATATTCTACAAAACGTGAACATTTTTTTTTTTAACGTGTCGATAAATTAGTTAGAGAATCGAGGAAATAAAAACGAAGGAGAAAAAGGTGAGGTTAAAATGTCCGAACACGCATGTTATAAGTAACTATACGAAAATAACTAAATTTCGAGAATCGGATCCAACTCTCACAGTGTGCCTAAAACGGCCTTAAACTTGTTTGTCTCGACTACATTACGTTATCAGTTGTTTAAGTATCTAATATTCTGATTTACAACCGTCTTCATTTTTCATGATATTATTTGATAAAGAGAAAAATAATCAGAAAGCGAAGTAAAAACTATTCCACGACAAGAGAAACAACATCGAGATTTTATCACTTCTACAATTATAAATTGCCGTCGAATCCATCCAGCAACAAAGTTATTATATACAACAAACCGGATGAAAGAGAAAAAAAATATTGTCATCTTGCGTGTGAAATTCGATCAAATTGAAATTCCGCGGTTTCACAGATATCCTGTACGGTGCATCGGAGATTGGAAAAACGAAATTTGCCAAGCAAAAGGATTTGACGAGGTGGGAGGGAGGGGGAGAAAAAAGAAAAACAAGTGACGTCAAGCGCGAATATGCTCCAACAATTTTGTTTTGGCACGGAGGCTTGGCAGATCGCCTTTGAAAAGAAGATCTCTTTGGCTTTGAGGACGATTAAAAGCCAACTCGTAAAGCGGCTGCGTGACGCAAGCGGGCCGATTTGGTTAGCTCATTCGGCTATAGTACGAACTCGTTCTCCTTTTTCTTTTACTTTTCTATAATTTTTTTATCACTCTTCACCGTTTCGATTACTCGTGCACGTATATCTCGCCATCAATTTTTACAACTTGTCAAGTACCGCCGTGTACGGTATATTAACCATCGTCGTCGTCGTCATCATCGGCGTTGGCCACCCACTCGATCGTCGATAAATAAAAAAATAAATAAACAAATAAATAAAACAACGTTACACGAACGGACATCCATATTATACACATAGAGTAGATATAACTATTATCTCGTGTTAAGTATAAAAGTAACGACAAAAATTACACATGTAACACACGAAACGTGTACACACAATTACAAAAAAATATACTCGCACGCTAGTAACGACGCGTATTTTTCCACATCTCGTTATCCTCGCCGTTATCAAAATCTGTTGCCCCGTTGAGTTTTATGAACGCCGCAAGAAAACAAAATAAATAAATAAGTACAAAATAAACAAATAGATTAAAAAGAAGCGAAAGAAAGAAGACAAAATCACAGCTTTCCAACTATTCGTTTTACACGGTCAGCAGGTACGTTGTTTTCACCCTTTGCTTGCCGCGCAATATTTGAATCTTTATCGCGGACGCGCACCACAAAATCAATTCGTCCATTACACATCACATCACATCACATCGCATCACATCACCTTGCGCGCCTGCATGGACATCGGATTTTATAGTTAGAGCTGCCTCTCTGTCCAATCGTCACTGACCGAGGTATGTATGTACGTACTTATATATATATATGTACGACAGATACCTGCATCCGGGTACCGCAGGGACAGAAATTCAATTGGCTTCTTTTCCCCGTACCGAATACGAAGAACGTTGCCAAATGGTAATTGCAACGAAAGTAGGACTCTATCGCGAAATCGCGTACAATGAGATTTGGCATTAATCCCCGCGCGATTCATCGGCAGCAGACCAAACTCTAAGTCTAAGTCTAAGTCGTCCGAGTTAAGTGCAGGTATAACAAACTTATCCGAGAGTCGTTCGTACAATTAAATATAAATACATGCAGAGGTATGAAGTTCAAGAAATCGGGATCTCGGTATCAGCTCAATACTTTTTACACGCTGATAGGAAAACGCATGAAAAAACACACACCCCACAACGTCGATATTGATTGTAAAATAACGAATCGGTAACGCCGAAACTAACATGTGAAATACATGAAAAATTGCTCAACTCCGACGAATGCAAAACGGTATCAACCACATTTGTACGTTCTGTAATACATGATATTATCATACATACATACCGTAACGTCGCAGGGGATATAGTGCATACGATGCAGCTTTTTGCCGATATAGATACGCGTATTTCATACAAACGTTACAGAGAGAAAGAGAGAGAGAGAGAGATATCTGCGAGGCACGTGAATTTATTTATTCGCTTTCTCAAAATTACATAACGTGTATACAGTTTGAATGTCTGGCGTACCTCTTCTACGCATACGAGGAGAATGAACACCCTGTACATCCTAGCACGTTTTTTCTCTCTTTCTCAGATCAGTCGTATATCTCGGTTTGCGTCTCAGGGTCTCGATATCAGGTTAAAAAAAGATACGGCCACTCGAGCGCGCGCGCGCGTGTGTGTGTGTGTGTGTGTGTGTGTGTAGGCCATGCGTACAAGTCTCTCTATTAAAATTAATGTACTTGTTTATAAGCGAGCTTCGAGAGAGGAATTAAGGAGTACAATAGATACACCTAAATCCGTTCTCGTCGAAGTCGTCTCTCTCTCTCTCTCTCTTGCAAAACTGCAGCAGCCGACCTTACAACAATGTTCGAATGCTGGCGAATAGGTGTAAGGTGTACAGACGCCTTTCAGCTGATTTCAAGTACGTACTGTAGAACGGTAAGAACAAGCAAGAGACCACCACCGAGATCTCGCTTTATTTTATCTCCCGCTATCTTTCTTTTCCTCTCCTTGCCTTGGATTCAACACTCGTACACAGCCACTGCAGTGTTGCAGCCTCGCGTTATCTTGAATCGCGTTTACCGAAAGCTGCTGCTGCTGCTGCTGCTGCGGTCCGAACTGCAAATCCAGTCTTCGTCGTTGCATGCTTAGGGACATTCCTTGCCAAATCGACAAACTTTCATTCCGAACCGTATTAGGTATCTGGGATGCGATTTTTTCATTCATATCGTACGTTTTTCTTTACAACGAAGCCGAAGTTAGCAGCCAGACGTGTTAAAATATTTCGAAATAGTAAAATACGGTTTAGTTTTGTACCAACAACGGTACAAAAGTATCAGGGAGTCCAAGGTGTTTGACAAAATTTTGATTCTTGGACTTCACTAACTTATTCGAATGAACGATAGAACGTTTGGCTGCCAGCTCAAGTATCGTTTCTTTGAGCCGGCACGCCGTTTTCATCGCTTCTTTTCTTTTCATTTTTCTCAGAATGATCTTGAGTAAATTATTTCCTCGAGTCTTAGATCGACCGCGATTCTTCGGTTTACAGAAGTCGAGCGATCGATAGGTATTTAAAAAATTTTCTAAAGCTGTGTATAATTTATCCAAATGATTTCAACGAATTTCCAATATTTTGTAAACACAACTTTGACCTATAATGGAATTAAAATCGAGTCAATTTATCCGGAAAATTTAATGTTTACGGTCTATTTCCATAATCATCGTTACGTACGATATATACTTGTATTTTTCTAATTTTCCAAGGTTATGAGTCTAAAATTTCAACACCGGTTCCTTTAATATAAACGCTTTGGGGGGACAGAAATCAATGCAGATATCTCTAATACAATCTCGTAATAAGATGTATCTGTCTACTCCGATAATTTCGACATAAAAACAGCAGCCTCGCTAATCTCACACGCAATCAAATAAACATCTATGTATAGATTGTAAAATATGATCCGAAACCGAATCAAGTTCTCTAATCTCTTCGGTCGTTCTTTTTTCTATTTTTATTATTATTTTTTTTCCTCTTTCGTTTCATTTTGTTTTTCAATGTACTTGTAGAAACATCGACTGTTAGACGCGAATCGTGTAATACGTTCTTCTAATCTTCCCGCATTTACATCCAAGCCACACGATATCAACGTTCACCGGAGTGACAAAAATTTTCCACTCGCGTTATAAGTAATATATACGCTTCGCACCTATATTAACTATATTTGATTTGTAATGATACGTAAAATTGCTGTACTTGCACGGTACGAATGATTTATTAAGTTTAAAAAAAAATATATATATATATATCCAAGCCATTAAATAAAACAGATCAGCTGCACAGTATCAATAAAAAAGTTTGTCCACGATGCAAAATATTCACGACGATTAAAGAAACAAGGTAAACAGATGTGTATTATAGGTATACGATTGGTTGACAGATGCGGAGAGAATCCTTGAGAAAGTGTTGATGAATATTAATCTCGATAAGACGCTTGCCAACGGTTTATGTACCTTGCGTCTTTACACGTACATAGAGAAGTGAGACGACAAAGTGCAGCTATTACTGCATCTCTATGCGTCATATATTTACACGATATCGAATTTATCTCTACACATAGTGCGTTCTTCTATTTAATTTAACGGTTTAAACAATAACAGTGCATCTACGTGCGTGTAAAAAAGTATTATACATTTTTAGTTTCCGGAGTGGTAAAAAGAGGAGAAAAGCAATAACGAATGCGTAAAGTATGCGAATGTATATTATACGCGAAAATGCAATGCAACGTAGAGATTAGATTTTAAGCAACGATTCGTTGATCCTGGATTACCAAAGAATCATGCATATATATAATACGTAACATGATTAGGTACTGGTGTTAACGGTTGCTTAATGATACGTCGGCAGGTTTAAAAATTCATTCGTCAACAATTGCGATGATGATAATAATGATTAATCCTGATGCCGAATCAGGTACGTACGTATATGACAGATGGATTGTACGTATGCAGGTGGCGTCACGTGTTAAACGCTACATTGTGGAAATGAGACAATAGGCAAATGGATTAAGATTTTGTCGTCTGTAACGTCCGTGAGACGAGATGATCCTTCATTGGTACGCGAAAACGCGATTCGTATCAGCTGACTGAAGATTTTTCGATAAGAGAGCGAGTGAAATTATTTTTCACAAGTATAGACAGATATTGGTTGATCGTATAACAATATCGTGTAAAACTTTTGTTCCCCCCCTCTTTTCTCATATTTACTTGTTTGTGTTGAAACGCCAACGGATTCGAATGAAAATGGTAGAAAAAAGAAGAGCAAGAAATGTGACAAATTAAAAAAGATCATGTGTCTAAAAAGAGGAATTTCATTACGCATTTCGAGTTACTATCAAATCGCCACATTTTTTATGGTTTTCTTTTTTCTGGCGGTAACAACAATGCGGCATCATGTTACATCACATCTGCGAATATGTGTCTGTATAGGTATGTATAATAACAGTATACGTATACGAAATAATTGATACGCCTGTCGGTTAAAAAACAATGCTTGCCTAATTGAGCTTATCTACAAGAATAACAAATTGCGGTTCGTAATACGATCAAAAAAAAAGAAAAAACAGAATTAAAGAGAACACACAAATGTACGTCTACACAAAACAATGATAATAATGATCAACAACAATAAAAGATGTAATAAAAACAAAGAGGGGTGGCAGGAGGGGGGGGGGGGGGGGTGAGGAGGAGGAAGAAAAAAAAGTTCGAGCTGTTAATTAGCGGGCATCCGTCCACGCAGAGAAAGGCTCAACTACAACTACACACCATAAATGTAATATCTCGAGAGTTGAGCTTGACTTGTTTACGCCTCATAATCTGCTTCCACCAGTCGAGTAACACTCATTTCCGGTGCGCTAGTTTTCTTCGTTGATATAGTTTTGGAAGTAAAAAAACAAGTAGTCGCAGGGTGGGCTGGAAGAGAGGGAGAAAGAGAGAAGGCAATTAAAAATAAAAACAAAAGGAAAAGGAATAACGATAAATACATATTGTTATTTACTATTATACCGACACGTGGATGCGGAAGTTGAAGTATCATCGTGACAAAAACATTAATAATATTAATAACAATAGCCAATAAATCAATATGACGATATTGATGATTCTGCGCTGCTAAAATATCAATTAAGTACACATTCGATGCCAATATCACGAAATTTTCTCACTTTCTTTCTTTTGTTTGCTTTTTCAAAATTTTTAAACAAAGACGAATGTTACACAGTTGGATTAGAGGACTGAAGGGTAAATAGGGGGGAAGAAGAGAGAGGATCATCCCGCCTCTTATCACGTCAACATGTTTACCCGGATTCTACCGTGTTCATTCAATTAGGCGAAGCAACGATTATAAAAATGTTAATGACGAGAACTACGTCAGCCTTGTTCCCCATGAGCCATGAATGTGTCCAGATTAACATCGTGTAGAGGCACTATAACGCGGGCATTGTTATACTCTGTGCACACAGCTAAAATATTTATACATAATGCACATTCGGGCTTCCCGTGAAGACGCGCCTAGACGAAGAGATCACGAAGGCAGATAGTATCGTTACACATACCTACAGCTTGAAAAGTTTTCATTCTGCTGCGCAGTTTGACATGAATAATGCCTAGAATTCTGACTTGAAAACAAAAGAAAAATAAATAAGGAAAAAACAAATAAAAAAAATCAACCGCTAATCGTGCGGGACAAGTCAACGCCGTTTTACATCATCGAATTGCGTACGGTATTGAATATTCAATTGTTCAATAATTATTCATGTATTTACGTAATTTCAAACAAACTGCGTTCAAGTGCATTGTACTGCTGATGGAATAAAAGTGAAAAATGATATGAGAAATATATATAATCGGTTACTTTTATCGATTAGACACAAGAGAGCTTTTTGGTAGAGCATCAAAAGTTCTACAGAAATGTACTAAAAAGACTCTCCTAACCTCGACGGTTAAGGCCTCGTAAAATTCCAAAGTAAAAAAAAAAATTCTCCCATGTTATTTAAATGGGAAATACATATCTGCGATGAGGGACCTTTTAATTTAAATATGAAGGGCTAATACTTGCAGAGGGTTTTTTTGAGATGCCATACAATCAATTTTTCATTATATCGAGGGAAAAAAAACAGTCATTTTATTTTTATTTACCCTAATATATATATATATATATATCGTATACGTTATGTACACGTACATACGTATTATATTTCTAACGAAGTGGTGAATCGTTGAAAATTGTGTCAATTGGAATATAATTGACAATTAAGGTGACATTTCATTGGAACTGACCGATATACCGAGATAACGATATTATGGGTATGCTTTGTATAACGTAGACATTAAACCGTGCTTTAATTATAGGTATAAATTTTGTCACGATCAATCCGAGTTGGTATTGAAAATTCATACATATACAATAATAATACAGGAATACATACATGTGTGTGTGTGTGTGTGTGTGTGTGTGTGTGTGTGTGTGTGTGTGTGTGTGTGTGTGTGTGTGTGTGTGTGTGTGTGTGTGTGTGTGTGTGTGTGTGTGTGTGTGTGTGTGTGTGTGTGTGTGTGTGTGTGTGTGTGTGTGTGTGTGTGTACATGTAACAGGGATGTATTATCGTGTTGTACACAAGGTATAATAAATGCTTCTCTGGTATTTCTCGCCAAAAAAACATTGTTGTTGAAAAAAACACGAATAAAGATGAAAATATCCGATACAGTGACAAGTTGCCGCGTACGTTATAACAGTCCCGTAAACGCATTTCTATATCCTAATGATTTGTTTTTCACGAGGCGAATATACGTCGAAATATAAGGCGTATCGATACTTGGTTTGAAAAATATGCCAACGACGTCACCATACTCAGGCCTCACACTTGAATGTGTTTAACAGAAATGAAGAATAATAAAAATGACCACGAAATAATTACGGTTTAAAATATTTCACAATCTGCAGGTCGAGACATCGGTATTCCGTTCAGAGTTAGAAAAACTGAGTTGAAACCAAAAATTAGTAATTGTTGAGAGAAAACTTGTCTTTTTCTAACGTCTGAAGGCACGCCCGATATATTTTTTCTCTCGTTGTTGCGTAATTGTAACTCGCGACTTGTCGCTGCTGCATGATATAAAATTTTTGCGACTAGGCGCGAAACGATCCGAAACAACAAAAATCAAGTTTCCTTGCCAACGGCGAACATAATTATAACCCGCATCACACCGCAATCCGTGTTTTCCACGTGTTTACACTTGGATCGAAAGTAAAAAGAATCTTAAAATTCAACCTTAGATGTTGCACGCGCAGTCGCACACGAGTTACGAGAAAAAGAGATAAGAAATAAAAAATAAAAAACACGAAAAATCCGAGTCAACTACACCCAAAGAACGAACGTAAGAAAAGCTAGTTTAACGAACTTAACGTCTGCGTGGAATCTCCACGGTACAGAAGAAAAGTATTTCTGGATACGGAGGAAAAAAGCAAGAAGAATGAGAGAAGAAAAGAAAGAAACTCGATCGGTTGCGTCGGGTTTCCCGAGTCATAATTTTGAGATTTGGATTGCTGCGGCGGTTTCTCTTGGTGTAAAATAAAAAAAAAAACAAAAAAAGTACCGCGCCAACGTAAGAGAGACACATTGGAAAAACCGCGCGTACAGTTTTATTTTTAATCCTATGTACAGGTTATTCACTTATTTCTTCATTTTTTTCTCATCTTTTTTTTATTTTATTTTTTTTACATAATTCCTCGTCTTACTTTTTCTTCTCTCGCTCGAATCAACAGCGAGATACACGCACAAATATAAACGTGTTAAGCCTCACCCACGCTCCGAACCTCTTTCGACACTCGCATCGCACCGCAACGCGTAAGACGCGTTTTTCAAAACTATATCCGATGCACCGCGATGTGTACGTACGTACATATAGGTACATATAAATTGTACGACGGCGTTGTCGGATCGGAATGAATACGTACGCTCACGCGGGGCAGGCAAGGCCAAAGGGGGTCAAAAGTTTTATGGGATTTCATCACAAAGTGGGAGTGCCCGACTCACGAGTGAGGAGTACAGACTGCTCTTGCAGTGGCGTAACTATCATCGTCTCCAACTTCGATACGGTCTACGTACCTTCGCCGTATGTGACAACGTGCATTGGCGTAAAAACATGCCGGGACAATCTCTTGAAACTTGAAAATCAATCCCGCATCCGCGAGTTTTATCGGCTCTTCGCGCAGGCTGGCCACATCCCGAGTTTTCAGCCGTCGAACTGCTTGTGGTGATACGAATTTTCGAGGTTAGAATCTCAAATAATTGAGGTAGCGACTCGGGAAGTTTTGGGAGGCACTTGTTTCACTGGGTCGGAAAGTTGATTCTTCAAAGAACGGTCGGAATTTAATGCTTATTGCTCTTTGAAAATTCAAGTCTACACATTTTGCGTACGTTGGCCCGCCTGCGTCGCAGACAAAAACTGTTTTTCAGGGGTTTTTTAAGCTGTATTTTGACAGTGGGGTGGAGTGAGGGAAGGGGCGTAATATTCGAATCACCCGGTACACGTACGCGTATGACATTTGTTACACGCCTGCTAACTAAGCCGTCGGCAGCCGTGACTGCGTAAACAAAACCATAAGCATATACTTCGCAACGTTAATCGAATGTCACGAGAAGAGGTTGAAAGAAAAAGAAAATAAATAAATAAAAGCTAGATGGAAACTAACAATAATAAACATAATGCAGTTATAACAAGAAACCGCCAATTCCTCGTAAGATATGTGAACTTTATTCCAACATCTTGAAATATTAAAATAAATAATATGGAATATATTATTCCTCACAGATTGAGGTTGAGTTTCGATTAAACTCAACAAGCCTCTCGCAAGAAAGCCAACACAAGCAATCCGTATTATCAATAGTTACGCCACTGCACCATCGGAGCACACAGCAGCAGCAGAGTAACATCAGCCCGAATCTGGCGCTCGTCGTATTCGTTCGAATGACATCAAATTATCATAAATAAAGAGACACACACTCGCGCCGGTTCGTGCATACGAGCTTTTTTTTACGACTATTTAGTATACATACGTGCATATATACATAAATTTGTATACAACTCTCTTGTGTCTGTGTACACACTGGCTCGTTTGTCGGATAACGAACAACACCGCGCGTTCCTGCCTTACTTCCGTGTGTGCGTGAATGAAAAATAAGAAAATAAATCGATACTACGGGAATAACGTTGAAAGTTTGCATGAGAATTGGAGAAAAAAAAAATTAGAATAAAAACACAATCGATTTAGTATTGATATTGAATAACAAAAACTATGCGAAAGGAATGACTGTAATGAAAATAATGTATCCATCCACATGTATATTTTTTGAAGCAATCCGATACATGCGATATTTCATAGATGAGTTATTATACATCCTACGATAGAAGAAAAACCAATTTCTACACCGTATGTGACACGTTATAGTTGCTACACTTATCCCATATACGATAACTATACACAAATTTGTATATCTGTAATGTATACAACATTACCGCAATTACAAGCCATACAACAAGTAAAAGTATCATATATGCATATGTGTACATGTGTACATGCGTATGCATGTACGTGTATACCAATCGCACGTAGGTAATGCGAAGATGATGAAGAAGAAGAAGAAAGAAGGCGACGATGTGAACAAAGCTCGAAACAAAGGGAAATTGGGCTTCTGGAGTTCGTCGCTCCTTTGTTATCAGTCAGTCAGGCAGTCGGTCGGTCGGTCGGTCGGGTCTAACCGCGATTGGTTTACGGGTCCTATCTGACGTCACCGTATCGATTATCGCCCCCACGGCCCGCGTTGCCACGTGACCACACGCGAAGTACATACATTTGCCCTGTTGCTGCTACCTCCACCCCCGCCCCCATCCTCAACCGGGAACCTTACATTCTTACCCCTGCATGCCCTTCTTCTTCATCTCCTACCGCTGTTGCTGCAGCATACTTCCGCGTGCAGTTTATTTCTTCTTCTTCTTCTTTTTTTTTTTTTTTTTTTTTCACAGACCGAGCAATTGCGTCGAGATAACAAGGAGGAAGAAAGAAATGAAGATAAAAAAAAGCAAAGCAGAAAAAAAAAAGACAAAATCCAATCATCTCTCCTGTTATCGTCGTATAATATGTAATGTAATAATGTATTATATCACATGTAGGTCCGCACGCGTGTATATATGTATAATATAGCGTAAAATTGGATTATTAATTACGAATCCGTTGAAGAGTCGATGGAGAGACAAAGAGAAAGAGAGGGAGAGAGAGAAATCAGCCCAGCATATGTATGTAACCTCCTGCGAAAGTCATTCTATACCTATACGAATTTATCTGCGTGCCCGCATGCGTACATGTATTCTATATACGCATACACCACCCCGTGCGCATGTATATCCATTCGCTTCGATATCATCGTCATCATTATTATTATTATCAAATCCCTTTGTGCGTCACCGAAAATAAGCTAGTATATGCCTTCGACGTAGCTACAAGTAGTCATGTATGCATGCCTGGATGTATACATATTCACGATCCCCTCGTCAAACTGACGTCGATCAATGCCGATATCACATGTTCGCAAACAATCGATAATCCTGTTACCATCCAGTAGTTATACATGTATTTTGTACGTACATACATATATGTGTATATGTATATATATATATATGTATAATAGACACACACACACACGCACACCTAGGTATCTATGTAGTACGTAGATGCCATAACGCGTGACAGGGCATTGGCTCGATTTCTAACGCGTCGTATACAACTTCGAAATATATCATGCACAGATATTTGTGCATGAATGGGAAACACTTCTTTACACTGGACACGAATAATGAAATGGGAGTTGATAAATTAGTGAGAATTACTAAGATGGGAAGAATTGAGGATAACATGCACGGAATCGGCGCGATCGGCCGCACGTAACAACCTTTCCCTTCGTTCGTTAACAAACAAATGTCATAAACAATAACTTTCTCCAAACGGGAATAAGCATAGGCGACGACGAGATGTTTTTCCCCGGAGCGAATCACGGAAACTGATCGGAAAGATAATTTGTCGTGATGCTCAACGGATACCGAATATACGTTGGTACCTACAACCGCACGCATATTAATTGATGTAATTTTATTTTAAATACACGTTATTTGTCCGCTGCAAAAGAGGTTCAAGAAATCATTACGACCGTGTAGGTAGTCAACATGTGATATCCCATTGCCGTAATGACGGAAGTTAATTACTTCGTTATTATATTTTTATCACTAGATAAATTTTTAATGTACATACGTGGTTTTATTTATTTTTTATATATTTTTTCTCTTTCAATTTACTTACACGCTGTAATTACTCGATTGCAAACGGTCGGGAATTGGTTCGAAAATTATGTGACAGGTGAAATAAGAAAAAATAAAATTCAAACCAAGAAATCTAATGCTTCGGCAAGTTTTATCGAAACGCCAAACAAAATTTACAGACCCGACTATGATGATCGTTAACCTTAACGAATATATATAATATATATATATATATATTCATCGCGCTGAATCGAATCTGATGAAACGTATAATATACGAATCAATTACTATTATCGGTTTTTATTTCTTTTTGTTTTTTCTTTTCGTTGGAAATGAAAAAAATGATATTTATTGCTTGAAAGAAAAATATTCGAAATTATTTCTATACACAGTTTTTGCTATCCATTTTCGGTGTAAAACGAAAGCGAAAAATAAAAAAAAATAATAAATAAATAAAAAAAAAAAACAAGAACCACGAAGCGAGCTGGAAGCGGAGATAGTTTGAAATTGATATACACACCCAGTGCTCGCGTGTCCGTGTGTCGGGTAGTCAAGAATCCGTAAAACTGTTTCGTAGTCGCTGCACCGTGTATAATGCGCGATCAGACTGCTCGGAAGGGAAGCTAAAGAGGCTATAATCTAGCCTGGCGCCACGGACGAGTTTTAAATATTCAAAACTTTGTTCACCGTGAGAGCCTAGGCGATAAATATACTTGCACACTGTCAAGCCCGCATATGCATGTATACCTAATAATGCATAATATAATATCACCGCTCTCGCTCGTATAATTTTATCATAGGAGCCGATTACCAAGGTGGCCATGTTGTTTGTATATAATATTTATACATATATTTATATTTAGCGGTAATACATCGCGGGCCTAGTCTCATAGGTAAAGGCGTACGTTGTACGTTGGAAGAAAAACATGTAAAAAGTAAAGAAATATCTTTTGAAAAAAAAAATTAACAGAGAGGTATAATTGGTCTAGTTACGATAACTTGGCGGTGCGGTTCGTACATGAGTTAATTTCGTAAGAAATTCATCAGGCGTGTGACGTACGATATCAACTAACAACGGACCGAGCGACGGGGAAAGTCAAAGCCACGTTCGAAAATGTGATGAACCGATGATACAGTAACCGTTAAATAGCATTTACACCGATTTACATATCTACGATGTCGAAAATGTTGGAACGCAAAAATCGTAACGAATAACTTAGCTTTCTTACATGCATCGTCGTGTATGCTCACGAAAATCTAACTCGGTGATCTGATACTAACTTGGCGCTAAGTATTTCGATTTCCATATTATTTGCAGGCAAAGGTTTCGATACCGATACTTATCGGGACACGGTACATCGTCATTTTGGTCGTTTCCAATTTGGAAAGTAAACTTTTCTCGATAGTTTCCACTTTAATGTACCAGGCGCCAAGTTTTTACAGCTGAGGTGCCTTTTGAGGATACATGTGTACGTAAACGCAAGATTGGTTCTGCGTTCTGCAACAGCATCTACAGAATTGCATTGCTACAGATGAATATTCATAAACAGGAATACATGACCGACAAAATAAGGACATCTGACTTTTAATTTTCTGTTGCCTCCGCTTCCGTATCGCCCAGTTTTTCCGTCTTTTTTTTTTCACCGGCACGTGTTTATCCGCGATATCGTAATCGTACACGTACGTACGCGTTATTACACCGCGTGTGCAAAAGGGGCAAAATCTAATTCGCCAAATTTTTATCAAACCCTTTCTTAGAGTCGCGTGTTTTCCGAAGGATGCAAATACGCGCATAGCTGGGCAGCGGTTCATTACAATCATGCCTACAAACATACATCATGTATTATGTATAACATCTATCCGCCGCCATGTGCAACGCGTTGTCGGCTAGATGCCGATAATATCATCTTTATGCAAATTGTCATCATAACGCTTTCGCCATATGTATGTCAAATGTAAATGAAACCGGAAAAACCTTCGGCTTCTCTCCTTCTTTCTCTCTCTCTCTCTCGTCGAATGGCGTGTGTATCCCAGTTGTAGGACGTCAAGAGGCGCGCGTCGTAAATCGCCAAATTAAACCTCGTTATGTCAGATTATATGCGTGATTATATGAGGTATACGCCTATTTACTCTGGCTGGGCAGATAATAATACAATAATAACAACAACAATAATTACGCAACAGTCCACGCAACAGCAACAATGAGTCGAGCCATAAATAATTCAGAAAAAGAAAAACACAAAAAAAAAAATGGGACAAAAGAAATGAGAAGCACGCACGTAGCAATAAAAGGGACTGCCCACGATTTTCCGAGATCCATCCGATCCGATCCACGGATCCAAGAGAGCTATGACCCGACTGGAATAACACGAGTACATAACAGAGAAAGAGAGAGGGAGAGGGAGAAAGAGAGAGAGAGACTCTCGCCTCTTCTTTGTTTGTTTATTACGGTTTTTTTCCTCTCTTTCTCTCAGCTTTATCGCTTCCCTCCCTCCCCCATCTCGCCCGCCCTTTCCTCGGGCTCGTTTATCGGCCCTTCGCAAAACCGGTTTTAGAGTTCTACGCGTCATAGAGAAAAGTCGACGGCGAAAGAAAGGACAAATCGGAAATAATGATAACATAACAACGTAAACTTTACGAGAGAGAGAGAGAGAGAGAGAACGATAAGAAAAGAGAAGGGAAATAAAATCGAGCAGCATGCGCGCGTTTTTACCTGTAATACCGATCAATGTACGAACGATATGACTGACTGGCTGTTCTCACATTTATACATTTGATACACGCTGTCTACGTAAGATTATATTATTTTGTAAGTCGAGGTCTCGAGAAAGAAGCGGTATGATAGGATCTATCGATCGATTGATTCTCGTTTGACAGGCCGGTTTTTTTTCTCTTTTTTTTTTCTCTACGCGCGGCACGTGAGGGAAAAATTGCCGATACGTTACTCGCAGCTTCTTTCTCTTTACGATTAAAAACACATGATGTTACGGCACAAGTATGCAAGTCGGGTAGGTACAATTATCATACGTACGATCTTTGAAAAACGGGCTCAGTCTTACGGTCTCTTGAACCCTCGGTACGTGGGATGAGATATTAAGATGGACAGAGTTGTGCCAAGGCGTCGAACTGTCCCCGAGGACTCGAAGAAGAAGAAGAAGAAGTAAAAGAAAAAGAAAAAGAAGAAGAAGAAGAAGGAGGAGAAGAAGGAGAAGGAGAAGAAGGAGAAGAAGGAGAAGAAGGAGAAGAAGGAGAAGAAGGAGAAGAAGGAGAAGAAGGATAAGAAGAAGAAAAAGAAAAAGAAAAAGAAAAAGAAAAGGAAGAAGGAGAAGGAGAAAAAGAAGAAAAAGAAAAAGGAAAAAGAAAAAGAAGAAGGAGAAGAAGGAGAAGAAGGAGAAGAAGGAGAAGAAGGAGAAGAAGAAGGAGGAGAAGCAGAAGAAGGAGAAGAAGAAGAAGAAGAAAAAGAAAAAGAAAAAGAAGAAGAAGAAGGAGAAGAAGGAGAAGAAGAAGAAGGAGGAGAAGAAGAAGAAGAAGGAGGAGAAGAAGAAGAAGAAGGAGAAGAAAAAGAAAAAGAAAAAGAAAAAGAAGAAGAAGAATATCGAGGGGGAAAAACGCAAGCAAGACTGAGCGTCGTCGGCCCAAGCGCAACACAAATTCTCGCGCACGCAAAACCAATTGAACCTAACAATAAAGCCGAGAAGGCAAAGAACTCGAGAGCTTCTCGGCTAGCTTTCTCAAGCTTGACGACGACAATCGCGTCTTCTTTTAAGTACATTACAGAGCATTGTCGCGCGAGATGTTTAGTCAAACGACACGCGAATGCGAAGGGAAAGAAAGAAAAAGACTTGCGACACGAGTTAATACGCGCGTTTAAATCGCGGCAAGTCGGAGGCTGTAAGAAGAAGGACTCACGTCATTTCCAATTTGACCCATGTTGTTCGCAGCGGCAGCTCCGACGTCAATCGTCCCCGTCTCCGTTTCCGGATTGCCTGCGAGTCCCTCGGCCACAGGAATTTTGATATATTGCTTGGAAAAATGGCACAAAGTACGTCCGCGGACGAATGTTGTACGCAAGTTCGGCGATTATCCCTCTTTCTACGTCTCTCTGCCTTTTTACATCAACAAAGATGCGTCCGAAATTTTTCACTTCCGTATACGATAACTGGTATAAAACGATGATTCATATCACAAAGCCGATTGGTGGTACGGGATATTAAAACGACAACGATTCTCCGCCGTATCTAACGAAACGTACCGAAGCTTGAAGATGACGAAGAAGATGAAGAAGAAGAAGAAACTGTTTGCCCGTCAAAATCTACTCGAACCTCGGATCAGACGTTCAACGAGGATTTGATCAAGTTAAGCCGGTCATTATTTTCTCCCCCGGTGTTAAAAACTGACAAACAGTGGTAACAAGAATAATATTGCAAACAAGAGAGGCGGAAGCGTAGAAATATTACAAGAGACGGACAACTAGCGTATATATATAAAAATATATATACATATATATCAGAGGGGACGTCGATAGTTCATTTCTTTATTACAGTACGTATGTTATCTCCTCCGAAACACAAAACAACAATCACGCGTCCTTGTTTCACTGAAATACATGTAACGACGACGACGACGACAACAACAACGACGGTAGGCAACGCTGATTTTTAGTCCTTTACCCGGCTTCTTTTCGTTCCGCGTATCGTTTTACCGACCGTCGACACCCTCGCTCTTCGAACGCCGGTTGCTAACTGAAACAACTGAACGCCGGCTAGCAGGCGACGCCGGTTCTCGAGGCTCATCTGGACGCCGGTGGTGCGATGGAGGGGATAACCACTCTCGCCGAGGTGGAGGGGAAGGCGAGGCCAGGGC